>NC_060157.1:19990647-20041744 GCF_021292245.1 Micropterus dolomieu | reverse complement strand
ACACACACACTTACTTACAATTCTGAGGGCCTAACTTCTATGTTGTTGGTGTCCATGCTCTCTTGCGGTGTGGGAAGTTTATAACATTGCCTGTTACTGCCACCTAGTATGGCATAGCAGCACTACAACATTTTATCCTCCTGTAGGGAGTCAATGCCAATATGTAAACATGCATGGTATAAACCAGTCAAAAGCTACATTCCAAAAGTAAAATCACTCAGTTTCTCCTTTTTTGTACATTATTGCAAATTATCCTGACAACCAAAGAAAAATCTTGTAGAGGACAACAACATTTACATCACAAATGACAGATTTAAGTATGTCCACTGTCCACCACGTTTCATGATGAGTGTGTCAAACACTGGAGCGGTTGGGGGGGGAAAGTGGTTCAGTGATCTTTATACGGGAATGTCTTTGTACTCTTGGAGAGTGGGAGCTGGTATCTGTATGGTGGAGCTGTACAGTGGAGTTGAAGGCATCGAGACCAGATACGGTGCAATCCAGAATAGGTGGCAAACTTGATAAAGAGCAGCCAGAGTGGTTTAACCATTATAAATAAAAATTAATCTCTGTGGCTCTTTCAGAGATGATAGTTATGTGTAGAACATGTCTTAAGATTACAGTGCACATTCACAGTCTTTTAAAAAAATGCCAACATTTTTTAATTAAATTTCATTACCTATGTTGTAATTTTTTAAAAACCTTGGTAAGCCAGTCTTCACCAAGAATGACACCAATTCTGGAGGGAACTGTATATTAACCAAGCCAGGAGCCTTATCCACATCTTTCCTTTTGATCTTCTCCCCCCTCCATCGTTTTACCTGTCCACTCCCATCCTCTTCCTCCTCCCTGTCTCAAACTGAGCAGTTGCGTCTCTTCCCAGAGCCAGTCTGGGCTATAGCAGCGGAGGCTGAGGTCAGCCAAGCGGTGACCCCGTGTCAAAGACTGGTGGAGGACACAGAGAGGGTGGGTGAGGAGGGCGGTGGGAAGTTCAGCAGCTCCAGCACAGCCACACCCACACTGCTGCGCCGTGTGAACATGCAGGAGGCTGCGACCCATTTGTTGCTGCGCGGGTTGTACTTCTCGATGGAGTTGAGACTGGAGCTGCCATCGTTACCTCCCACTGCATACAACCAGCCATCCATAGCCACCAGGTCATGGGTGCTCCTGGAAGGAGAATATATGCCAAGAGAAATCAGCAACTGTTAATTTACGGTGGATTTGCAATATATTCACAAAGTGCAAACCCACTGCATCAACACAATCAATAAATGCATTGAAAAACTGAAAGCTGACAGAAGAGAATGTGATTGGCTTAATCTATTTTTAATTTAATTAGTCATTTAGCTGACACTTTCATCCAAAGCAACTTACAACTGATGTGTGTGTAAGAGGTTGCACACCTCTGGAGCAACTAGGGGTAAAGTGTCTTGCTCAGGGCACATTGGACATATTTGTGGATGTTATGGAGGAAATTGAGCCCAGGTCTCCCACACGAAAGGCATGTGTCTAATCAACTGAGCCATATAACCATGAACACAATGGTGAGTTTTTATCATGATATAGTAAAGATTATTTTGGCCAAAACATTAACACAAATAATTATTTTACAATATTTTCCCACCTATCACACATGTAAACTGGTTTAGAAAAGTGATAGATTAGTGGTCAATACAGTGTGATGTTTTGGACTGTGTAAATGGAGCCTTTCAGCAACTGGATAAGAAAAGCACTCAAAGACACACAGCTGATTAACACATGGGTTATTCATGGGGCTGCACAGTCAACTGTTGTCAGGTTTCCCTGGTCCTACAGTATGCTGACTCACACACAACAAAGTTTGTGTGTCTGGGGAACAAGTGAATCTGCTGGTGCGTCCTCAAATCCAAGACTGCTACATCTCTAAATCTCCCTCCATGATACCGATCTTGTATCAATGCAATGCTGCTTTGATAATCACCCGTAAGACAAGTTCCATCTTCTAAGAAATGAGAAAGAGCTGACTGTTGTGGAAAATGGGTCATTTGATGTTTATGCCGTAAGACGGTTTAGGCAGTAACGAAGACATCCAAATGCCTCAAATCCCACGCCTTGAAAAGTAGATTTTTCACAGAGCCAAATAATCGCAGCAGGGGTTCCCCTTTGATAAGCTCCATGCATACAGCACTACAGTTTTGTTCTTTAGCTTTTTAAAACAGAGATTTTACATTGTGATTAGTTTAAGGTAAAACTGGGGTTTTGGTCTGTGGGTACCACAGGCTTTCTCAAATAAAGCAGCTGAGTTCATCCCCCCTCCCTCACAAGGTGGCATATATTTGTTATGAAGCACAAAAAGAAGGATAAAAGCTGGACAGGCCTTAACGAAAAATGTAGGGTGCATTTGAGGCATTTCATTACTGTGAGCCTGTGTTGCGGGAATAGTAGTCTCTGTAATCAACTGTATAGCATTACATGAACAAATCAAAAAATGAATCCAAAAAATAAAAAGAAACTGGTCAATAAGTTGTGTAAAATGTGTTGTTTAGTGCTGTGAAGAAAAATATTCCTTTCAAAATATGAGAATAGACACAAAATTCTGTATAGATTGTAAAACGGGGCAGTTGTGGCTTAGGAGGTATGCCCGTTAATTGGAAGGTCGGCGGTTCAATCCCCGGCTCCTCCAGGCTGCGTGTCGAAGTATCCTTGGGCAAGATACTGAACCCCGAATTGCCCCTGGCGGCTGTTCCGCCAGTATATGAATGTGTATGAATGGTGAATGCAGATGTAGTGTAAAAGCGCTTTGAGTGGTCGAAAAGGCTAGAAAGGCGCTATACAAATACGGAGCATTTAAAAGAGCTAAAAATAAAGAGTCTTTTCACATATTTAAACTTCGTAAACAGCATCTCTAACTTCATGATATTATAGAAAGGAATGCATTTGGCTGTAATCTGCTTCCTTACCTACCCTGGTGGATATTATCTCTGGAGATCTTGCATTTGCTATGCAGTTTCACTTTCTCTGTTTGAAGTGAGTCGTGACAGTTGCACGGCTGTTTGTTTTAAAAGACATACTTCTTTTTCTCTGGACCTTGACTTGTTCTAATATGAATGGTAATAATCTGGGTGCAGACTAACCTGCGTATGTTCATGGGCGCCACTCCCTCCCAGGTGTTGGTCTTGGGGTTGAATCGCTCCACAGAGTTCAGGCAGCTGGTGCCGTCATTTCCCCCCGCAACATACAGCATGCCGTCCAGCACGGCCACCCCGGCACTGCTGCGCCGACTCAGCATGTTGGCAATGGCTGTCCATGTGTTGCCCTGTTCATTAAATGAAAACTGAGCATTGGCCACATATTCATAGATTCACCTGTAGTGTATGATTTCGTTTCCACATCCAGTTGATCCTGGCAGCAGACAAGTTGCTATGATGATACATTATATACAACAGCATACAATTTACCTGGGGGTCATATTTCTCCACAGTTGCGAGATGTGAGGAGCTGTCATAACCTCCCACTGCATACAAGCTGCCATCTGGAGGGGAAAAGGGAGTAAACACTCAGAATGTAAATATTAGCAGAACAAGTTGGCAACTCCCTCTTGATTTTAGGCATTAAAATGAAGACAGTAGAACAGGATGTTCATAATGTTGGTGGCAAGTTCCTACCCAGAGTTGCTACTCGGACGTATCTCCTACGGGTGCTCATGGCAGCGATCGAGGTCCATGTACTGGTCAGAGGGTCATAACGCTCCGCACTGCAAGAGGATTAAAATACTTAATTGTATCAAGTATTATGACACTGCAAGGCTGACCTATTTAATATACTGTCTTTCAGACCTGGCTAAGTAAACAAGACAAACAAAAAACAAGAGACAAGCATGTAGCAAATCTAGCTTATCAAGCTGTTCAGCACTCATCACCAAAATGCCAGCCTGTGTGCACCTATTGAGGCAGGAAGCTCCGTCATAACCTCCAGCAGCATACAGCAGGCCGTGCAGGACTGCTACACCCAAACAGCTCCGCCGTGTTCCCATTGAAACCTCAGGTTGCCAGGAGTTAGTGATGGGGTCGTAGGACTCCACGGTTGCGAGGTCTGAGGTGCCATCATACCTGAGGAGATGAAGACATAAATTTACTTTTTGATGAGTGCATTTTTAGATAATTTAATAGCAGCATACTGCCACTTCAATGAATAGCAACTGAAAAACAGTCACGTTAAAAGGGTATTTTGCATTGAGGGAAGCCCATAACAGGAGCACAAGCGGTTTTTCACAGCCATAACCTTCAGTCAGTCATTATAAATCATCCACATGTTCTGCCCGCCAAAGCTTCCGCTTTATAAAAGTTAAGTCTAGTTCCTATCACACAATGTAATGTTGGAGTAAGAGAACAGTAAGTGAACTAGTTTTGGGTCAGAGGTCAAAACTACAGTTCTCATAACTCACCCTCCAACAGCATAAAGTCTGTTCCCAATGGCCGCCACGCCCACCCGTGCCCGCCGAGTGGACATGGACGCCACCATGTGCCATCGATCTGTTCTGGTGTCATATGCCTCGCAATCTCCATGGATGGCAAACAGGCTGCCACCACCTGCAGACACACACACACACACACACACACACACACTATGGTGAAAATAAATGCAGGCTGCTGGGTTTTGTGATGATTCTGGACCCAGATTCACTCCTGGACCAGGACCAAGTTACAGGCTTTACTGTGGCTTTTTTTATATTTTGAAGATTTAAGTCTTTATATGCTACGTGAGCAACTATGTTGTAACTGCAAAAGCTTTTAGGCTTAAGAACAATGACCTTTAATTGTATTTATTGTATTTTATGGTTTAGTTTATAATTCTGAAGCTGTGCAAGGCCACAACAACAACACACTGTTAACTAAATTACATTTCACAATATCCATCCATTCATCCATCCTCTATACCCGCCTATCCTTGCAGGGTTGTGGGTATAGACGTTCACATTCACACCTAAGGGCAATTTAGAGCTACTAATTAACCTATTAAACTGCATGTCCTTGGACAGTGGGAGGAAGCCGGGACACCCGTAGAAAACCCACGCTGATATTGACTGATATAATCTGGATAACATGGACATTCATTGTTCACTTTACTACAATGCATCCATTAAGACCTGGGATACTTTGTTATATCACAATACTACAAAAATTCCAGACGTCATCTAGATTCATATATTTATAGAAGAACCTAAAGTTAATTGATGTGTGGCCTAAATGTACCCTAGTGGGTACCTTCAGGGGCACACTGACCAACGGCGAAGAGCACAGGGCTAGCGCCCTCACAGCGTCGCGGGCGCGTCCGGCTATTGCTGAGGACTCCCCTCTGCTCAGGCATCAGGTGGTACTTGAGAGCCTCGATCAGCAGGTCCTTGCACTCCGAGTGGTGACGGACCAGCAACTCTGTATCCACGTTGCTCATCAGAAAGTCTCGCCTCAGCAGTGGCAGCCGCACACACTTCATCAGCTAACGGGTTCAGAGGGATGGTGGGTTGGTTAGTTAGGGTCAGGAGAAGGTGGAACAGAAGATATGTGATGGAGGGGGTGAGGGTCAAACTACAAAACAGAGTGTGCTGAGAAATCCTCAGTGTCTCAGAGATGAGACAAGTCTTACCCAAGGTACATGTTGCCTGCGTCCATCTATATCATGTTTCACCCAGCTCAACACAGCCCGGTATACTTCCTCCTCTGATGGCACATTGAGATTATCACTGGAGATCAAATCCAGGACCTGGATGGAGAAGACAAAGCATATGGGCAGAGATTATTATTTTTAATTATTTACAAGGGCAACTTCCTCAAATTCAAGTTCACAGCCTTTAATTCAACTGTGACTGTCAGAAAATCACTTGCAGAAGCATTTGCTTTTGAAAAAAAAAAAAAAAAAAACACGGGGATAATGAAAGCCTTCTGACAAACTTTATCAACACACAGGAAGTAAATTACGTTGGCCACAGATAGCGTTAGTTCCTGTATGTTGTACCTGACTTGTCTTCTCTCTCCTTTGATTTGCAGTACTTGATCAAGGCTGATATTTCAAAGGAATAGGCAGCGCAGTGTTTTGTCTGCATCTTTTCAAAATTAACTCACAAAATCTATGAATTTAAAGTTAAACAAAATCATTTCAGACAGCATTTTAACTTCGACTATTCACACATAAATGCTTCTGTGTTATATTAAGGTCTGTATGTGTGTAGTGGTGCTGTGATATATTTAAGTTACCACTTCGTGTGTGTGTGTGTGTGTGTGTGTGTGTGTGTGTGTGTGTGTGTGTGTGTGTGTGCCTGCAGTCTGAGTGTTTGGCTGGCACTGTTCCCAGATAAACCCAAAGCTGGAAGGGCTGGGTGGGGCCAGAGCAGCCAGCTGCTGCTGCCATCTTGCTCGGACAGATCAGGGCAACAGTTAGCAGCCTCCCAGGAACAGCTTCCACTAATCCACAGTCACGCAGAGAAATACTGCCACTGCCCCACCCTGCAGTCTCCCTTACCACTGCATGTACACACTGCATCATGTTAACTCTACACACATTTGTGCGTATATGAAAGAGATGTAAAAAGAAAACTGGGTTTACGATTGTATTAACTGTCCTTGTTGTATAGAACCGGGAATGAGGGATGAATGAATGAAAAGGGGGGGGGGGGTTGCTCTGTCAATATGTTTAAGGTGTCTCTGCAGACACAGACACACACTAATTAGGATGTATCCATCCTTTGTTGTCTCTATAATGTCATGCACGTGATGCTACATCAGTGAAGCATCACCAAAGCAGACTGGCCCTGCCTTGCCACTTCCTTCACTGAACATGGAAAGAAATATGGCGCATATTTCACTGCTCTGTGAGCTCAGAGTCCTTTAGAGCAGAGTACATAAATCCAGACGCAGCTTTATGACAAACATGGAACAGCTGCAGACAGATTGGGGTGGTGAGCCAGAGGAAATAGGGAGACAGAAGAACAGAATCAAAAGGAAAGAAAATTGTCTATTTTTAATCTGCCTTTCTGCAGCTCAACTTTAACTGTTTCACAGGACAGTGCCCACACACTCCTGTTGCAAATTCAGATATCAGGAAGGCCACAGACGGAGAGAGTGAAGCTTAGCGTTTTACTCTCATAGAGAACAATCTCTTTAGTGCAGTGGGCACTGTTCCTTAGAGAGGTGAGAAGAAAATGGAAAGTGATGCTGGCAGCTTTTTGTTGCCTCTTTTCACTGCCACCTGGCATTTCTTTGAAACAGGTGCCATTTCATGTAAGAGATGATGCAGTTCTGTCCTTTATTGAGACACCGACATGAACTCCTAATACACCTGACTGACAGTGTGAGGCTAATTTAAAAAGCAAATAAATATGAAATGACAAACGATTAAAAATGAGAAAAGTTAAAACATTTACCAAACAATTTAGTTTGTACAATGTGCATTTTAACAGTCTTCTAATGGGCAACTTCAGCCATTCAGGCTTATTCACATAACTAAAGAGTTGTAGATATAGTGGCGAGGAGGTGGCGGGAACTCCCTTTTAGTTAAATTTGGATCAGAGACTGTGACTACACTGTTTCTTTAAACTTTATTTAACCAAGGAAGGCTCTTTGAGAACAATGCCCTCTCAACACACATTCACATCTTAGCCATGCGTGCCTTGTTCAAGGGCACTTCAGCAGTTCATCCTGTTAGTCTGGGAATTAAATCAGAAACCTACTGTTCACCGCTCCACCACTCGATAGCTAACACTGAATTAACCTGAAATGTAATGTTGGAACCAAAAGGGAAACCCCTGTTAATATTTCGGATAAGCAAGCAACACAGTTAGCTCTATAAACAGTGCAGCATCTGCGAACATGTCACTGGCTTTGCCTAATTACCACTTCCAGGATCGGGATCACAATGTTGAACACTGCTGTGCCCAGCTGATGAATAAGTGTATAGTTTGCCTACGTTGACGTGCCAGATAGAGTAGTCAACGGCAACACACTGGGATGATAAAACCACAAGAGACAGTGATTGATGCAGGTCCTTGTAATTAATGTTAAAAACTCGACAGCATGTTTGTGGCCACATCCCTTGGGGAGCATCTGTGACGAAAAACATGACTGGTTTGGATATGGACAGCTGTGCTCATATTAGTGAGCAACGTTGATAAACAATATGCAAGAACTAACTTAAGTGCTTCTTAGTATTACTGTACTAAGTACTAAGTTAGTGTTCATCTTTGTGTTTTTCTTAGTACTCAGTTGACACAAAATAAACTGAGACTAGGTAAAGATCAGGAAATGTTTCTTTCTACTTGTCAGTGGCTTTTACACTGAAAACAGCAGTCTACTTTTACACCCTAGTTCCCCATGGTTACTTACTTTAACAAATAAGTCTCATGGTAAGCAAATTACCAGTGTGACTTTCAAACAGGGCGAGAAATTTCTAGTAGACAGAATTATCAACAATAGTTTATTTCGCACCATGAATTATGCCACCATTAAAACGGTTTTATATAAAAGCACCGGTTGGCAGAAGACGCTGCAGGAGATAGAAAAGGCATCATGCCTACCTGTTTCAGCGGCAGCAGCATGAACTCCTCTGTCTTGGACACCTCCACAAAGTGCTGCAGGACATACTTGTGTGCTGACTTGAGCAGGTCGCTGCAGGAGTGCGTGTCGGCAAAGCCTCGGATACCCAGGCAGTTAGAGGGGTCCAGCTGGCTCAGGAGGAACTTACAGCAGGCGTCCCGCACCCCGTTGAGCTGCAGCAGGCTGGCCGCTGGGAGCAAAGTCTAGGTTTCAGGTGAAAAAAAACAATGTGAGTATGCTGTATCGACTTATCCTCTATCAAACGTGATGAATAAGGATCAAATAAAAAGTCTTCCTTTCACAGTCTTGTCTATACAAATATTCTTCCCTACCTGCACGTTGCCTTCCCCAACCACAATCTCTGCTGTGTAGGCGTACTGGACCAGCTGTTCCAAAGCCTGAGGGTCGATGTCATGTAGGGTCACATGGGTCTGCCGACTCTCCGACATCTCATCTGCATGACCGCACAGAACAAGCACATACAAGTTATATATTTTCCCCACAAGTTATAAAGTAAGTATTAAAACTCTGGCTGATATAATTGCCTCCCTGTTCCATCATGCTTACACATGGCGGCTCTTAAAGTCTACAGCGCCGCCATCAATGTCAGCACAGCTCATCAGTTGTTGTGTGTGGATGTTTTCTAAAATTTCTGAATCTGTACACTCTTGCCCAGCGTGGGTGTTCCTGCAGAAATGTGTCAGGAGGTTCTACACCAACAGTCAAATGTTTCATCTCCTATTAGTTATACGAAATTGCAAACACGATTTCTGCAGGTGAGCTGTGATTTTGTTGTTTGGATGCTCATGAAAGATCAGTAGATTTTGTTAATATCAGCTTATTCGAGACTGGATCAGCATCTTAAAGCCAGACAAATGAGTGTCTGGAGACACATTGTGCCCTCACAAAAGGTCTAGTGTTGGGAGGAAATCTGAGACACACAGACCTCATCTGACCACCTGTGCCCCAGACAGGAAGAGGAGGAAGGAAGCGATGACGCTGAAAGGATGAGGTGGCGTTGACTGCACACACACGAGTTGTCATGTCATCAAACTCCAAGCAACAGAGCAAAATGATGATGAATGATGAATGATTCAGAGTTTGATGTCAGAGCTTAAAATGTCTGAGGCATGCAGCACACTGCGCTTCATGGGTTTCACGGATGAAAGCAGAAAGCAAACTGAAAACAGGCGGCATGTATAGGAATAAAATCAGACAAGTTGGACAATGATGACTAAACTTACTGGTAAACATAGCGTGGAAGTAGGGGCTGCAGGATGCCAGCACCACTTTGTGTGCCTTGATTTCTTTGTTGGAGACATGAAGCACAATGTCACACAGCAGGCTACGCTGTCGCATCCGGTTCATGGACACGAAGGAGTCGTGGTAGTGGCGCTTTGAGTTGTGCGAGATGCTGTGGCCATCGCGGTTGAGCAGCTGCATGCCCCCCTCCATCATGGTGCCTGATGTGGCGGTCGCGGGCTCTTGCCTGGGCCACACTCTGGGCAACTGAAACATGCAGAAAAACATATTTCATGTCAGTTAATATCAACACCATTAAATTATAAAAATGTCTTTTGTCATTAGAAAACATTTCCACATACAAGGGCTTGGTTTATTTGCAAGGATGACAGGTGACCAGAGCAATCATTGTACCTGACGTTACTGTTAATAGTAGCCATCAGCTATGCAAGGAAGCCCACCAGTATGACAGAAAGCTCAGTACAATTACAATTTGTAGCAGGTTGGCCTGGTTATTTGACATTCAGTGTCAAGACTGATTAAATCGCAATATGACAATAGAGAGAAGATGGACATTATTCCATAAACAGGAATAAAATCAATGCAGGCTTCTATTGGACTGCTTTGGTTTATCTAATTGCAGTGACTCCTGACTAGCGTGTTTAATTGCACCAGAATTAGCTGTGAAACCCCCCCAACCTCACCCCAGCTGCAGCCTCAGTAGGCAGGGTGGGAGGAGAGAAGGATGTAGCCTGAGTTAGTCTTTTCCTTTGTACTCTCAAATCCGCCCTGCTCTCGGATGGAGAACACATTCAGAGCGTTGCATAACCATCGTCACGCGGCATCTTAGAAGTTGTTGTCTTGTGAGTATGTAGGATGCATTAACGCAAACTGCTTGATGAGGCGAAACCAGACTAGAACTAAATTAGAACCATCACAGGCCTAAAACAGACTATTTTCACTCAAATACACTGAATGTAATGCAGCGGTACCTTACAAGGGGAGAGAAATAAGCCTATGAATAGGAGCTAAGTGAGTTTAAAAGTGTAAAACAAGGTAGTACGACCTCCTTCCTCATAGGAGTTGTTTAATGTTGCCAATGTTTCATTTTAAATTCATTATTCATGTTTGTAAATAAAAAGAGAGATTTTTGTGACAATAGCACAAACTTATTAGAACAAATAGGCAGGTGGCACGACCTCATCAGGGAACAATATTGATCAGTTTGAAGTCCAAGAAAAGCAACCATCAAGGCTGAAAGACAACAACATTTCATTGATTCTGATGAAGTTGAGTTTCAGGTCTCTCCATCCATATAGACAATTGACTGAGGATCAGCGCCTCATAATTATATTGTCATCTGTTCAGAGGTACTCTTTCAACTAAATACTCTGCCCAATCCCACTGAGGACCATCTCAAATGTCACCACAGCTGTCTGGCGCCTGGGTCCCATTTTCCAAAACACAATAGACGACAAAACCCCCCACACCAACCATGTTCCTCTATGAGGGAACAATCTGCTCTCATGAGAATAACATGACACAATGCTGTAAATTGAGACACGGGTGCACAGGAGAAGGTTGTGGCAGAAGTGAAAACACAATTATCAGTTTAAACTAACAAGAGTAAAGCACTTGTCTTGTTCATCCCAGACTTGTCTCGCCTCTCTGGCTCTTGGCTGACATCCACACAAAGGTTCTGTGGCTCCTTGACAAACATGCACAATCTCGTTGGATACACACTCATGACCACTCTAGTCTCTTTTGGACAGATGGGTGATTCTATTCATATACCAGCCTCCTTATGTGATCTGAAGAAACCCCAACCCCCACTCCATCTATTTTGAATAACAGCAGCTATCAGCTGCAGCAGCAGCAGCAGCAATAGAGAATGAATGTGTCATTTCTTTACCGGTGGCTGCGTCGCGGCTACCCTTGCATACGGTGTCTTCCTTGATATGAAGGGAGATAAATCAGCAGCCGTCGCAGTCAGAATGGTTTAAAATTGGTACCACTGTCTGGCAATCTGTCCATATTCTGACTCAAGCATACGAAATATGAAGAAAGCCTCTGTTTTGTGCCGTATGCAGTTGACGTCAATGAAAAAAAAAACTGCATGAAAGCTGACATCGGTTTGTTAAGGTGGAGCTGGAAATTCCGGAGGTGAAAGTAGCAGCGCCGCTCATGCTACTGAAATATGATGCCGCGGAAAGAGAGCGGAACACATGAAACAAACCGGAAGCTATTTTTTAAGAGCAAATGTCATACATTTACAATGTATATGAGTTTTATTATTCGACGTGACACAAACCACCTTAAGCGCCCACTTTTGTCTTGTCAGAGTCCGGAAGTGCGTTCGATGAATTCATGTAAGCTAGCGCGAAAGGCGGGGTTTTCCTTAGACGCGCCGTGATTGGGCAGGACCTCAACCATCCTCCGCCTCGGTTAACCTGGACTACCAAATCAAACAAACAGCGAACAACTCATAAACTCAGTGTTCAATAATGTACCCTCATTTTCTTTTGGTTGGAACGACGCTTTCAACACTGTAACGTTAAATTAAAATAAAAGCCGCCGCAATGTAAATTAATGGGCTAACCAGATTAGCTAACGTTAACTCTGCCTGCAGTAAAATCACTACTCACCACCAGCCGTCGTCGGTGTGGATATGACAGCAATGATTTCTTCCTGTTTGTCAGCCTGCCCAACTTTGTGGCTTTGTAATGCAACTCACTAAAGAGTAAAACCACTGTATCATCCGCAGGTTTTCAATTGCCCGTGTCTCGTGAATGCAGCTGACCATTTAATTTAAACCTCACGTGCAGCATCAAAACACTGCTCGTTCTTGGACGAACAGCTTTGACAGTAGCCTTTCGAGGTTGTCGTGTTCGCCGACTGTTTTTTTCAAATTCGGACTCGATTAAGCGTTAATAACGACTAATGTTAATGCTTACACTTATTATCAAAAACTAAGCCAAAACATGCCTGCACTGTTGGGTCAAAATAGGTATGCTTATTTCATTACAGTTATAAACACTAATAGCTTACGATTTGGCACCCATGAAACATAAAACCAAATCCTTCATTTTGCACCGGGGGATTGTGGGTATTGAGGTAGGACGGTATCACGTTGTGGATCCAGCATGGCAGGGAAACAGAAAAGGTACGTCTATTTTCTTTAGTCTGTGCTGTATATTAAGAGTTTTAACGATACATTCATGTTGCTTTAATAAGTTAAAGTGTTGTCATTCCAGTCTGTGAACTTGTGGGGTTTGCAAGACTCGTTTTAGCAAACAGTATGTGCGATAGTGTCTTAGCTATCCATGCTATCAAAGCTAACTCGCTATTGGGGGCTCTTGGAAGCAGCTAGCTTGAATAAAACGCCAGCTACATGTTTAGTCTTTTCTTCTTTTTAAAATAAAAATGTGAAAGGATACATTTACACATGGCAAGCTAACTGACAAGCTGATAGCTAAACAGCAAAGCGTTTGAACTGAACTGTAAACTAGACCATGCATCATTTAAAGTCCCCCACCCCACATGTTGGCCACCTGATTTCATTTGCCGAATTGTTTTTTTGGCAGGAAATTAGAAGACCTCAGTCTGGATGAGTTCCTGCTGTCAGGCGCTTTTGATTCTGCAGGTGAAGATGAATCTGAAGAAGAGACTTACAGACAGAATGGACTCAATAAAAAGAAGAAAGGTCTGAAATCTGCAACCTCTAATACGTGAGTCCTTTTCTGTAGTAGCATTATTTACATATTGTTTTTAATTCTTGTGATGGTAATAACACCATCAAAACCTCTCCAGGACAGACAAGTATCTCTTTGGTGTTTTTGTGCTTTTTATTTGTCTTTACAGTGATGAACACAAGAAAGGCAAGGCCTCTGAGCATAAGGACCAGCTGTCCAGGTTAAAGAACAAAGACCCAGAGTTCTACAAGTTTCTGCAACAGAACGACCAAACGCTCCTAAACTTTGATGACACAGACAGCTCTGAGGATGAGGATGAGAAAAAGTACCACAGATTGCCATCCGCACTGGAGGTAGGTCAGCTGCCGAGGTGTGAGTAGACAATGACTTATTTTATGTAAACAAAGCTCTTCATATAGGTGTGTTTTGCATGTAGGAGGCCAGCTCTGGTGACGACGATGAAGATGATGAGGAGGGTCAGAAAGCTTCGAAGAAATCCAAGAAGGCAGTGGAGATTATCAAAGTCACAGACAAAATGATTGAAGACTGGAAAGCAGCTATGAAGAAGGAACCCACCCCTCGTCTCTTCAGAGAAGTCACCCAGGCCTTTAAGGCTGCCGTGGCTACAACCAAGGGTGAAGGAGGAGCTCAGTGTCGATACAAAGTGGCTGACAGTTCAGGTAGAAGATAGTGTTTGATTTGAGGTGCCTAGTACGTGTATTCAAACTGCAGCATTTCAATAGAGAATTTAAATTGTCATTATTTGGATTAAAGAAACATCTTAAAAAAAAAAAATAAACCTTTGTTTGTTTCTTTTAACAAAAGAAGCTTTTCAAACTTCTGTTAAATATTGCCTTAATACAAGCAGGCGTTCAATTATTCAACAATAGATTATTTTTCTTGGGGGCAGTGAAAACAAGTTGTGAACACAACATTTATATATAACCTTTTAGGTTTATATAGCGAATATGATGGCAAGCAGTTGCCTATTTTCATATCCAGCACTTGGGTAAACATTATCGTTCATTTGTGTTTATGGCCAGCTGGGAATGTAAGTGACTCTCTTTTACCTCTGTTTTTGGTCTCTACCAACTCCTGAGGGGAAATATCAGGCTCTTCGCTAATAAATGGTCCAGTATGTTCACCGGCTAATTGCTAACTGTGGTAGAAAATTATGCATTAGAGGACAAGGGAGAGTTAAACAAAACAGTAAAGTTGCGGGCCAGATAATGAAACAATGAGCTGACACTTAACTTTACAGATTGTTAAAGCTGAGGGGAGGTGCACATTTGGGTGACAATCTTCAGTAGCTTCACTACGACCATACATTGTTCCATATAATATCGACTGTAGACGCTTAAAATAAAATGCAGTCAAGACTTCAAAATTTTGATTTAATTTAGGTACGCTCTGATCAAAAAGAAATAAGTATGCCCAGATGTTTGATGCAAGCATTCAATATTTTACAGATATCAAAAACACATTTCGGTCATTACCCAAAAAGTATTAATGTTTGACACCTTGTTCTAGTTTCTGTTACTTTTTTAGGCCTCACATTCAGGATATACTGAAGTGTTGTTTATGTAGCTGTCAAAATGTAGTTCATAGCTGTAATTTTAAAAAAGTATACACTTTTTAATTCTAAAAGATTTGCAGTAAATATTATTGGTACAGGAATGCGGTGTAAAATTGGCTTTGTGTTGTCACAGTTTCATACATTTTAACACAGTAAGAGTTCCTGCACATAAGAGACAAGCATGAACATTCATGATATTGAATTTATCTATAATATTCACCTTTTAATAAAAGCATAATAGAAACTCACCTAGCAGTGCGTAAAATACAAAACAGCAGTGGTAATAAAAGTAACCAGACACAGTGCCAAAAACAGGAGGAACCTCTACAAGACAGCACTGTTTCACTGACTTATTTATTTTTTGTTGCTGTTTTTCACATTTTTCCCTATACTGTCTGCAGTGTTCAACGCCTTGGTCCTGTTCTGTATCAGAGATATTTATGTGGCCCTGCAGAGGATGCTCAACCTGAAGCCAGAGAAAGACCAGAAAAAGTATGAAGTGGATGTCACATCTGTGGATCTTATCTCCTTTTGATTAGTCTTAGTCTAGCTGTGGAAAGATGATTCACTCCATTTCCCCTGTTTTGTTCTCAGGCTAGTGCTCCCATCGTCTAGTCCAAAGTGGCAGAAGAATCAGATCGACATCAAGATGTATCTCAGTGGAGTAGTTCAGGTTTGTTTTACTGGTCAAGTGTCTCTCCTCTGTGTCTGCGCTTTTGTCACTATGATTTCTGCCTCATAGATTCTTGTGAGGTAGACAGGATGAGATACAGTAGATGAAGAGAAATGTCTTATTTTGTGTTTAAACATCCCTTTTACCTTCGGTGTTTCCTAACATCTCTTTTGTCTCGCTCTTCATCTGTAGCTGTTATCCTGTCTCACAGAGGCTACGGTCATCAGCGCTGTCCTGCGGCACGCCAACCAGCTCGTACCTTATTACCTTTGTCTACCCAAACAGTGCCGTCACCTGGTTAAGGTAAGATAAAAGTTACTGTAAAATAAAATGGGATGTCATACTTGTTCACTGCAAAATGGTTTTGCTTATAAGCTATCTCATGTCTTTGTTCCCAGCAACTGATGAAGCAGTGGAGCACGGGGGAAGAGACAAGTCGGGTTCTCGCCTTCCTGGCCCTCAACAAAATCTGCAGACACAAGCAGGAAACATATCTTAACCCTATTCTCAAGGTGAGGTACAGTGGTGTGAAAAAGTGTTTACCCCCTTCCTAATTTCTTTTTTTTGTCACACTGAAATGTTTCAGAGTGTCAAACATATTGAAACATTAGACAAAGATGACACAAGTAAACACAAAATGCAGTTTTTTAATGGCCCTGTGTGAAAAAGTGATTGCCCCCCCATTAAAACATAAATCAACTGTGGTTTATCACATCTTAAGAAAGCTGAGTTTAATTTCTCTAGCCACACACAGGCCTGATGCTTGTGTGTGGCTAGAGAAATTACTGCCACACCTGTTCTCAATCAAGAAATCAATTAAAGAGGACCTGCGTGACAAAGTGAAGTAGACCAAAAGATCCTCAAAAGCTAGATATCATGCTGGGATCCAAAGAAATTCAGGAACAAATGAGAAACAGAGTGAGATTTATCAATCTGGAAAAGGTTATAAAGCCACTTCTAAAACTTTGGGACTCCAGCGAACCACAGTGAGAGCCATTATCCACAAATGGCGAAAACACTGAACAGTGGTGAACCTTCCCAGGAGTGGCCGGCTGACCAAAATTACCCCAAGAGCACAGTGACGAAAAAACCCAACAACCTCCAAAGAACTGCAGGTTTCACTTGCCTCAGTTAAGGTCAGTGTTCATGACTCCACCAAAAGAAAGAGCACAGTTCCAAGACAAAAGCCACTGCTGAGCAAAAAGAACAAAGGCTCGTCTCAGTTTGGCCAGAAAACAGCTTGATAATCCCCAAGACTTTCGTGTCCCATTCCGTCTGGCATAAAAGTGACACAGCATTTCAGAAAAGGAACATCATACCAACAGTAAAATATAGTGGTGGTAGTGTGATGGTCTGAGGCTCTTTTGCTGCTTCAGGATCTGGAAGACTTGCTGTGGTAAATGGAACTATGAATTCGGCTGTCTACCAAAAAATCCTGAAGGAGAATGTCTGGCCATCTGTTCGTGACTTCAAGCTGAAGCGCACTTGGGTACTGCAGCATGACAATGATCAAAAACACACCAGCAAGTCCACCTCTGAATGGCTTAATAAAAACAAAATGAAGACTTTGGAGTGGTCTTATCAAAGTCTTGACCTGAATCCGATTAAAATGTTGTGGCATGACCTGAACAAAGCGGTTAAGGCTCAAAAACTCTCCAATGTGGCTTAATTACAACAATTCCTCGCTGCAGAACAGCGCTGTAAAAGACTCATTGCAAGTTATTGCAAACGCATGATTGCAGTTGTTGCTGCTAAGGGTGGCCCAACCAGTTATTAGGTTCAGGGGGCAATCCCTTTTTCACACAACGCCATGTAGGTTTGGATTTTTTCCTCCCTTAATAATAAAAACATTCATTTAAAAACTGCATTTTGTTTACTTGTGTTATCTGTGTCTCATATTTTAATATGTTTGTTCTGAAACATTTCAGTGTGACGAACAAACAAACAAAAAAAATCATGAAGGGGCAAACACTTTTTCACACCGCTGTAAATGCTAAGTAATATAGAATTAGAATGGCACACATCAAACCTGGATATAAAATAGATTTGAATTAGCTTGGAGAAGTTTCTTGAAAGACAATGTATTTTTTGGTTTTTTTCCTCTCTCTCTTTGCAGCAAATGTACATTTCCTACGTACAAAACTGCAAGTTCACATCTCCCAATGCACTGCCCATGATCAACTTCATGCAGCGAACTCTAACAGAGATGTACTCCCTGGACACACAAGCCTCTTACCAACATGCTTTTGTCTACATCCGACAGCTGGCCATCCACCTCAGGAACGCCATGACCATGAAGAAAAAGGTTGGTTTTTGACTGTTGCTCAGGGAGTTGGTCTGCTTTTGAAAGCTCATAAAGACACGCACTTAGATATATCAAGGTCTTGGAAGACTGTTTGGTCATTTTATGATGAGTGATTTAAGTCTCCACTATAGTTAAATAGAGCACAAGCTACTTTCTGGTATGTTAATGTTCAACACACCAGCCTGATGATTTTGACTTTTCCTTGTTATACTGCTAACACATTGCAAAAAATAAGCACATAACTGAATAAACACTAAGAGTTCAGTTCTTCTAGAGAACGACAATAGGCGGACCGCGGGCCAGAACCGGCCCGCCAGAAATAATATCTGTCCCGTGGCCAGATTGCTTTGATAGCAGAAAAATCAAAAATAAATAAATTGATGCCGGCTGGTGCTGGAATAGATCTCAGTCATGACAGCTATAGTTACTCACACAATCACTTCCTCTTAAATAATTGTGCTTCCAAAATAAAAGCGTGAGAACATTTTGTGCAGCAATGCTTTATGACAAGTTTAGTCAGAGCTTATACTTTGAAGAGTTCTGAACGACATTGAAAAGAGACTCTGGCTTACTTGACACACCTCTGAAAAAGCCTTCAGTAAACGTGTGATTGGATTCCCCTGAATTTCCTCAGGGAAATGAAAATAAGCGTCCATAGGTTTATGAATGCGGATCAAATGATGGGATGCGCACAAACTGCAGCACTTGATTTATTGTGAGAATGTGCAAAAGTGTCCTTATAATCAATTTGTATAACAAGGGAGGAAAAAAATACCCGCTGTTGGTCTGAATAGATCTTACAACCTTCCAAACAGGAGTCCCGCACAGTACCGACTGAGCTAAACGTGCACATAAGAATACAAAGACTTTGTAACGGCTTGAAAAAAAAATTTGGCCCGATGTAAGACTGTTATGCTGTTCTAGAGCTTCACATCATTTTTAAGCACCCAAAATAAAACACTGACTGTTCTTTTGTGTGTGTTCTGTAGGAAACGTACCAGTCGGTGTATAACTGGCAGTACATGCACTGTCTGTACCTCTGGTGTCGAGTCCTCAGCACCTTGCACCCCAGTGATGTACTCCAACCTCTCATCTATCCACTCTGCCAAGTCATAATTGGCACCATCAAGTGAGTTTATCTAAATGCAGTTTTAGTACTTGAAGTTATTTTAAACTTTCATGTAGAGGTTAAATAATATGCAATAAGAATTTTCAAGAAGTTGAGATTTTCAGAGGTAATTCTGTTACTTCAATAACTCGTGTAATCCACTATAGAGTGTTTAAGCTCTAGCAGTCAGCTATTTGTTGAGGCAATTTCAGGTAGAGTTCTGTATTTATTGTAATTAGTGGAAATAATTTCCAAGCCATGATTTATAAAGATGTTAATTGATTTTCAAGGCATTGGATAGCTTTTGATTTCTGTTGAGTTTGAGGTTTAAAAAAAGAAAAGAAAAATAGGACTGCAACAAACAGTTATTTTCATTATCGATTTAATAATAGTTTGGTCTATAAAAATGTTGATCCCAATGCACTTGACAACTGCGTGGAGCCCAAGTTGATGTCTTCAAATTGCTTGCTTTGTTTTCAATCGAACAGACCCAAAGATATATATGATGTACTGTAACATAAGACAAGGGAAACCAGCAAATCCTCACATTCAACAAGCTGGAACAATTAAGTGTTTGGCAATTTTTTTTAGTTTTCAATTTTGTAGTCATAACTGACTACTTGGGTATTTTGTATGGGACAAAATCTGTGTCTACCTACATTTCATACTGAGCAATACTGAGTTTTTGGAGTCACAGATAGCCATAGTGGTGTCGTCCCCCAAATATGTCATCCAGCTGCTGTCTGGTATTTACATACAGTATACCATTATATCAGTTGTTTGTGTGAACCAACGATGTTTCCTTTTGCCAACAGCAGGTGGAGACATTGACCACTGTTTTCTCTTTTCAAACAGACTGGTGCCCACATCAAAATATTACCCCCTGAGGATGCACTGTTGCAGAGCCCTCACCCTGCTGTCTAGCAGCACCAACACATATGTACCTGTTCTGCCTTTCCTTGTGGAGGTAAGATTTCACTCTGTCTCCAGTAACCAACGGGGACAGGGTATAAATGTGGATTTGACGGGATCAAATGCAGTCTGTGCAGATGTCAAGTTTCTAGCAGTTTAAAGTGTTTCACACATCAGTGCTCTGAACTAAAAGACCTCAAACAGGTTATTAAATTATGCAGAATAAACAACAAGTCAGTTGGTTGTCTTTGTCACAAATGGAAACAATGAAAAGGTAGATATGATGAAATGTTCCGTCGGTGGTTTGCTGTGGAAAAACATCAGTGGTGTATGAAATGCATGTTGGTCTCAACGGCCACAACTGAAGGAGCTCAGGAGGAAACACATCGAAGAGTAGGACTGTGTGTGTGTGAGAGAGAGAGAGACACCTTTGTTATCAGACCAATCATAGGTCACCAACTGACAACATTTTCTCCGGGTCAGGTGTTAAGCACGTGACTGTGCGGTGTGTCTTGTGTGTGTGTGCGCGCGAATGTGTGCAAGTGCTTATGCATGCTGTGGGGCGGTGTTGTGGTGTGGCGGAGGAGAGCAGTGTGCCGGCGACAGCAACTAGCTCTTGCCCGCTGGGAGTGGTCAGCGCATGCCTGTTCTGTGTGTGTTTGTTAGTAAACGTGTGTGTGTGTGCGTGCGTGCATGCAGCAGTTTGACCGAAGCGATAAAGGCACGGTTGTGGTTTACACTCTGGTCTTAACACGCTGTGCAGACCACATCCTCTCTGCCTATGCCCCACTCCCCACCTCTTTTCCCCTGCACACTGAGAGCCCACTCCCCTAACAGCAAAACGTGTTTATTTGTGACGCACGATATTTCCTGTCTTTTTTTTTTTTTTTCTCCTTTACTGTTCCCCTTGTTAAAGCACTGTTAAAGGCAGGCTGAGGTACGCTGCTACTGTTTTAATTAGAGCAGCAGAAGCAGCCCCTTCCTCCTGTGTGTCTGTTCCCATGTGTGTGTGTGTGTGTGTGTGTGTGTGTGTTCTCGCATCTCCAAGGGGGGTGTATGATTTGGAGCTTCCTGCTTCAGTAGCTGTGCGTGCGTGTGCGCGTTTGTGTGTGTGTGCGTGCATGCACCAGGGTTGGCCCATGCCTTCCCACTTCCCCCTGGCTCCCCCGCAGACCGCCACCACATCCTATGTTTGTACAGACAGCACCGGCCAGGAGCGTTGCTCTGCTTCGCACACTGAGCACATTAACGACCACATGCACACACACACGCAAACACACAGAAATACATAGAGATACAGGGAGTCAGAAATAGCTTTATACACAAATACAAGACAGAATTCACTTGCGCACTGTGGGCAAATGTGAAAGCTAAAGCTTGTAGACAAATAGCCCACACGTTGGCTAGAATGTACTTTCACAGACTAAGATAGAACTGTGTCATCTAAGTAACACTGCACTATGCAAAATGAACTGTATAGACTTGTCATTGTGATAACTGAAGACCACTACAAACATATAGCTGATGAAATATTACTGTACTTGTGGTTGTTTTCTTCGGTTCTTTATGTTGAACTTATGATAAAGTGAGTCTCAGAAGAAGAAACATTTAGATTTACTAAATGTATATAAAACCTAACTTTAGACACTCTAGCATGTGGGAGCAGGAGCAATATCGAAGTTATAATAAAAAGAGTATTAGTTACATGGCTTATTACTTACTGACTGGTTTTGACCTTTTTAACCATTAGCTTGACTATTTCATAGATTTCTTCAGTATGGGGTGTGTTGTGATTTGGATAATTGGCCAGTGACCATAAGGAGAGTTATCCAAATAACTTCCTTTTTTAAAATTCAAAACAACACAAAAAATGATGATGATGATGCAGCTGAATGAAGAACAATAAACAAAGGTTATCAGGTAAAATGCTGCCCATATGTTTTGTATTTGCTTTGCCTTCTGGGTCCATATACTACTCTGTGCTCTGAAGATAGAATGCATTGAACTGTTGTATCGATAAAATTTAGCATTTCTGAGCAGTTGGATCAAGTTTAATATTGCCAGTTTATGCCTTTCCTTTACAGATCTTCCAGCAGGTGGACTTCAACAAGAAACCAGGGAGAATGAGCAAGAAACCCATCAACTTTGCAGTCATCCTGAAGCTTAGCAAGGTCAACCTAATGGAGAAAGCCTACAAGGTAGGTATCACTGTGATCCACAATTTGTGGGGACAGACAAGTTCGTTTGTTCAGCACTGTAGTTTCTCCACAGTTTGAGAAGGGTATTTGGTGTGACACTACCTGTGTGTGCCCCTGTTTGTGTTGGCTCTGCTGATGTTCGCTTGCTTTGAGAATGATCAGATTTGGATAGCGGTTCAAGTCTTTGTTAATGTTATTTTCACGGTGCTCCCCGACACTATGTGTTAGCCTGCGTGTGTGCATAAGGGGATTGAGGGCAGCGCTGAAAGCCTCTTGTCAGGTCTCTAAAACTGGCCTTCAGTCACCACGCTGAGCACTGCAGCCAAGAGGATTGCTGCACGGCCCTCTGGGATTATCCCTCGCACTCCGCTCACTAGGGCTGTTTTCACTGCTGTCACCTGGGCAGCTACAACAAGCCCCTGCCTCGTACCTTCACAACAGACGTGTGTATTATTAGGCTGCATTGTATTTGTATTCCCAGAGATTCAACTAAGCATCTTATTCTGTTGATAATGTGTTTGCATACTCTAGTGAAATTGTTTTTTGTTTTTTACTACATGTGAATGAATTTTATATTAAATTACAGTACATGCTATGGCTTCATAAAATGTCAGGTCCATCCTTAGTGAACAGATGTGAACTTTTTACTCTAGTCTTCTAGTGTTTGTGCAATGATGGAGCAAGTACCACGTTTGGCTGCTGTTTAGCAGATGTTTTATAGACTGGCCCACTAATGCTACGCAAGCAATATTTTAAACAGCGTTTGTTCGACTAGGCATGTTATTTCCTAGTGCATTATCTGTAGAGTAATCTGAATCTCTGCTGAAAAGCCATAGGTGATGGAATTCACGTGATGGATTGTGTGACAGCGAGGCTAAACTTAGCCCGATAATCACAGTGAATTGCCATTTCATTTAACTTAATTCATTTTGGTTAGAGTTGTCATTTCTGTACATGGACTTGTACGGCTGTGTCGGTCTCACAAATCAGAGACGTGGGCAGAGATTCAGATGTCTGACAGGCTAGGCTAAGCTGTTAATCATGATTCTTTTGTAACAAGTGAAATATGTATCAGTCTTCATGTGTTTCGGTCTCCGTAATTTTGCACTGAATGTAGTTGCAAAGAGTAAAATGATGATCTGAATATTGCTTGTGAATCGTGCTGTTCTGCTGCATTTTAGGACGGGTTGATTGATCAGCTGTATGACCTGATACTGGAGTACTTCCACACTCAGGCCAGCTCCATCGGCTTCCCTGAGCTCGCCTTGCCCACCATCATTCAGGTAACATGACCTTTAAACTGATTCTGGAATGGGTTCGAGGGATCTAGGTCTGGGAAATTATATGAATATATATACTTTTAATTTTACACGACACACACACACACACGTGTTACACTGAGCATTATTCCCAGAATTTAAAACTTGTCTGAAAAGATGATTCTGGATATGCCAGGATGAATCTGCTCCCCTCAGGGGAAACCACCACAAACCCTCCTCTTCTCTGGATGATCCTTTTACACTGGTTCCTTCTTTCTCATACTCCCCTTCCATGTCCCCACAGCTGAAAGCATTCCTGAAGGAATGCAAAGTGGCCAATTACTGCAAGCCGGTGCGCCAGCTGCTGGAGAAGGTACAGGAGAACAGCAGCCACATCACAGGACGGAGACAGAAGGCTGCTTTCGGAGTGGCTGATGCCGCTGCTGTGGTGAGTGTGTGTGTTTGTGAAAGACAGACAGAGGGCAGGGGAAGACTGTCTTGTCCTGATATTACAGGCTGCGTTTCCAGAGTCCTCATTTTACCTCTTCCATCCATTTGTATTTCTTGGCAGTTTGGCTCTTCTGTTCCCTAATGTTAATTAAGCTAATTTGAAAATGAGTTGTAAATGCAGGCAGTCAGTCGCTCTTCCATCAAAACACTTAATCATAAAAGTGAGTCTAAAAACATGTCAAAATGTAATGCACTCTAAACAGGTTTTAAATGTAGTGTAGTTGGTGTTTATAAATGGATAGGTGGTGTAAAAACGTCACACCATCACATGATGACTATGACTTAAAGGAGCAATATATAGTTTTCAGCGGCCACTAGCGGTGCGGTTTTCAGATTGCAACCCAGTGTGTGTGTGCTCATTAGCATGCTTGAACTCATGAGCGAGCATGTCCGGACACACAGAGACCGAAACACCGGTAGACAGCTTCACACAACATGCTGGAAACTTATAACTCCCATCTGCAACGTTAAAGTAATATTTTTATCAGCTTGAGGTTGAACTAATCCATGCTCGTTACATGATAACCACTGACTACATTTAGCCGACGTCATACATCGGCGTTAGCTCACCTGCCCCTTTTCAATAACTGTTTGTGTATCTTTCACAAAAGGCACAGCAATGTGAGCACAGCTAAATGTATTGGATGAAACAGTTAGTGAGCTAGACTGAATATTATGAGATTGTTGCCACACTTAGAATACCAGTTAGACCGCAGTAAGGAACGTTACTGTAGTGGATGTTTCTTCCTCTGTGTTGTACTTAACAGATATGTTGCAGTGTATATTGTATATTATGTGGGTCACATAAGTTACTGATGGTAGAGAAGCTGTGTACCTGAGTAACGGTTAAAATGACAATTTAAAAGATGGTAAACACTATAGTTTAACCACTCATTAGTGCTCTTCCGCTGATAAACATTGCGTTAACTAACTCTGTGGCTAATCTAATTTAGCAATGTGCTGTAAGTGATGTTAGAGAATATTTAGAAGAGATGAACGAGGAAGAAATGAGAGGACCGTTTGCTAGAACTGCCACACTGTTTCAGAAATAAATCTGCAATAAAGTCTGACAGCATAGCCTCCACCACCCACCTACTGTAACATTAAACCAACTGCTGTGACCCAGGAGGAAGCCGGGAGAGGGAAATGAAAACGGGAGTATTAGCAATTCATGAATGTTTTAAGGAGAGAAGTGATGGGGTCTATTTTATTATTGAGTCGTGTATTTCACGTAAAGAATGACCAACTCACCAATAATACAGCCACTCTCAATCATTGTTTCTGCATGCTCTGGTAGACTCCGGTCGGCTGATTGTTTTGTGGTGCCGCAGTGTTGACAGGGGAGGTGCAGAGTACCCTCTGGTGGACAAACTATGCAACACTTATGACATGAGGGAAGGATCGGACTCTACGTTTCTTTTTTAATAGTTATAAATAAATGTTCTAAACGCTGATACCGATATTTCTGCAATAAGCTCATATCGGCCGATAATATCTGCGCAGCAATAAGTTCGTCGGGCTGTACTTTGTTGTGGAGTTTTTGCTGGTGTCTCTTTTGTGCTGGAAGCCAGTCGTTTTAAAAATGGGTTTCACTTAAACAAAAAAACTTCATTTAGCCCCTTTAATGACCTTTTTGTTAAATTATTTTTAAAAAATGGTAACAAAAACAGACACTTCAGTCACTTATAGATGGACGAAGATAGAAATCAGGCATTTGTAAAACCTGTGTGGATTCATCTGTTTTGTGATTATGGAAGACAGTTGTGAATTATTTGCTCAAGATTCAATAATATCTAGTGGGGGTCATTCAGCAATGTGTATTTTCATGACTGTGGGTTTTATTGTTTTTTGTTGTTTTTTTTTTCTACAAATTGAGAGCAACAGTTTTATTACACTGGGCCAAGTTATTCCATTATCATTTGCTGCAAGTAGTTTTATTAGTTCATTTTATTAGCTCTCTTGCAATCTACTTGCTTCATGCATTTCAAGGGCTTCAAACTATTGTCTGTCTGCGTGCGTGCGTGCGTGCGTGCGTGCGTGCGTGCGTGCGTGTGTGTGTGTGTGTGTGTTTGTGAATGAATGAATGAATGACAAGATAAGATAATATAGCACATCAAGCCCAGACTATGTTGAAATATTACAGCACCGTCCTGTTAGACATTCTATTCGTCAGGTGAGCGCCACTCATTTGCTCACATCACTGTTTCTTTTCCTGTTGCAGTTTAGTTAAAAGGTCAAGAAAAATGTTTTTATTATATTCTAATTACTCTGCTTTGAAACATTTAATTTGGAATTTTAGTCTTTGAGTAAATAAGACACTTGAGTTTACTCTAAAGTATTGATTGACTTTTTTATGTATAGGTGATACCTCAAAACTGATGGTAAATGTAACATAAATATATTCACAGTAACTGAAGTATAAAGCGATCAAAAAAACTCAAATTGGAAATTATGATTGGAAGTCTGTCCATCTATGCCTCTTGGTAAATCATGAATCAGACCTAATGATGAGTTGTCTGTTGTCACTGTCAGTTTTTAGCTAGATGGTGTCAGCTGCTGTCGTGGGTATGGTTGTTGTTTACAATAATTGACGTCGGTCAACAATCAAGCAGCTCAATACATTTGACTTGGAATTCTTTCATAATCAGTACACGTTTGACTCAGTTCTCTGCTAAATATAACCGCTGATTCCACAACAGTACAAGGCTTAATTTTTTTTATTGTGATCGTTTAAGTGTGTCTGTTTCGTTCAGCACTAACTCGTAAGTGGTGTCTTCTCTGAATGTTTTCAAGAAGCATTAAAAACAGAACAGTGTGTTTATGTTGCTTGGCAAAGAGAACTTTTCAACAGATGGCATAAAGTAAGACTACAAGCTTTTCTTTTGGGCTCTTGTCCAGCTGAACCGGAGGCTGCAGGCCTTTCAACAGTCCTGACTGTCAAACCCTGCAGTCAGCAGCTGATAATGGAGAACACTTCCCTGTATAAACTCGGAGTCTGGTTAAGAATGACCCTGTGGTTATTGGAAGCTCTTATGGGCTTTTGAACCAGAGGCGCCTCTGCCTTAATGAGCAGCCATTACATTACTGTGTTTTCTGTATTGACTTGCTCTCTGTATGCTACTGTCCACACATACATGCTTTTATGTGGCTTTGCTGCTGCTGAGAGTCTTGACACGTACTGCTGATTAATATTTAAGAGCGTTTAAAGATGAAATTGAAGAGGATGGTCTCTGTGTAATTTAGCTGAGTGTGTGCGCACACACACACACACACACACACACACACACACACACACAGTAAGGCAACACAGCCGTGCCAGGTCCTGTCGCCATGGCATCCACTCCCTGGCATGGTGGCAGCAGTGGAGGTGTCACCGCAGGCGAAGGAGAGAGGACAGCGCTGCTGCTGCTGCGGAAAAGGCCACGGCCCCCCTCCGGCCACCAGACCCCCACTGACATGTCACCCAAACTGAGAGCTAGCCTAATTAATGATGCCCAGCCTCCATCCAGGTCGCAGTCTTATGCGTCCTGTCTTTCTCTGCCGCCTGTATGTGGAAATATTTTGTTTATCTGAGTCCAGGCTGAAGTCAGAAGTAGCTTTTCCAGTTCAGTTTTCTTATCCTGTTTTTTATTTTTTTTTTTTTGTACATACATGTCACCCATCTTAATATCCACACAGCAAATTATGGTAAATGTCTTATGTGCTAACGGGCGCAGGAGGACGCACTCTGTTTGCTCTATTGGATTTGTTGGTCAGATAATGTGATTTGGCCTAATCAATATCATCCACAAAGACCTTTAGGGGCTGGAGAAGATCCGCTGGTCTCCCCTATCATCTTCAATCTATCTGTTTACTGCATCTTCTGACTCTCATCGCAGTCTCGTCTGTCCATCTCTATCTCCTAGTCAATTGATGTGAAATTGTGGTGGAAAATCCACACGTAGTAACAGGGCTGGATAATAAAATAATAAAAATTATTAATGCAGTATAATTTTTTTCAAAAACAATATCACAAATGTTCAATAAATATTAAAATAAATGTTTTTTATTCACTTCAATCATACACGAATTAGGACTTAATTTTTTATTAAGATTATTTTGTTGACTGAAAGGTTTTTACTTAATTTTACTCATGCATATTTGTTGTCAAAGATTTTATAATTGTTTTGAATGTTCTGCCTCAGTGATCGACTGTTTGGCCTGAAGTGTTGAACATAAAGAATAATTTAGGCAACAATTAACCATCAGGTTTCTTAAATTTTCTCTCCGGAACAAGAATCAGCCTTTAAACTCGATTTCATACTTATAGTGAAAGACATTAAACTTTTTATCGCAATAACATTTTTGGCCATATCGCCCAGACCTACATAATAAGAACATTTTAGAACCTCAATGCACATCAAATGCGTCTCTTAACAGAGTCTGGAAAATTATTACCCTCAATATTAATGTTTATCAATAAGCTCAGGCACACATCAGCTAATTATTTAGCACAATACACCCACACCTCTGTATAACATTCAAAAACTTTCATCTTTGTCAGGCGGCTTGGGAAAAGCAGATCCAGGAGGAGGGGACTCCACTCAGCAGGTACTACAGCCAGTGGAAGAAGTTGAGGGAGAAGGAAATCCAACTGGAGATATCTGGCAAAGAAAGGGTAACTATCTTGCCTCATCCCACTCAGTCATCATGAATCACTTCTGGCTTTTTCTTTATGAATGTGTTACATAAATCATGAAACAAGCATGCTGTATAGTGGACTATTTTATTGGCAGAACAATAATTTGATGGTCATGATAATCGTCATTAACACCATGAAAGCGGCTTTGCGGATTTACCCTGCTGTTGTTGTGTTTTGTAAAGATGGAGGATCTGGACCTCCCTGAGATCAAACGTAGGAAGATTCAGGAGAAGAAGACGGAGGACAAGAAGGAGTTCAAGGATCTGTTCCAGTCTGACAGCGAATCAGACGAAGATGATGCAGGATTCAAAATCAAAGGCAAGCTGACACACACATACTTTTCACTCACACATAGAAATTGGCCTGCTTAAGGAGCCTCTAGGGGGCTGTGTTTTCTTACAGCCTAATCTTCTATAGTGCAAAAGTTAAAGAGGTGATGACCATTCAGTCTGACTTCTGGGCTGTTATCTGTTTCTGCAACAGGCACTATCTTATAAATTTGGCTACATTAAGCAGATCACCTGCAGAGCAGTTACCACAAGGTCCTGGGTTACTAAAACATCCACAGAGGCTGGGTCCTTCCCAAATCAATCTTAAGAGAAACTTTGGTTCTCTCTCCACAGAAAGGAACAGTCGTCCTGATCTTCCTTAAACCCCTATGTGTCCCGTTCTCTCTGGGTCGTCCACAGGTCACAGGCAGCTACAACCTTGCTTTCACAGCTTTGCACTCGGACACGCTCCAGGCAGACAAAAGCCCTCCACAAGGTCACAGAGGAAAGGAGTAGGCGGCAGGGGGATTTTTAGTTTTTAAATTATTTTTTTTATGCATCTGGACTTCATTGTAGGGAGAGTCCCCACAAACGGATGGGCAGCTGCCGGCAAGCGGTGGGCCTCCGCCTCTCACTCTCTGTCCACCCCTCCCTCCCTTTTCGTTCGTCTTTCCTCCACCCCTCCTACCCCTGGCGCACACACACAAACTGAAACCCCCCGACAGGAAGTACAGGCTTGGATCCCAGCGGGGGTTCCTAATTCAAACCAGCCCAGTGGAACAGCCAGAGGTGGCCGCTCCCACTCCTCTCGCCCTCTTTCTCTCTTCCATTTGAGCTCTCTTGCTCGCTCTCTCTTTCTGGCTCTGTGGGCTTCAAGCAGCTGCCCCCGCATGTCCTCACAACACACACACACACACACACACACACGTCTCGATGATAGCACACAAACGCACACCCACCACCTTCCCGTCCAGTCTTAAAGAGCCAAAAGCGTTTGGGCAGCTCACCAAAGCTCTCTGTGGTCTCTCACACTCCCGGAAAGAGGGGGAGTGTGATAGGAGGGGGCTGTAGATTTAGATTGATGCGTTTGCGGTGGTGGTGTCAGTGTGTTGAGGGTAATATGTCTTCCAGGTCATTTGGGGGCAACCTCTTAGGTATTACCGAAGTCTACCAGCACCATGTGAGCAACAAAGAATGGGAGACAGTGAGAGTATGTTTGTCATCTTAAATTTAGATAGGAAAGGAACTACCTGATGTTTTAATAGATGTTGTTTATCTGTGTATGTGCACTTACTGTTGGAAATGCGTGCGTGTGTGTGTGTGTGTGTGTGTGTGTCTGCAGTGTAGCAGACAGAGGAAGTAGCTCTGTTTTGCTTCTCTTTCCTCCATGCCCCCAGCCTCTCATCACACCTCAACTTCAAAGCCCGTGGACCCCAGTTGTCCCTTTTGGCTAGACAACAAACACACACACACACACACTGCACCTTAAAGTATAGCAAAACACAAATTCAGGCAAACTCCCAGCTTCTCTCTGTCGCACACAAACCCACACCGGCGCGCACACACCGACTCTCCCATCATCATCGTAGCTGTGGAGCCTGCCTGCTATCTCCATTTGCTATATTTAGGCCGTGAGCACAAGATGTCTGAAATTGCCGGTAGTAAACTGTCATGGGTGTTTGTGCAGCAGCAGCGGCGTCTGTAATCGACTCTCAGTTCCATCTCAGGAGGAAATAGACACTTCCAGCTGCCTCTGAAGCCTGGCCCACATATAGGTGTCTCCCAAGTCCTCAGCCGTCAGCGATGCACCAACGCAAACTTAGGAACGTCTGAAGAAAGTAAAACTAGACACAATTCAACGCAGTGTAATGTTTTTTACTGTCTCCCCTCAGGTAAAAAATGCAGCCGTGGGTCTGATGAGGAGGATGATCTTGAAGATCTGTCTGACATGAGCGATGACGAGGGGATGGAGGGCGGAGACTCAGGTTGGTACAATATCAATGTCCAAATAAAAGAAGCATTCAGGTAACAAATACTTTGTTCTCAAACATTTTAAAGGTTGCTATCTGCTGTGTTTAATTCATTTAGTATCCGTAGAGTCTGTATTGCTATATTATGTGCATGTCTTTACAGGCTCGTTAAGGCAGAGGCTGATGGATATTAGACTTTAGATAATTTTTGTAGAGCTGCAGTGTGAATCATTTTAGTAATTGGTCGAACAAACAAGCAGTTTGAGAATGTCATTTTGGACTTTGAAACTTGTCAGGGACATCTTTCACTGTGTTCTGATTGATTCTGTTTACAGATAAGTCGATTAATCAAATGTGTTGACGCATAAACAGATAATGAAAATGTGATTAAGTTATTAGTCATTAGTAGTAATTTTTATATTGAAACGAGTAAGTCGAACTTTACATTAATAACCTAATGACTTCTTTAAATTCCTTGAAATTAATAATTTAAATACAACTTAACAGACCAGAGAAATCTATCCTGTAAAATGTGTTAAAGGGATGTCAAATAAAACAGTGTTTTTAACTGCCAAAACATGAAATATATCCGTTAAGTCGGTCCAAAGGTATAAATGAACAAACTGGCGCAGCTCTAATTTTCACAATATCAAATGTAGCTTTATTAAGTGTTTTAAAATGACAAGTAGAATATTATTTTACTTTAACCTCCTCTGTTTTTAGTATTTGTAAACTAAATATGAACATTTATTAAATGGTTTATAACGCTGTAGTGTGTGTGTATGTATATATATTTTTTTATTTAGTCCTATCAAATTAATTTGTGTGCCCATTCATACGTTCCCGTGTGGCTGAATGTAAGGTTTTCTGTATTCTAGATGATGAGGAGGAAGGGGAAGCCTCCAAGGCTCCTCAGCCGCTGTCCTCCTCTGCTCTGATAAAGCTGGCAGAAGGAGACGAGGATCTGGTGGAGGACCTGGAGCTGTCCGATGATGACTGAGGTTCATGGATGCACACAGACTCAAGCTCACCTGAGAGACATTTGTGCTCTCTGCTTTACCAACCATCTAAACTTAGAATGATATTGGACTTTTTGATATTTTCTTTGTACTGTACAGGTGAAGTAATACAAAATCAAACATGTTCTTGATGTAATTTTGACACTTTGAAATTGTAAAAAAAAAAAAAGAGAGCGCTGTTCAAGAACCCAGATTGTTTTCCTTGTTTTTTTTTTTCTCGCGCTTTTTTTAAATATGCTAATTAATTGAAGCGTGTACGTGCATGTTGATGCACGAGTGCACCTGAACAGAGTCATTTGTGTCTCCGTACATGTGCACACCTGTAGATACCCTCAGGCTTTGTGAGGACGGGCTATTTGGAGAGTGCTACGAGCCTCATCGAGCCGGCCAAAAGGGGAGGTGGGGGTACAGAGAGTGTTGAGCCCTGAGGCAGCAGTGCTGTGCCAGGCTGGCAGGGTGGCGTGTGATGCTGTGCCAAGACTCTCTGCCCAGGTGGTAGAGCAGCAACACAGGCTGGTCTGTTTCTGTGCCAACTCCTCACCCACCCCCGCCCAGACCACTGTCTTTTCTGTCTGTGTATTCAAGTGCACAGACACCACTTTCCTCCTACCAACTTCTCCCCTTATTTTTTTCTTGGCTTCACTACACATTTCGGCAGCATTCACCGCCAAACTAAAGGTGATAATGGCCTTTTGTTTGGTGAGCAATTATTGCATGCATTCACTGGTGTACAATGCAGGCCAGATGAGTTGTATGACATGGATTTAAATGCCACAATGAAAATCTGACTTGAGAAACAATTGTGTCATCACATTTCTTCTGTAGTCTTTTTCAGTGAATATAGAACCTTCTGGTGCAGAGGCCCAGCCTAAAGCGAGGCGAAGTCCCAGTAGATTGTGTAGACGTACTGCTTCAGTGTAAACTCTTTGAAGGAGGAAGGTAAGAGTGTGTGTGTGGTGGTGGTGGGGGGGGGGGGGGGGCAGGTTTATCCCCACAGGCAAGGGAGGCCTTGGCCTGCGGCTGAACCTCACACTCTTGACAGCTAGTGGTGACCTGAACTGTGACCCCCATGGGTCACCTCCCCTTCACACACATTCTCCCTCTGCACGTTTTTACAGAAGAACCACAAACACCTGAGGAGGAAAAGGCGTATACAAGTTTTTTGACGCAGGAACTCAAGAGAAAGCAGAGGAATTTCTTAAGATTTATTTCACCTGTGTGGTGAATAGAAAAATAGGATGAAGACAAAACTTTTGAAGGGAAATCTAGAGACCATTCTTTAATTGCTTGTGTAGTTAAAAAAAAAAAAAATCCATAACAAATTCAAAAACATTTGCATTAAGAGCTTTGTGCCTTTCTTTTCCCTGCAACCAAGAGGAAAAAAAAGTAAAAGTATCTTTGGAATCCATTGTAAGGGCTAATTATAATAATACATATCATAATCTTTATCTACTACATCAAAAGTCCTATAAATATCTTTTTCCTCATATTTATATGCTGAAGTAGCATTCAAGATTGGAGCGTCTTAATATTACACTTTTTTTGAAAAAAAAAAAAAGAAATTGCAGAACAAAACAAAGTATGAACAAAAGTACCACCAAAGTTCAGCAAGTCACATTTTTCAGTAACAAAAACCTTATTCGTGCAACTACATTTAACAAAAAGTAAAAGTACCACGTATGTGTAACCTTCAGGATATTTTCACCTTAAGCATGATTCTGTACAATTTTGCATGGTTTTCCTACCTCCCACAGTAGTCACAACACAAGTGTACAATGGCGTAAGTCGTACACATCATGGCCGCCATTGAGGCTTCTCGGTTTCACCAACATTTTTAAGCGTCTGTTTGTCAGTAAATGACAGCTCTACCTGTGTCACCTCAATTACAAGTCCCACCATCTGAGGCACTAGCCTAGCATTTCCCTGTTGGACCAGTCTTTCTCTGAGACCAATAATGCAAAAAGAAGTAGACAATTCCACACATCCGGTCATCTTTGGTATCGGGACAGTGGAATGCATAGTTGCAGTGATAAAGAGGGAGCTGGTCAGATCTGGTGCTGCTCAGCATATGCTTCAACTCCAGCATCTAAAAAAGACGTTTGGCCTCGGGAAACAGGCAAGGAGAAGGAAGGGAGAGAAAAAGGGGGAGAGGCGTCTCTTTTTAATTCCTGTGTTCTGCAGGGCTTGTGGTGAGAGCAGTCAGAGACGGAGACAAGAGAGAGAGTGAGCCGAGCTTCCTCCAGCCCAGGAAGGAAGGAAGAGTTTCCGCTAGCGTCTGACTGTCTAACTTGCAAGAATGTTGCATTTGTGGCAGGGCTTTGCTCCCTTTTTTTTTTTTTTCTTTTTTTTTGGCAGGCTGTCTGTGACCAGCTGTCTCCTTTTCCTCCTTTTTCTCTTCCTCTGTCTCTTCACGTCTCCCTTCCAACCCAGTTTGTTTGGATTCTGCTCGGCTACAGCCACTGCAGAGGAACTCAGATGCTGATTTGTTTGTCGGATATGGTCCATATCGTCCAGTTGTCTTTTATTCCAGTCCAATATTTTCCCATAAATTTCAGCGTAAAGGTCCCAAGGTGGGGGAGTCAATCTCTCTGCCCCACCCCCCCCACCCCCACCACCCCATCCCCCTTGCTTGGCTCTCCGGTTAGTTAGACGTAGGTCTGTCCTCCTCACCCCTGCCTGTCCACTCCTACGAAGGAGTTTTGGCCTCGTATCTTCCCACCACCATGGAGCCGTTTTCCTGCTTGGGGGAAGAGCACCCTGGGGTGGGCCCGCTGAAAGGAGAGGAGCTGCTGCTGGTGGAGGTGGGTCTGTGGGGCAGCGACAGAGACGAGGGCAAAGGGGTGTCAGATGGCGTGGTCAGAGGGTCCCGATCCCGCTCTGGGGGGCGCAGTATGGCAGAAGGCGGAAACGGGAACGCCAGCGGGAATCCAGTCATGTAGAAAAGTCTGCCAACACGCCGCGCCACCTAAGGAGTGGAGAGGAGACCATAAGACTGTCAGAACAGCCTGTCGAGTAATGCATAATGGACTAATGCTGTTTACTGGATTTTTAAACAGAGAGAGAAGAAGAGAGGCTGTAGTCTTTGGGGCTGGCTACTTTAAGGGGAATAGTCTATGCTACGCTAGCAGTTTGTCTTGGGCCTATGGACAGAAACTCATTCAGACACACAAGTCCACTTGATCACACGCAAACACACACGCAGGTCTGTGGTGTGTGTGTACCTGTGTGCGGATCTTGAGCGCAGGCCCCAGCTTTAGTCCCATGGTGTTGAGCAGGTGCTCCTCAGTGAGCAGCGGTAATGTCTCTCCATCAATGGCCTGCTCCCGAAACACCTGGCAGAGACACAGCCGCTTCAGCCACAGCCCCGACATACACACAACACACTCAACCCACAGACCTACACGTTCATTCACACAACCTAAAAAACAGTGGCTCTATTCCAAAATGTTACATACCCATTTTGAGAGGGGGAAAAAATGAGTTCAACATTTATACATCATAGGGGATGCAGTTGTGGAGACAATGTTGTCTAATAGGGTCTTAAGCAACATTATCTCTTAAAGGATAGGTTCAGATTTTTATCAATTGTCTCTTAATACAATATGCACGTGCTTCTATATACATTGGGTGTTATTGGTCACTAGTTTTTTGCATGGAACATAGATTGTGGATCTTGCCCCCCCCCATCTCTTACACTGGCGTTAAGAAGGAACCCCTTCACACCACACCCAGCATGATTACAGCGACTAAAAGCTCTTTAAACATTCATATCATCATGTGAGCCTGTTTTAAGAAACTTGAAAAAAACTCTACCCTTTTCCTTAAAATGAGCAAATATTATGCTATGTTCTATTTTGTTAAAGAAGCACAGAAATATAGGTAAGATTGGTTCATGTTTCTCAAATGCTGGATATTTCATTTTGGAACAATGTGGCATATACACACGTACACATTTCATTCACACAAGCTATAGGTGTATACCTACATGCACAGCTAACGCAACCTCATTTGCACAATGCCCACAAATATGGCTGCAATTGTGAACACAACCATTCATGTATCTGCACACATTCACTATAAACTTGAAAAAAAACTCCTACCTAAATGTAATGACATGCCCTAAGTACTACAGTGGTGTTGCAGTATGTATTATATCTTGGTCACTGTTCTTCCTCCTTGATTAGTAGTTAGCCTGCCCCTGGCCTCCATCTCCTCCTCTCTCTCTCTTTCCTCACCTGTGTGTATTCAGCACATCCGGCCAGGCTGCTTATGAAGCCACACACGTCCTCCACACTCCACTTGCTGATGTCCTCCACAGGGTTTGCAGTGGCTGAGTCCTCCCCATCCATGAAAAGACCTCCCATAGAGCCTGAAAGAGAAGCAGTGGGTGAAAAGATGTGTCAATATAAAGACCGGGTACAAAGTTGTTATTAAGACTGAGGATCTTGCTGCTGTTGTGTTTTTTTAGTGATGCAGAACCTGGAAAATGCAGAATTTGGAGACGCGTAAAATATTTTTAGCTGCATTTTAGAAAAATATCAGTGAATTTTCTTTTGTCCTTAGTCGTCAGGAGTTTAAGAAGAAAACCTTGAACAAATAGAGTAATCTTAGTAGTAACGATTAGTTTCATTATCATCAGGATTAGGTTTAGTTATGTTAGAAAACTGTTAAAAATGCCCATAGAGTATTTTTTCAGCTTCCTAAATAGATATTCAGTGTATACTGATTATAAAACAGAAAAGCTGCAAATCCTCACGCTAAGAAGGTAGAATCAGTGATTATTTAATTGCTGAAGGTGCTCATGTTGGAATATGTTAGGATAAGGTTAGTTCATTTTAGTTTTCTTATGTTTGTATAGTATAAGTGTTCTGATTGCACCTGTGTTGCTACACATATGGACGTGCGTGTGTGCACAGTATTGTATGTGAACAACCCCCCCCCCCCCCCCCTTTTCTTTCCACGTGGCTGTGCTGCTGGTGGTGTGCATAAAGGTCACACTGGGGTCAGAGGCAGGGCCCCTAACAGGGAGAGGTCTCCACACTGGAGACACGCACACAGTGACACTAATGGGTTTCACATGTCAGCTTTCGCCCTTATGTGTGTTTGTGTGTGTGTCTGAGTCTCTCACCTGTGTGAAAGTAGGGGTTGGCGTAGGGGAATCCAAAGGGCAACGACTGGGCGTGAAGAGCAGGCAGTGGTGGCATAAACCCAGGTGGCAGGTGGTACTTGACATCAGCCTTGCCCAGTACAGGGGTGAAGAGGTGGCGGCTGGGTGACTCTGTACCTGCTGAACTAGAAGGGGGGCTCAGCCTGCCTGAGCTCTCTCCAGTCTCCTTGGCACTGTCACACACTCCCTTGCTGCCAGTCTCTTTACCACTGTCTCTCTCCCTGTCCCTGGGTTTATTGCTGGACTTGGCACTGACACTGTCCTGCCTCTCCTCACACATCTCTGTCTCACTGTCAGAGTCCTTCATCTCCTCATCATGCATCTCCCTGTCTTCCTCCCTTCCTCTGTTCTCTCTTCCTCCTGTGTGATCCCCAGCACGAAGCTGTGTCTGGGGCCCCCTGCGGGGGGCCTTTCTGGATTCAGCATCTTGCCCAGAGGTGGAGCTCTGTGCCAGGGTGTCTTTGGGTGTGGAGGGCCCCCCTGGTTGTTGCTGCTGGTGATGGTGGTTGAGGGATAAGAGGGGCGTGGCGGCCCCGTGACGAAGAACCAGCATTGCACTTGAGCGGCGAGCCAGTTCCTCACGGAGCGGATGGCCCTCTGGGATGTCGTGGAGGCTCCGCAGGGCTGGATGGTCGGGGGGAAGGCCAGGAGGTAGAGCTCCAAGAGGGTCGGAGCCCATAAGACGCTGCTGCTGTTGTCGCTGGTGGAGACTTTCTAACTCTTTCTGTCTCAGCAGCTCCGCCGACATCTCAAGTCTGAGGCAGTGAAACATACAGGGACTTAAACGTACAGGCCAAATGTTCAAAATTTCACATTTACTACTTAGTACAACATAAGCTGCTTGTGTATGTATACAGGAAAAACATATGACTGTCCACAAGTTTGGCTTATCCAAAACAAAATGTCCCACTTTTAAGCTACTCTTAACTTTTAGCTACCATTATACATTGCTGCAATAATGACAGTTAATACATTATATTGTAACATTACAACACACACACACACACACCTGGCCAGGTTCTGCTTCCTCAACATCTCCTGTTGCCGGGCAAAGATCTCTGCTTGAGCTGGTTGAAGGAAACCATAACCTGTCATAGAAACAGCAAGATAATACACACCTGTAAGCAAGAGACATGTAAACTCCCAAATGTTAAAGTGGGGAAATAATCTATACGAAAACATATTAAAAAGTGACCGATGTTACCAAATGGTACTCTGCCTGAAAACACTCATGCACCTAACATACCTTTATGAAATCTAAAAATATATAATTGAATCCTCTGGTTAGATGCAGAGCCATGGAACCTTCTACATACCTGCTAAGCTATATGCATACTCACTGGTGCTATGCATTAGCATTAAGCATTTAGCTTTAGCATAATTGATGACTCACCAGGGGCCTGGCAAAGAGCTGAGTGCATGCCCAGGAAAGGAGGCCGCAGGTGAGGTCCTAAGGCGATGTGAGGGGCTGTTGGAGGGGACAGTAGGGGTGGAGGGTGGGAAAGTTCTCTGTGGACACAAAATGAAAAAGACAACATTTAAGTTCAATTTGGATTTCACTGGATTCTTTAAAATGACAGTAGCATATAGGGGGGGGGGGGGGGGGGTTATGTATAATGTATGATTCCCTATGTTAAAAGACTAGCTTGAATCATTTTGATTTTCCTCTGCTCTCAGTACGTCAATGCTTTTTCTATGCATGTGTGCATGCTGCCACACCAATGTATGCGGTGTATTTTTATCAGTGGTGCTCCAGAGGCCCTCGTGTCGCCCCAGTGCCTCATCAGTCTTGTCACGCTGCAGCAAGCGCCGCTGGCCATTGCTGTACCCTGGACTGCAGCCTTTGCTTCCCCTGCCGCCTCTCACACACACACACACACACACACACACACACAACTCTAGAACCACACACATAATGAGGGCTGAATGCACAATGCCAGTGTGTCATGCTCCGACAGCTGGGGCAGCCTCTACGTCTTGACCGGGGCCATGGGCTGAAGGACCTTCTAATTAACACTCATCCCTCCACTCTTCTCTCCCTTTTTTACGCCCTTCTCTCTGTCCCCCTCCCTCTCTCCCGCTCACTCTAGGCTGCATTGAAACCGGTGAAAAGATGGAGCGTCCTGCAACCTCTGCTTCTGAAAAGGCCTCTCCATTATTAGCTTCGTCTTTTGTCCTCTTTCAGGGGGAAAGGCGCCTCTCACCTTTCTCACTCTCTCTCCATCTCTTGTTCTGTCTTACCCATCTTTTTTTCTGGTCTTTACTCCCGTCTCTCTACTTCTCTATGACCTCTGAAATTCTATCGTGTTCACTCCTTTCTTTTCCTCCACTTTTATATTTCTTTCACCTCTGTATTTTTCTCTCCCCTCTTCATCACTCCATCTTATCCCCTCCCCTTACCCCAGCCTTGTCTTGCCTCTTTGTATTTCTTTCTTTTTCTATCCCACTTCTTTTTTTCACCAATCCTTTATCTCATTCTACCCCTTTCTCTGAGTTTTGTGCACATCTTTTTGCATACAGGGACATGGTTATGAAGACACAGATAAAAAGCTGCCAGAAGAGTAAAGCATCTGCACCTTGACCCTTGGAAAGTGTCAAAGTGCGTGTGGGTTTGAGCCTGGAGATGATGCTGTCTGCCCACTCAGGCCCTGGAAACAGCTGTGGTTTCAGAGCTCACTCTTGCTTCCTACCCACACCTCTCCTCTTCCTTCCCTTGCTTCTCCTGAGCTAGTGCGATCGCACCAATCAGAGCTCAGCTGTGAGCGACTGCCGCTGCACAAAAGCATACATAGGAAACAAGCTGAGGAAAACAACAAAATCAAAACCAACAGTGGGACGCATGCAACCGCAAATATTGTTTTGCAAACGTGTTCAAATTAGCTAGCGCCTGCATGTCTCCTGCCTCCACTAAATGGTGAGGGAAAAGGGGAGAGGAACTGCAAGGAGGGAGGGCACGCACAGAAGAGCGGGGGTGTGGGGGGGATGAAAACCACTCATCGATCGCCTCCGCCGCTGAAATGTTAATGCTAATCGTATAACCGCTCTCTCCGGCGGTGCCTCGCACTCCAGTGGCAGCTCCAATTAATCTTGGGTGAGGGCTGCGGCGCGTGACCCCGGAGCCGCGAGCCGGGGCCCCGCTAGCCGCTGCTTATGTAATTACACCGCCCAGTGTGTAATCACCTGGCCTAATCCCTCGGGGCTCGCAATTAGCCTTGCGACGCGCAGTTCCACTAGGCTACGCTAAGGCGCCCGCAAAACTCCCATCCACCAAGGCTCCCGCATGCCAAACTCCCATCACCCCCCTGTCTGATATTCCCTCTCTTTCTTCCCCTCTCCCTGCACCGCCTACCCTTGCCTAGCGTTAGCCCGCAGATGAATAACGGTCAATTAAAGCTGCATGACTGGGGCTGCCAGGCGTCTGCGCCGCCATAATTAGGCCTAATCACGGGGAGTAAGAGACGGCGAGAGAGAGAGAGAGTGTGTCTGACACTCCCCTCCTCTCCCTTCCTCCATCTCTCCCTCTCTACCTCCTTTTATAGGAGGCAATTTTAAGGGAGGAGTGGCAGACATTAAGCGTTTTGCTCTGGGGCTGTGTGTGTGTGTGCATGTTTGTCTGTGTTTGCGAGGTTTTCTTTTAGCCGTATCTGTGCATTTTGTTGGCAAACCACGAACATGCTATAAAAAGACGAGGCAAGAACTCTTACCTAGTTTTTGCACGAGACTGCTGAAAATAGGTAGATTCACAAATGCAAGGTGGGCTCATAATTACGCAAAACTATCTCACTGGTCTCTCTCTCTCCATCTCTCTCTCTCTCTCCCCCGCCTGCAGTGAGGCCAAGGGCTCCTGGGGAATTCACTGGTGTGTGACGACCTGTCAGAGTGGCGACAGCAGTCCTGTCCCGCAGCAGCCCAGGCTGTGTGTGTGTGTGTGTGTGTGTGTGTGTGTGTGACAGGGCTGCCCTTAATGACGGGAGCGTGGGGGGATTAGGAGCGCCGCGCGGCCGCCCTCGGCTCCTTCTCCGCAGGAACACATTTACACAGGAAGCTCATTAAAATGGATGAGGCTCCCTCCACACTTACTCACTCTCTCTCTCTCGCTCTCCCTCCCCTTATCGCACACTCTCCATCTCCTCCCTCCTTATTTTGGTTCCTATCTCTTTCTCTCCGTCACTACCTCCTCTCGCCATTTCCTCCCTTCTTCTTTTGCTCCCCTCTCTTCACCCCCATTTTAAGCTCCCATGTTTTCCACTTCTCTCTCCCCTTCTCTCTGCTTTTCTCCATCCCTCCTATTTGCCTTGCAGATGCTTGGTGAGCTTAGTGCCATTTAAGGCCAGACAAATGCAGCGCCAGGCTCTAAGCCCATCGAGCGGCCCTAATGATTTGTTTTTAACAATGGGCCCTAATGGGCCCCAGATAATCAATGATGAGGGGTCGATGGAAAGGTGAGCCATGGAGAGAGTTAGTGAGGGGGAGAGCTTCCATCTCTTACTCACATTCTCAGCCTCTCTGTTTTTTGCTTTTACTCACCAATTATCTGGATTTTAATTTTCTCTTCACTTTGCACTTCTTCCACTTTCTGGTCTCGTCTTAATGTTCTCCAGCTTGTTTTTGCAAGTTCTGTATATTTCATGGGGGGGGGGGGGTACTTTAGACCCATGTACATTACCTAAAAGTATGTGGACATTACACCCATGTTAGATTGTTGTACATCTCATTCCAAACCTATGGGCATTACCATAACATCCATCCATCCATCGTCCTGTGTACAGGGTCGCAAGGGGCTGGAGCCAATCCCAGCTGACATTGGGCGAAAGCCGGGGTCATTACCATAACAATTCTTTAATGTAAATATTGTACATATCCACACTCCTTTATATTTTTCTTTATATTTATACTATTTTATTTATAGATTTCTGTATCTACCTCTTCCTATTATTATTTCTATTCCTTATGCCTTGATGTGCAATGTGTGCAACTGTGACAAAAGAATTTCCCCTTGGGGATCAATAAAGTATTTCTGATTTCTGATTAATATGCTGCTTTAACAGCCTCCACTCTTCTGGGAAGGATTTCGACAAGATTTTGAACCTGGCTGCAGGGATTTGCTCCCATTCAGCCACAGGAACATTAATGAGGGTTGGCTCTGATGTTGGGCAATACGGCCTGGCATATAGTCTGTGATTCAGTTAATCCCAAAGGTGTTGGATGGGGTCAGGGCTCTATGGAGGTCAGTCAAGTTATTTCACACCAAACTGGGAAATCCATTTATTTATTTATGGCATTGTCATGTTGAACACAAGGAAGCATTCCTGTCACCACTAAGTTGGAAGCACACAACTGTCAAAAAGATAATTTTATGTTCTCGCATTAAGATTTCCCTTAATAGGAAGTAAGGCCTAGCCCAAAAATAATAAAAAAGAACACAAAAGTATGTGTCCATATCCTTTTTATACAGTCCATGAACATTTGGTGAATGTGCACACGAGTGTATACAAGCAAAAAATCACAGGTCTTTTTTCCCTTTTTCTTGCATTCTCCCGTTTGGTTCAGTGGTTCAACTGACGGAAAGGGCACTTCAACATGTTTTCCTCATTAACCCCTCTTTTTTTTTTATTCACATAGTGGGAGTGAAAGGGTTAAAGAGGAGGCGGGGGAGGTAGAGTGGGACAGAGAGAGGTAGAGATGGATGGAGCAAGGGAGGCGGAGGCCTAGTTAACTCTCCCTGGTCCTGTGTGGCTAATTACTCTGTGCTGCTGGAGAACAGCCGCGGCTCACTGACTACCTTCACACTGCAATACTGGCCTCTCTCTCTCTCTCTCTCACACACACACACAAATAGCGGACATTCACACAAACAAACCCAATTTCGGTCCACATAGATGAGCATACATGCAGTCCGCCAGCTTGAAACGTGAACAATCAGCCCCCCCCCTCCCCTTGCCTCAACACGCACACACAGCATATACACCCCCACAGCCTCCCAGAGCTGCACCACACAGCGCCTGGCCGCTCTGCTTCCATCCCCACACATACCCCTCACCACCCCCTTCTCTGTCTCACACACACACATACCCCCCCCTGCTGCCGCACCGCCGGCCCATTATCGATCCCCCGCCTCTCTCCGCGCCACATAAATAATCGACAAGCAATTACCCGCCCACTCCCGCTGCCCCCGGCTTTGTTTGGGAGGCGCAGGGGCCAGCACTGGGGGGAGAGGAGGGAGGAAGAGCCGGGGATGCAGGCGTGCAGCTCCACAGTGGTAGCCAAGAGGTTATTGGATCCTTAGTTTAGCCATGTATGGGGAGATGCACATTCACTGACACACACAAACATGCACAGCGGCTCGCTGAAAAAGCCAAATATGAGATCAGATCTTGCTGAGGACGCTAATAATGAGTGGAAGAATGGAAAGAAAAGCACAGTGGTGTGGTGATGCAAACTGGCAGGTTGTTCTGTTGTGTACATTGTCAGGTGCACTGCTCACATCGACTGGAGCTTCTTATGTAATAATTATATATATATGTGTGTGTGTGAGTGTGCATGTGGGTGTTGGGCTTTATTAATGATGAATGCTGCTGTTTGCAAGCAGGACGGGCTTGCAAGCGAGTGTGTGTTTGCATCTGTGTCTTACCTGTCGGTGTAATGTGCGTCTCGGTGCTGCGGCAGACCCTGCTTGCGTCTCTGGCTGGATGAAGAGGAGCTTCCCGCCGAGGGCAGGTGAGCTTCTAAGGCCGCCGGATTCCTCACCGCTGCAGCCAACGCCTCCTGACGAGCACGCAGCATGTCTGAATAAAAAAGCAAAGAAGGGACGAAGACAGGGAAAGCACAGAGAAGGGAGAGGGATGGGAAAATAGAGTTGACATGACAAAGATGATGAAGGATTAAAAGTTGAGGCAAAGAGGACATAAAAGACAGACTCAGAGAAAAAAAAGCAGAGAGGAGGGAAGAATTGAGGGGGAACAAGGGGAGAAAACAAATTTAGTATCCTGCCGCTCACATCTATGCTAAGACATTGTATAGTCTTTGTATAGAACTTTGTATAGAACATTTGGAACAGAAAATCCTACTGAATATACATTTTACTAGCTTAGAGCGCATGGCTTACTTTAAGTGTTGTACATTAGCTGTATATGTGACCATTACAAGTTATCAGGCAAAATAGCAGAAGTGAAGCATACTTTAAAAAGTTGTTCATTGTCCTGTAGCGAGGAATGTGAGGGCTAAGTATGCAGATAGCTCATGAAAACTCCCCTCGGCTCATTCCACATTAATGCTGAAAATGATTGTCATGCATTTTCTAATCCCCATGTTACAGCCATATACACGTACACACACACAGCCACATAAATGCGCACACACACTGAACAAGGATAAACAAAACAGACATTTTGGCAGAGGTGTATGAAATTAGCACATAGCGCTCAAATCCATCTGTCACACTTTGGAACTGAGCTGACCAGTTTCAAGCAAATGTGTGGAAAAATGAAAAAGCTAAAAAAGATGGCATGAAAAATGACCAGTGGCGGAAGAAGTACTCAATTTTCATACTTAAGTAAAAGTACAGATACCACATGAAAAATGTTACTCAAGTAAAAGGAAAAATCATCCAGTATAAAAAAGCAATCAATCTTTTTAAATTCACTCAAGACAGGTTTGAACACAGCAGTGTAAGTTACAGCGAATCACAACAAGGAAAAGGACAAGTGGATATTTCCCATACTGTGGGAGGCTAAGCCCGCGTTATTGCTCTGCTGTTGTGGTAGTATCATTTGTTGGAGCGGCAACGGTTCCATTAGGGTCTGAGATGCTTGTATCTGATGCTGGCTGTGCTCATATTGGCTGAGGCTGCCTGTACTTCACCTGGGTCTGTGGGACCTGCTAAAGACGTCTGGACTGAGTCTGTGCTAGTACGGGGTGAGGCTGGATGTGAATCAACTGTGCTACTGGGTGATGATCCCACATCTACTCTCCTGACAAACATAAGCATAACCACTGTAAATTATAGATATTTTCTATATATTAACGTTATCAGCTGCATCAGGCCCATTCAAAATGGCTCCTCCAGGTTTCATTCAATAAATTTTCAAATATTAAACACTATTTATAAAATGACATGGCTGAATATGTGATGCTTATTTACTGAGATGTGCATCTATACTGCCCAGTCTATCCCTCTTATCAGCATTTTAATACTCAATGTGAATCCACTGTCTTGTTTGTCAATGATGTGCGCTTATGAGGAGTACCATCACATCCTGTCTGGACTGGTCACACAGATGTTTCTTACTTGAATGTGTGAGTTTACTTTCGTGCACACGCATACGAACGCATCTCCATGCGCAACGCGGTATTTTTTCCCCAACTTCAGTTGCAGTGGCCCGTCAGCATTTATCAAACGTAATAAAAAGTTGTATTTCACTCTACCATTGTTCAGACACAGACAGGCAAGAGATGCGCTGCTCTGCTGGTTAACAGTGTCACGCAGCTGCACATTAACTTAACATTACTGTTATCTGCTGACATACCTTGAGAGGAGAGAACACAGGTTTACCTGACTGATGTTCCCGCAGTTCACTCTCATTGAGTTTTTTCTCTTCTCGTACTTAGAAGGATAGTCCCTCTTCATCCTCTCATCAAAGTTGTAAACTCGCTTTCACCTTTGACACGAGAGTGAGGCAGGGCTGTCCAGCTCTGCGCGAGAGTGACTTGATTATTATTACTGTGTGTGCCGGTGTCGTATCAGCTGGGCAATGATAATTCCCGCAGAATTGGCTTTATCATTTTAACATTTGTTTTCACTGCTGCTCCACTCAAATGCGCTGCATGCCAATAACAATGTAAGGAGGTCTCATACAGAATGTAATCGTAATGTAAAGAGTATGTGTCGATGTTTGGCTTAGAAATGTAGCAAAGTGAAAGTAAAGAGTTGCAACAACTAAAAATACTCAAGCAAAGTACAGATACAGACAAAACAACTGAAATATAGTGACGAAGTATTTGTACTTTGTTACTTTCCACAACTGAAAATGATGGTGTGTGATGATGTTTTAAAAACACTTAATGGCCGGTGTGTTTTTGTAGGCTACAAGCTGGCAAAAAGCAACTTCACATGTCAGGCACAGAGCGTTTTCACCCCTCCCCATCTACCTTCTCCCTCCATCTCTGCCTGTGTCCTCTCTCTCCACCTTCTGCCCTCTACCCCTCGCCTCATTCCACCTCTTTCTTCACTCATTTCCTCTCTCCCTCTCCCAGCAACCCAGGTTCTGAGAGAGAGAGAGAGAGAGGCCTCATCATTATCAGCCAGGCCAGGCCACACCAGGAGACATGGCTTCTAATGAGAGAAAAATCCATCCTGCCCCCCCCCCCCCCCCCCCCCCCCCCCCCCCCCCCGCTCTGCCTCAATCTATCTATCCTCTCTCTCTGCTCTTCTCTGCCACCCTCCCCACCCCCTCTTTTTTAATTAGACAGATCCCTCGGGAGCTAGGGGCCATTTCCGCCGCCGATACGGGTGTGACGTGTGTTTGTGTGTGTCTGTGTGATTTAGGTGCTTGCATGTGCGTGCCTGACTGCGTGTGTGCACGTTTGTGTGTGTGCTGAAGCAGTTGAGCAGGCGCCGGGGTGGGGGGGTGAAGCGACAGATATTAATGCGGCCTAGCTCCGGTGTATCGATCTGTTTGCTGCGCCAGGCCGCAGGGGACTCGGCTGGCGGCAGACGAGGGTGTGTGTATGTGTATGTGTGTGTGTGTGTGTGTGTGTGTGTGTGTGTGTGTGTGTGTGTGTGTGTGTGTGTGTGTGTGGGGGGGGAGAGATAAGGGAGGGATCAGAGGGAACCGGAGCCCTAGAGCGCACACACAAACACAGTCTGTTGTGCACTTGCATACATGGTGCAGGGGTGACAGGGTGGAAGAGCTGACCTCTATGAGTTTCCTGTAGTCGCAATCCCACCTCACCAATTATTTTCTATGACTGGGTCAGTTAAAGGTGTACTCAAGCGATTTAGTATTGTACTTAGTTTAGTTCATAGTTTTCATAGTACTTTCAAGTTTGGGGACTATCAAGCGAAAGATTGAGGGGAAAAAAGAATGGTCAAAATCGATACTGCAAAGCCAGAGGTGTCCTGACTATATTGCAGCCAAAATATTAAACAAGGAAGAGACCCAGACTCTGGGCTGCAGACTTTAATTGGGATCGAGCTCTAAAAACGCTGAAACCTACACTTCCCATAATGCAACTCAATAGAGTCTTTTGCTCATCTCCCCCTGCCTTGTAAACACCAGTTTGTAATGCAGGCCGTGTGTTAAAAATGAGTAGTCTCCAAGATATCACTAAGTGACTTTGACCAGGGCCGTAGCCAGAAAAATACTGAGGTTGTAAGTACAAAATCTACTAGCTGAACCCCAGTGACCTAGGCCACAAACCAAACTGTGAACATTTATCAAAAAGTCTTAAAATGTTACATTTTCTGAAATAACATCACTGTTAATAAACTGTAATAACTGTTGTACTGTAATAAACATTTAAAATGTTAAACCTTCTTTACACGGTTAGGCTAAAAACATGAAAATCAAATTTTAAAACCCAGGATGTGAGTTATCAATGGTATCCCTGACTTAGTCGAGTGCCCCTTTAAACCCAGACAATACAAGCTGTAGATAGGCCAATTTATAATTCTCTGTTGAATCTACGCCATAACCGTGACGCACACATCCCCAAAAATGTAAATACATGGTCGCTGCGACGCAGACCACAAGAACTGTGATTGGTCAGCCTGGTACCATTGCGTTTCCTCCAGGATTATGATTTTATCCCCATTCAAATTAGCGGAGGGCTAAATTGTAAATTAGCCGGCTGGAGTGGCAGAACTCAACGCAGTGGAACATGGAAACCCCACCGCCAGCTAGCGTTTTGGTGGCATGGCTATGTTTTTTAGTTTATTTTTTAGGTTTTTTCTATTATTTCTTTCATTTCTCCTCTTATTGCATTCTATTTGAATCCAGTCCATGTTTGTAAAACTTTACTCCACAATGGGTCCATATTTTGCTTCCCCCCCTCCCGCTCTCTCTAATTCTCTTTCATGTGAACTGAGAAGACCATGGTCACCTGGGGCTCTACCCTTCTGTGTGTGTGTGTGTGTGTTTGTGTGTGTGTGTGTGTTTGTGTGTGTGTGTGTGTGTGTGTGTGTGTGTGTGTGTGTGTGTGTGTGTGTGTGTGCGTGTGCGTGTGCGTGTGTGTGTGTGTGTGTGTGTGTGTAGAAAACAAGTTCAGGATTTCCCCCACTAAAACTCTTGGTGTTGCAGCTGCAGGAACACAAGGGGAGAGTCCCTCCAACTGCAAATTAGAGTCCTAATTGAGGACACACAAACACACACACACCCACACTCCTTTGCATGAGTTATTTCGGGAGGTCCCAGTTTACCACTCGGACCCATCCTGCTTATCCCTCTTTTGTGCCATCCCATTTTTCTCCTGCCATCATTCCTGGAGTTGGGCCTAAATCCCCTCGGTTAAGCCGGGTTTTTCTCGCCGTGAGAATGCAGAGGACCGCTGCACTGATACAGCTTGCCCGGCCTCATGATGGATTTGGTGGACTGGCAGGTACACAAAAGCCGACATCCGTCCGCTAAAGCGCACCATACACCAGAAAATTAAGTATCTTTTCAGGAAGAGGTATTCAGCCAGTATCACAGGCTTAGCCAGCAGTAAATATGTGGCAAGTTTGTCGCACTGAATGTCTTTGACTGTCTGTACTTTGACCAATCACATGCTGGAGTTTTCAGGCTCTTTGGGATGATGATGATAAAGAGATGTTGAGTACAGCTTCATGTTTCAAATCAGACATAACTGCAGGAGACAAAACAGAAGAACCCCCCTTCCATCCTGCCCCTCCCTTCACTTTCATCTGGATCTCTACCCCCACCTCTCTTTTTCTTTTCTCTCTCCCCCACTCTCCTTTCATCATATGAAGCCCTCCTGGCCATTTCTACAACCCCGCCACTCCTCCACTTCCACCCTCAACTGCATCCCCCCCTCACTTCTTTTGGTCCAGAGAGAACCTCTCAAGCAGCACCTTGCACCTACACATTCACACAAACACACAGTTCCTCCTCACCCCTGCCTCTTTCACACACACACGCACTTTAATTTTCTGTGCCCTACACTTCAAACACATGAAAGGATGCTCTGCGGGGACCAAGGCTAAAGGGAAAGTTGGGGGTGGGGGTAAGGAAAAGGAGGAGGGGAGGGAGTATAAAAGCAGTGCTTGAGATGTATAGGAGAGATGGTGGTGGTGGTGGTGGGAGGGGGGGGGGGGCACAGGGGCCGCATTGGAGACCAGGTCAATGTTAAGGGGCTCTCACTGAAGTGATTAGCGTCGGCCTCTCAAGAGACAAAACAGCCGTCACCCTGTCCCCAACTCCTATACTGTTTGTGTCTGAGAGTGTCAGTTTCTTAACAAGCTCCAACTGTTAATTGGAGAAGGGGAGCATGTGAAGGTGTTGTTATAATACGTTTTCTACATAAACTTGTAAGCAGTCGGTGGATAGATGGAGGAAGTTGCCAGGTGTGGAAGAAAATAAATATTAGCAACACCCAAGGCTTGGCTGTCAGGGAGCATTGGCAAAGCCTGTGATGCCCACACGCGCAAAACACAACTGTGGATGTAAACACATTATTACACTACTTTCGCTATAAGGAAATCTTACCGTAAAGTTGCATTTAAGTGCGTGACCTGTGCATCATTAATAAACCGTAAACTTGTATGCATGTGGTTTATTTCCCTTGACTTCTTTCTCCGGGAGATGTTATTTATTCACTCTTCCCTTGTCTCTGTTCCTCCCTCATTTCCTCCTCAGGTTTTTTCTCCTATTCCTGGTTTCTCTTTCTCTTCTTCTGCACATAGAAAGCTTTTAAGTGCGGCCTGAAATAAGAATGCACGAGTGCAGAATAAAGGATAGCATGGAAACTATCAAACGATTTGGAATGTGGAAGTGAAGAAATGGAGCGAGTGTGTCTGTATTGCGCCAGGGCGTCTGCCTCGTACCAGCAAGGCTTCTGGGAAAGGAAGCCAGCTATCAGACTGCACCCTGGGCCATAAAATCCCCACAATGCACCACATCTTGCCTCTAACTCCTCTAAGACATGGGGAAAAGGCAATTAAAGCGTTTATAGGCTTCGCCCCCTAGATTTGCAGCCAGCAATTAAAAATCATTACTAATCAAATAAAAATAAAAGTAGCTCAAACTACAATATGTCTGGGGCATCGATTGGATTTATGCTACTGTGAAAGAGCTCATAAAGACTGGTAGGACTTAATGTTACATTCTTTACAAAAATGTGAGAAAAAGGATAACATTTAATGGCAGGCACAGTGAAATGAATATAAAACCAGCTTATAAAATCCAAAGGAGGCAACGTTTCTCGTTCTTTTTCCCTACCAAACTACAATTCTCTTAAGCTAAAACCAGTCAATTTTATGTGCCTGAGAAAAACTGGGGACACTCTGGTGGTTTTCAGGGTGTTGGGAGATTTAGAGGGTTGGCAGGCAGCCAATGAGAGCTCCCGGATCAATCGCGACATTGATGCATGCGAAGGCTTGTGGGTGTTGTTAACAACGGAGAGCCATGGTGGTCAGAAATCATCCCGAGTGACACCTGGACACTTGGGGGGGCAGCGCACTGCAAATAGAAATGTCAGCCGTCTCCATGGCTGGGGTTTTTGGTTTTTACAGTGGCAGCAGTGTGGCACACCTTAACATGTACCCTGAACACAGTGCCACACTCTGGGGTTACAAAGTAGCACTGCATCTCAGTGACTTGGTGACAGGTGATGGAAAAGTTGTTTTTTATAGAAGCTAGTGAAGTGCCTCCAAAGGAAACTGTCTTTTTGAGGTAAATTTAAAAGGGAAAGTACCTCTACCTCTTTCAGGAGTCAATTCTTACTGGTAGAGTAGGAAA
>NC_060157.1:19863963-19990547 GCF_021292245.1 Micropterus dolomieu | reverse complement strand
CACAGGGGCCGCATTGGAGACCAGGTCAATGTTAAGGGGCTCTCACTGAAGTGATTAGCGTCGGCCTCTCAAGAGACAAAACAGCCGTCACCCTGTCCCCAACTCCTATACTGTTTGTGTCTGAGAGTGTCAGTTTCTTAACAAGCTCCAACTGTTAATTGGAGAAGGGGAGCATGTGAAGGTGTTGTTATAATACGTTTTCTACATAAACTTGTAAGCAGTCGGTGGATAGATGGAGGAAGTTGCCAGGTGTGGAAGAAAATAAATATTAGCAACACCCAAGGCTTGGCTGTCAGGGAGCATTGGCAAAGCCTGTGATGCCCACACGCGCAAAACACAACTGTGGATGTAAACACATTATTACACTACTTTCGCTATAAGGAAATCTTACCGTAAAGTTGCATTTAAGTGCGTGACCTGTGCATCATTAATAAACCGTAAACTTGTATGCATGTGGTTTATTTCCCTTGACTTCTTTCTCCGGGAGATGTTATTTATTCACTCTTCCCTTGTCTCTGTTCCTCCCTCATTTCCTCCTCAGGTTTTTTCTCCTATTCCTGGTTTCTCTTTCTCTTCTTCTGCACATAGAAAGCTTTTAAGTGCGGCCTGAAATAAGAATGCACGAGTGCAGAATAAAGGATAGCATGGAAACTATCAAACGATTTGGAATGTGGAAGTGAAGAAATGGAGCGAGTGTGTCTGTATTGCGCCAGGGCGTCTGCCTCGTACCAGCAAGGCTTCTGGGAAAGGAAGCCAGCTATCAGACTGCACCCTGGGCCATAAAATCCCCACAATGCACCACATCTTGCCTCTAACTCCTCTAAGACATGGGGAAAAGGCAATTAAAGCGTTTATAGGCTTCGCCCCCTAGATTTGCAGCCAGCAATTAAAAATCATTACTAATCAAATAAAAATAAAAGTAGCTCAAACTACAATATGTCTGGGGCATCGATTGGATTTATGCTACTGTGAAAGAGCTCATAAAGACTGGTAGGACTTAATGTTACATTCTTTACAAAAATGTGAGAAAAAGGATAACATTTAATGGCAGGCACAGTGAAATGAATATAAAACCAGCTTATAAAATCCAAAGGAGGCAACGTTTCTCGTTCTTTTTCCCTACCAAACTACAATTCTCTTAAGCTAAAACCAGTCAATTTTATGTGCCTGAGAAAAACTGGGGACACTCTGGTGGTTTTCAGGGTGTTGGGAGATTTAGAGGGTTGGCAGGCAGCCAATGAGAGCTCCCGGATCAATCGCGACATTGATGCATGCGAAGGCTTGTGGGTGTTGTTAACAACGGAGAGCCATGGTGGTCAGAAATCATCCCGAGTGACACCTGGACACTTGGGGGGGCAGCGCACTGCAAATAGAAATGTCAGCCGTCTCCATGGCTGGGGTTTTTGGTTTTTACAGTGGCAGCAGTGTGGCACACCTTAACATGTACCCTGAACACAGTGCCACACTCTGGGGTTACAAAGTAGCACTGCATCTCAGTGACTTGGTGACAGGTGATGGAAAAGTTGTTTTTTATAGAAGCTAGTGAAGTGCCTCCAAAGGAAACTGTCTTTTTGAGGTAAATTTAAAAGGGAAAGTACCTCTACCTCTTTCAGGAGTCAATTCTTACTGGTAGAGTAGGAAATGCTATTTGGAAATCAACTGCACTCTGAGGTATATGGTTTAACAAGATGAGTGCACTGCAGATATCTGAAAGCTGATATGATGACAGCGAGGATGACGATGACCACACACACATATAAATACATAATAAATAAATACATAAATACAGAGTCTGTGGACTGACCGTGGCCAGGCAGACCCATGCTGCTCGCCAGCTGGTAGAGGCGTTGCTGCTGTTCCTCATAGGATCCTTGCTCGCTGAGCGCTGACATCATGCGCCTGTAGTGCTCCTCAGGGCTCATGTGGCCGTGGCTGCCGCCTGCCTCTACCACTGGGCTCTGGGAGTTCTCTGAAGAGAGGAGGGAGACACTCACATTATGATCAATCAGTGACAGCTGATCTGCAGGGGATAAAGACTAACTTGAGACTGTAGGCTCTGAAACTCCATTAGCCTTACACACTGAACTATCTGTTCAGGATATGATTAAATAATTCATCTCCATGTCAGTCATGATTGTGAGGAATCTGCCTCAAGCAAATACTCGCCTAAAATTTACTACACAGCCAGGTCACAGGTTTGGGGTTTCAATACCTTAAATAATTTCAAGATATCACTCACCCGAACATAGAAGACTTCTGTTTACCAGCTCGGCAAACTTTACCCAGTTTATCAGTTTACCTCAAAAGGACAAGGGAAGCACTAATTCTAATACTAGTGAGTCCAACTTTTTGTGAATGGGGGGCTCACTCACTGCTTCTCAGGAACCAGTTTGCATATTTTGTAATGGGGAATGTTTTTCTGTCGTATTTTGTGATTTTGGCCGATACGACCAGCATATTTTTAGGAAAAAAATCATTCCTTATGCAGTTCTAAAATCATCACAAAATGCAATCAGGACACATTGCCGTTGTAAACACAGAGCAAAGAATTATCGAGAATTCATTTTACACCCTTTCTGTCTTACATATATTTGTTGATTACTGCACTCTCTGATATGCATCCTTCCTCAGCTATCAGCTGAGGCATAGACCATTCATTAACAAGGCAGCACTGATGGGCGGAAACGTCTTTGGTTGAAGCTATAGTCATACAGCCATGCATTGTTAATGGTCTGAGCCTGACCCTGACACAAACTCACCATTTCTCTGACATGAAGCACAGCAGTAACATCGGCATGGGGTGAAAGGTTATACATAGGGCTGTTTTCTTGTGCTGTATTTTGACAGTTTTTAATGCAGGCTACAAAAAATAGGTTCAGCTTCTTCCACCATGTCTGTGTATACGTGCGTGTAGTACTGCTGTGCTGTGTTTAAGGTGTTCTGTGAAGATGATGCGGTCTATGGTATCTATCTGGCTGTCATTCCCCACACTTAATCTCTCTCTCTGACCTCCCTCCTCCCTCTTTCTGTCAATAGTAACATGATCTAAGGTAAGGTAAGGTGGGGGCTATGGGGAGGTGGTTAGGGAGTTAGAAGAGGGAGAAAGAGGATGAGAAGGAGGAGGGAAAAACAGAAGAAAGCGGGGTTATTTTTACCGCCCTGCTTCTTATTGAAACCTGAGCCTGGCCCCGGGCAGGCGAGCAGGAGTGGCGCTGAAGAGCGGAGGTGGGGTGGAGGTGGGGGAGGAAGCGAGCGCGCAAGCATCTCTGTCTCCACCGCCAAGCTCCAGCTAATCCACCCAAGGTCCTCAAGTGTATGTGTGTGTGTTTGTGTGTGTGCGTGCAACTAGTCTGTGCCTGTCTAAAGTTTTCTCGTTCTCTAAACACAGCAGGGGGTGCCGACTTTGCAACAGAAAGAAAAACAGACATCATTTACACAGCGGCGTCGAAGCTCTCTGGCTCCATCCATATGCTTCCCTCTCCATCTCTCTCTCTCAATCTATTCCTCCACCTGCATTAATCATTAAGGGATAGTGTATGTCGCCAAACTTGGGAGGCAAGAAGATGCAAGACGCATAGATTACACACATACAGGTGCAGAGTCAGTGTTTGGGTGTGGGCAGAGCTCAAGGTTAAGACACAGGATCAGCAGTGTTTTGAAATGGCTTAAATGCACTTCTCTGGACAGCATGCTGCGCACGCACTTACACACAAACTTCATCTGTCCCCCTTATGCAAATATACAACATGGGAAGAATATATGCAAGGCGTAAACAGAGGTTGTTTGCGTTAAAAGTCAAAAAACTAACCACACAGGCACAAAAACACAAGCCCCATTTGCCTTAAAAGGAAGCCAAGCCTAAGTACACAAACACAGATAAACACACACACACAGTCTCTGACACAAAAACACATCCAAAAAAACCCATGCATCTTTCAGAAGCAGGTTTGTGTCTAAGTAAGACTATAATAGCTAGGATGAGTACAGAGGAAGGGGCTCCAGGCGGGGCTGCTGCCGGTCAAAGGTCACTCAGAGAGCAAAGGTCAACACCAGGCTCCTGCGAAGCTCTACAATCAGTCTGACCTCCAAATGAACACTCTCACTCGCCTATTTTATTTTACACAGAACGGAACCATCATAAAATAACAATTTTACTCACAGCTGAAATAATCAGAGCTATTTGTGTCACTGTAGGTGTGCAGCTTATGTTGTTCGGCTTACATATGCACCTGGAGAGTGTGTGTGCGTGTGTGTGTGTGTGTGTGTGTGTGTGTGTGTGTGTGTGTGTGTGTGTGTGTGTGTGTGTGTGTGTGTGTGTGTGTGTGTGTGTGTGTGTGTGTTGTTCAGGTGTCTTCAGAGATGAGGCTGGCTGTGCGGTGAGCTGCCCTTGGTTTTGTGGTTTTGCCTGCTGTATAATGCATCAGTCAGGAAGTCTTCCTCAGGAGCCCAGAGGGACAGGCCCAGTGGCTTTGTGCCGGTTCCACGCCGGGCGCCCGGTTTCACGCCACACGAATGAGCTATGAATAATAGAGGATGGCGACCAGATTGCAGCGCTACAGCGGGAAATAGTCTGGCCAAGGTGTGCCTTCTCAAGGTCCGTTATTTGTGTTCTCATGTCGTATTCAGAGCAGAAAAAAATTAACAATGAAATGTTTATATTAGGAACCCGCTGCAGAAATTATATTATTCTATCAACCAAGGATATTATCTTAGACATCCTGTTAAAGGGTCAGTTCACCCAAATCCCAGCCTTCATTGGGACTACATCTCTGGTAGAAAATGGTTTAAATGTGTGTTTGCTTGCATGTAAGGCAGTGTGTGTGCTTGCTGACAGACCAGACAAAGCCTGAATTCATAGGTTTAACAAATCGGCATCATATTGTAGTTATCTCGGCATCAGTTTGATCCGTTTATTGCAATTAAATCACAGTAAAATGTTTACTTTGGGTTCATATAGCTGTGGTATTTGCGGGTTGTGTTTATTCGCTTATCGCGTTGTATGTGAACACTCAGCATTGCAAGGATTAAATTTGCATTGCATGTGAACACACCATAACACACTGATCACCAGCAGCTGAACTGATGCCTCCTCAGTTCTCCCTCTTCTTCACACTGCAGCCTCCATCTTTTCTCGTCTACTTTCCTACAATTTTTACCGGTTTCCTTTCAGACAATGCACGTTCAAGCACACCTGTAACGTCACAACACACAAATACACTGCGTGGTCTTACCTTTGGGGGATACGCTACGTGACTTCTTGCTGTCAGAGGGACACTCACTGCTGCTGGTGGGAGAGAAGCTTCTCCTCTTGCCTAGAAGGTCATCTGTAAACACAGAGAGAGAGAGACAGAGAAAGAGAAAGAGCACTCAGTAAAAGGTCTGAAGTAAAAGCTTGAGATTGCAGCTCTGCCCTGTGTCTACCTGTATACATGGCGGCTACTTTCGATATGCAGAGTTGGAAAAGAGAGAGTGTGAAAAGGAGCCAAAGAGAAAAAAAAGTGAAAGGTGGAGGGAAGGAGAGAAACAGAGCGAGTGAAGCAAGCCACGGGCGTCTGGAGATGTGCCTGTTCTGTCAGATATAAGAGGGGGGCCTGCGCCACCGTGGATGACAGATCTGCCCGGCTCATTCACGTGCGTGTGTGTGTGTGTCTGTCTGTCTGTCTGTCTGTTTGAGGGAGGGCTCCGTCTCTCTGTGTCTCTTCCAAGGTCCCTTTCCAACAGTCTGTCCTCAAGTGTTATCACTGTTCTTCCTTTCTCTCCTCTCTCCTTTCTTCTCTTTTTCCAGATGTTGGCACAAAAGCCTCTGACAGGACTAAAGTGCATGGGAGCCTCTCAGCTGCTTGAGAAATTCCTGTCAGCCTACATTATGTGTATATCATGTGTTTATTTTTAGTTTTTGTACCTCCACGGCAGCCACTCGTGTTGCTGTCCTCCCCTCATAAACACACTTCTGATCTTCTTGTCTCATTTCTCCATCTGCTTCCTTCTCTTTCTCCTCTCTTCTAGGTGTTATTGAAACCTCCTGCCATCAGGAGTTCTCGCTCTCTCCTCCCATTAACACCTACCCTGCCTCCTCCTCTTCCTCCCCCCTACCACCTCCCCTGCCACCAAAGAGGAGCAGCTAGTGTACAATTACAGCACCCCTACTGCCTCCTCCTCCCCTCTCATCCCTTTCTTCCTTCCCGCCCAATCGCCTCACCCCCATCCCCCTCAAACACACCTCAAATCAATACGGGCCTAATCACAGAGGGAGGGGATGCAGAGCACATTGCACGCAGCGCCGGCAGGAAGGAAAAAGCCGTTTGTCATTGCTCTATCTCTCGCTCTCTTTCGTTCTTTCTCTGTTTCTATCTCGCGCTCCTCTGCTTTTTCTCTCACTCAGTTTCTTCCTCCACACAGACAGCCAAGCCACAGCAGCAACTGCTTCCCTTCTTGCTCTTTTTTTTCTCACTTTCTCTCTCTCTCACTTCTCGCTGCGTATATTTAGGGATGGGGTGGCGGGTAGGGGGCTTTTCTCCCCTTCCCTCAAGGAGAATGGTTTCTCTCTCCCTCTGTCTCTCTTTTTCAACAAAGCAATTTTTCATCATTTGCACAGCATGTGTAAACAGTGCGGAAAAACAGTGTACAGGGGGTAAAAAAAACAACAACGCAATTTGGTGACAATACCCAAGCAAACATTTGCCGATTTCTGTCATGTGTCCGCCCCTGATATTGTTGTTACCTTAGCAACGGGCAGACAGTCACCAAGAGAGGAGTGACGCTGGAGTGGAGCCTGACCTTTAACCTTTCACCTATCACCCTAACTTATGTACTTTCTTCTCTATAACAAGACACAGACGGACAGGGAGGGGAAAGAGACAGAAAGAGATGTAGACAGGACTCGAGGATTTTGTGGGCTGCTGAAGGAGCCCTGGTGTTGATGAGAGGGCGAGCGGGCAAACGAGAAAGGGAGAGAGAGAGGAGGTTCACTAATGATCCAGTGTTTGATGTTGCCTCTCAGGTCCTGAGGAGATCCACTCCCTGTACCATCCTAAAGAGACAGTGAGGGGAGGGGGGAGCGCTAATGGACAAGTGTGCGCACGCACACACACACTGAATTTTTCTGTCATCTCCTTTATGATCTCTCATTCTGTTTTTCTTCTCATTTTCAAATCGTGTTCAGTACATTACTTTTCACTGGTCCATTAAAAAAAAGGTCTCCATCTATCCTATTAGTGGAATATTAACAAAGAGAGAGGGAGAACCCCCATTAGTTAAACCCCCTCTTCCACCAAACACACACACCCACACCCAGAGCCTCTCATGATCAAACACACACACTTGAGTCGTCTCTTGAGCCGACCTCACTCAAGACACTGCGTCTCCTGAGCGTGTGCCAGAGGGCCAGAGATTTGAGGGCGGAAAGCTTTTAAAGCCAATTAAATGGGGCTTCTTAGAGCACTGGCGCTCCCTTTTAATGCCGAACCCTGAGCTCTGCTAGCGTCTATGCTAACCCTTTTACTCCCACTAATACTGCTTACACCAAGTTTGTTACCCCAGGCATTTCCCTATCACCTGCTTGTTCATTTTGCTGAAGAATTAGTGGTTATGGAGTCAGGAGTTTTATTTTAGCTTCAAGGCTGTGATTTTAACTATCAAAACAGAGCAATAATTAAGTGTGAATAGCATTAGCTGTTATGATAAATTCCCCCGTTTTTTGCCATTCTTGGTCAACACAGTCTACAGGCTAACTTTATTTTTCTAAAAAGTCAACCTAAACATGGAATATTCTAGCCTCTGCCTCAGTTCCTCCTTATCTGCTGTTCCTCCCACTGAGAGAAAAGAGGGATGAAAACAGAGGAACAGATAGAGAAAGAGGAAACAGCAGGACCTAAACCACTTCTCTTTCATGTGACACCAACAGGGCGAACCATCAGGCAGGGGGAACATTCCTCTTTCTTTCTTACTCTCTGATTTCCTCTGCTCCCTCAAACTTTAGTCCTCTTACACTCCTCTCTCCATCCCATGGAGCGTGATGACAGCTCAGACAGCCAGACTCCTTAATTCCTCTCTTACTCCGTTAATCTGTCATCTTTATCAGGCCGGGAAGGGGGGGCGGTGCAGAGAGAGGGTGGGGGTGTGGGGGGTGACAGGCGGGGACGTGGGGTGGGCCGCCAGCCGCAGCCCCCCGATCAATCTCCACATTACAGCTGACAGAATGGTGCTAATAACTTATTGATCCCCCCGCCGTGCGCCGGGGCCTCCGCCGGCCCTGAAAGCCCTTCCATTGATTGGCTTACAGGCCGATGCAGCTGGGAGAGGGAGGGGAAGAGGAGGGGGAGGAACGGGGATGGGTGATGGAGATGGAGAGAGGCGCTTCTGCTCACACTGAGGGGAGGATGCGCCACTGCCAACACGCACAGTAACACTGCTCCATACACTGCCCCTCTGTTTGTCATGTTCTATGTCTTTCAACAGGAAGAGAGAAATTAAGAAAGGGGGAGAGAGAAGAACACAACTAAAGAAGAATGGAAATTATTGGAAGAAAATTAGTGGATATGAATTTGTGGTCAACTAACTAATATATTGCTGACCTTAAAGTAATTGTCACATAAAAATCTCTTTTGCTCCTCAGTATAGTTATGCAACAAAATAAAAATTAAACCTGCAATCTTTTATTTTTGTCGTTCTAAAGCGCTTCTGTCGGCTACAGTAGGTCCCTCCTGTAAATACTGTGCGTGAGCAGGTGGTGATGCTCAAGAACTGATGTTTCCATCAACAGTAACAGTGGCTTTGCTCAGCCATTGTTATGATAGTTATTTGGAAAAAGTTGTAAATTGCTATTTACTTTGTGTTCATCATAACGGGATTAAATAATTCACTGATAAAAGATAGTTGTAGAGCACAATTCACTTTTCAGTTTGTTTCAAAAAAACCTTTATAACTCAATCAAGATGGACAGAACAGGGATGGACACAACAATAACCCTCAGTGAATTATAAAAGGTGTTTCTGGCCTGAACATAACTTGCACCTCATAATGAAATCTTTTAGATGAGGAAATAAAAAAATAATACAAGTATAACTGTTTTTAATCGCCTTCTGCCATTCTTGTCTAATTATTCTGTGTCTGTCATCTCAGTGTTCGTCTGTCTTTTTCTGCTTACAGTAGCTTTTGCAAGACAACTTTTCATGCCAGAATGCGATAATTATATTATTAACAAAACCATAAGACAGAGTATTAGAGTCACATTAAGAGTTGGAAAAATTTAAGAATTAAGTCGAAATGTCGAGAATAAAGTTAAAAAGATACTTTATTCTATACTTTATTCTAACTTTATTCTCATCATGTTGACTTTATTCTCGACATTTCCACTTTATCTCAAAATGCAAAATAAATAAAAAATCTTTATCCTCAATTGTTTCCCCCCTTAATGTGGCCCTAATACGCTGTAGTAAAACAATGCCTCAGCCATAGGTTATACATGTTTTACAAGTTTAGTGACTGAAAATGTAACAATACTGTGTTTAGTTACTTTCATTAGGGAAAGTGTTACTTGGCAATGCATTACCCTGAACGCCAAAATTTACACATTTAAATTTTAAGAATAAGGGCGTCAAAGTACAGCTGACGCTTCTCGATTATTAAGTGACTTTTGTGAAATGAAATGTAAAAAAGCACACAATAACAGGACTTTCTAACTGAAAACCTCTGTTTGGTTTCCTTTAAGTGCACTGAAAGTAAGAAAAAAGTATTTATTTTCACTATTAACTGGAATTTATTTTTTGTCATTGTAAATTGAATCTCTTGGCAGAAGCATTAGCATGTCTTTATGAACAATAACCCTGAGAAGCCATTTTGTTATGGCAGTAAAATTACATTCCTATTAAGTAGGGGGATGTTTTAAAATATTTACAACCCACATTTCCCTTTTTTACTTCTGTATGACAGAGCTAATATCATCAGAAATCCTGGGGTGTTTACTTTCGTTTGGAATTGCCTGTCTATGCTAATCATGTAATAACTAGCTGGTAAAACTTTAAAAGCAATCCTCACTTACGATCAGTTTGAAAAAAAAAACAGGTCTTGCACTAACACGCTTGCCTGCAGATTCACACGCAAGCAAACATCTAAAACCAGGCATTTAAAACCACACGCAGAAAGGTGCACATGCTCAAACACACACACACAAAATGTGCTCAAGCCCAAAACCACCGCTACAACCCCCAACCACACACACCGACAGGCTGTAACTGCCTCTGGGAGTCTGAGTGGAGGGAGCAGAGGAGAGAGAGTGGCGGTCCAAAACACCTTATCTGCCTGTTTGAGTCTCCGGTCTGACCGCAGAGCCACGGTTTACAGTCTCCACAGGCAGCCAGACTCTCAGCGTCGGCGCCCCTGCTCTCCCTCTCCCTCCCTCCTCTCCTTCCCCCCTCCCTCCCCCCACCTCTCACAGAGCCTCTGAATAGCCAGCGGCTGGGGAGTGAGAGAGCGAATGAGGGAGGGATGGAGAAGGGAAGGAGGGAGGCAGCTCTCCTGTCTGTCCCTCAGATTTAATTAACGGCCCACTCCGGCGCAGAGACGACCCAGCAAGCCTGCTTCCCTTTCCTCCTGACCCACACACACACACACGTGCACACCCACACACAAACACACAGAGCCTTCCTCCGCCATAGCTGCCGCCTGCCCTCCCCTGATACCACCACCGCACTCATTCATCTTTCTTTCCTCTGTCTCTCTACTTCCAAATGTTTCTTCCATCACTGCAGCCCAGTCTCGCTCTCTGTTGCAGACTTTTGTTCCTTTTCTTTTCTCTTTTTGTTCTTTTCTTCCGTCCTATCTCTCGGATTCTCTCCCGCCACTGTTCATTGATAGACGTTAAAGACTTTTGGAAGATAAGTCAAACAGGAAAGTTGACTGACCGAAGAGAGTAAACACAATATTATAGGCAGCGAGCTGTGTTTACCGTCAAATAATCCACTGCTCTAAAACTTCACAGACATTACACCCACCTATGTATTTGGAGGCAAATTTGAACCTGTGTTGATTTTGCGTGGGCACGCATCTGTATAAGTATGTGTTATTTGTGTGTAATTGTGTGTTTGTGAACGTGTGTGCATCTAATTTCACTGGCAGACACAATTAGAGCCTGTGGCTGATCGGATTGGACTTATTTACAGACACGAGCGAGCCGCTTAGGCAGCCTGTTAAATCTCCCTTAAATGGTCAAACGGACAGATTTGAGGGACTTGGACCCCCCTCTGTCTTAGGCTATTCTGCGCTCACCACCTACTCCTTCACCCCTCACCCACCCACCTCAATCCCATTGTGTCTTCCCTCATTAAGATAACTACTCTGGCCTCTGATTTCTCCATTAAGTTTAGCAACTGATTAGGCCAGTATTTGGGTGGAAATCCGTCCCAAACCGGGGTTTTAAGACACTGGCTGGCCTGGCTGTTGAGCAGTCTAATACCCTCCACCTTCCACCCACCCTGCCTGATATCACAGGCACCGTATGGACAGTTAATCTGGCAGACAGGGAATATGAGCACACAGAGAGAGGGTATGGAGGTGACGGGTCTGAGATGATTATGGCACTTGCTGTGCCTCTGGCTAACAGTAGAAGATGGGACAGGGTCAAACCATGAGCAACAGTGGAGCAATGGTATGGTCTTCACTGATAAAAAGGCAACTCATTTCTTATTTAGGGGTAAATGTGTTTGTTTAAAAAGTGTTTGGGTTTGCTGATGGAATGTTTTTAATTCAGCTGATTCTTTTTTCAGGATCAATATATTTCAAAAAGTCAGAGTAGATCTTAAAAATCTTAACTATCATAGTCTACATTGGTTATAATTACAGTTATGCATACTAAACTGACTTCCATGTTGGAGAGCATAGAGAAAAGACATCCAGACAAGCATTTTAATGTGGAATAAATAATATAAGAGCCTGCAACAACATTAAAATTTGCATATTGTAAAATCAACACCAAAAGTTGAGACAAAGTTCATAGCAAAACCCAGGACCTCATATACCAGTTCAATAAGTATTGAAAAAAATACAATTTTATTAGGCAATAATATGATAATGTGAAAAGCTTGTTTAGGTTGCTGGGGAAGCATTGTTGCCTTCAATCATACCTTGTTGGGACAGAGAAAACTACAAACCAAGTGTAGCAGAAACATCCAGTGCAGTAGGTTGATCGCTGAATAGTGATATCCACAGAGGCTGTTTTATAACCATATGTCTTTGATGGCTGCACAATATCCCCATACAAGCTACTTGACAAATAGCTGTGATTAAATGTCTGTCTGTGTTCTGTCTGTAAGCTGTAAGAAAAGCTCTTTGCACACGCACACCGTGGTTCCTCTGTTCACATGAAACTGGATTAATGGCAAACAAAGCTATTTATTCAGAGGTAATTTAAAACAGGGGATTTAACAAAAATCCTTGAGTGCGGCAGAGAATTTGGGAAGAACATTAAGTAATCAACTTGAGAGTGACCTTCAGGAATGAGTAATACGCTTATGTTAAAGTCCCCCAATCACACAAATTAGAGTAAATTAAATGGGTTACGGGAGATGTAAAGGTGGATATATCAGCGGTCTGGATGCAAAGGAAGAAAGAGACAAAGAGATGAAAAGGGACAGAGAAATAATCCTGACAAACCTTTAAACACACACACACACACACACACTCACACGCACGCAACACGCACACTATGCATTACTGGGGGTCCTACCTGTGTGTCCAGTACTGGTGTTATGGTCAGAGGCTGACTGGCCCTCGGGCATGCCGTGCTGTCTGGTGTGGTGCAGGTTGGAGATGATTGTAGAGAGGTCACTGTCACGACTGTAACACACACACACACAAGAAAGAAGAGGATAAACAAGTTTAAAAGCAGCTCCAAACAAACTTAACTCCAAAATGCAATCCAAACCAGTATGCGATAAAGCAGCAGCGCATAAAGTCATACTATTTCACACACTACTTACCGCAGCAATCCTCCATCCAAACAGCACTGTCTCTAAAATGCATACCTCCACACAGACTCAGCAGCTACAAGTGGCTGTCCTGTCAACTGGCTCTTAGCTCTGAGGTGTGTAATGCACTCTGACAGACTACCGCATCCAGCACTTTTGGGTCTCATCCCTACTCATCTTCCACACTAAGATGTATTAACGAACATATTCACAAGTCATAAGTAGTTTAGCAGCTTAAAACCTGATTATGGCTCTTTTTAAACTCAGGCCGCCAACGGTTGTTTCAGAGAAATATGGCAATTGAATAATAGGAGGAGACAGATGATGAACATTTAAGATAAAACAAATTAGCAATCAAGCTTTGAGCAAGTCTTACTTACTTATTAGGAATGTAACGTTAAAAGACAACACAATGAATCTGTGGTATATGACACTGGCATTTAAGGTCATCTTTTCTAATGCCATGCCTACACGCACCAAAACTGCACACTAGAGTCTCTCAAACACTCTGTCCTGCCCTTCAGCGCCCAAAGGAGGAGCAGGAGGAGGGTTTACAGATTAGGCCCAGATCTGGTTGGAGCCTCTCTGCCCTTCCGAATGCTCTACCAGCCACCTCTCTAACCTCCCCACACCAGTCGACCCACACAACTGTGTCATGGAGGTATTTCATTTGCAATCTGATTACCATCCTGATCGCATTAAATGGCATAATGATGGGAAGTAGACGCTTAGAGTTTGAGGGGAGTATAGCAGCAGTGCAGTGCAAGTGTAGTCACAGTGTAATGGCAAAAAGCTTGAGGGGTCGGGAGAGGTGCGGGGCTGAATATTTCTTAGGTAATGATCTAAACATAATGTATTGTTAAATGAATGTGACATACATGCTACATGGAAGAGCACTCCAAAGCCCAGCAGAACAGGAAAGCTAATTTTGAACACAAAATAAGCCTGAAAACGTGCAGTATTTCAACATGTCAGCAGGAATCTCGTTTATAGGCTTAACTGGCAACTTTATTGAAAGCAGAATCATCTATGAAGGGGGTCTGGTATGACACAGCAAGCCCAGTTTATAGGACAGAAGCGGTGAATGGTTCTTAGCTGCCACCACTATGACGAGGCCACACTGTTTGCGGCTGCTGGATTTGGGTTTTTACAGTCCCATGATTACAGGCCCCCGCTGTAATGTCAGGCTGTCGGCCGCCAAGCTGTTTTCCACACGCTAACAGAAAAGATGAAGGAAAGCATAGAAGGCCCTAATGCTGGCCATGCCGGCTACACCAGTCACCTTTCAGTCACAGAGAAGCAATGACTCAGAAAACAGTCTTAGACAAAACAATCACCACCGGTTGCTAAGCAAGGAGACGCTTGATTGGACTGTGACTGCAAACGTTTTAGACTAATGACAGACCTGTTTCTTAGAGTGTAACTTGCTAAAATTAGTAGCTATCTGTGTCTGAGAGCTCAATGGTTTTCTTCAAAAAGAAAATGAGATGCAGGGGAGGTTGTTTTTTTTAAATTGTGCTTAAAGTCGTATAATAATGTATCAGCGTCAGCCAGTGACTCCAACAAAACACACATCACACACACTGCAGTTACACATTCCACTGTGTGAAATTGCAGCCAAATCCATCCATCAACTGGCTGCGTTATAACACCACCCTCTGTCCATCATTTAAAGTGATCATGATAATGCCATCCTGAACTTCTCAGAGAGGTGATGGGGTTATTATCCTGTGGCGAAGTGGCCGCTCTAAGCCATGAACGGCAAGGACATTGTTAGTGGGGTAATTAGTGCACTTTTCCTGAGCTGTCCCGCCTCGGCTTGGGCTAATGAGGGCCTAACCCTATCTCCACCCACCCCTGCCCTCCCTCAATCCCCTCCCCCTCTCTTTCAATGGGTGGAGGCAAGGTCATACTCAATCCCTGGAAGATGGGGATGTTTAAAACCCAGTCACCTGAGTCAGCGCTCCCTAAGGAGCTCCTAAGGCCGGGGGTTAGCTGGGAAGGACGGGGGCCTCGGAGAGGATGGAGGGGGGTTACATTGTGGCTGTTGGGCCTGATAGCTAAGAGGGACATGAGCTGTCTTCTTATCATCCAAGTGCACACCGGAGACAATCATCTCATCCTCAGCTCATCCCTAAACTGGTCAATAGTCATCCCCGGCCACAGGACAGACACTCTGACCCAGATACTGGATCACTAATATGTGTTAATACTCTGCCATGGATACTACAGGTATCCAACATAACTGGAAAGATACCACAAACTCTTTATAAGTAATACGAATTTTACCAAAGTGACTATATTGTTTTCCTGATTGAGAACAAGGGGGGAAAAATAATCCAACAAAGCATTTGATGTGCGCTGAAACTTGAAACTTTTTGACACCCGATGCTACAGATACATTTCAGCCAATATCAGCCCTAACTTCTACTGCTGTTTTATTTCAATACTTCTAGTCTATGCGTTTTAAACACACTAATCCTTGATTCATATCACTTATCAGAGTCACCGCTACTCAGTATTACAATATGTTGTGAATAATTAAATAAAATCATTCTGTATTGATAAATAAGGCATCTCAATAAAACAATAAATTAAAATGCCACAAAAATGGCCAGTATTCCTGTCTGCCAGATCAGTGTCTGGGGCTCTTCCTTTTGTTATGATAAGGTTGTGTTCCCTTCTACTCTTACAGTAGGCGTTACCATTCCAAATGGTCCACGCAACATGAAAAGACTCTTCTCCTGGCACTGGGAGTCGACTCAGTACAAATGCCCAGTAGTGGCCTGCTGTGGCATTGGCACGCGGAGCTGAGGTGGCGGAGCTGGAGGTCACAGTGTGAGCTGGCAGAAGCTGGCAGCCCAGGCACCCTGACGCCATGTCTCACACCACCACTGGGAAAGTGCTGACAGACAGACAGCAGGGATGTGAAGGTGGAGGAGGGGAGAGAGAGAGAGAGAGAGACACTGGTCGAGCGCTGTGTAACATCTGGTGCTCGCAGCTTTACTGTGTACCCTCCTCTGCTCTCAAGACAACAGCCTGAACACACAGCCTACTCCAACCTGCACAGGTGGCCCACAGCAACATTCAAACACTACCAGGCAATATGTAATATTCAACAACCGCTGCATAGTAAGATATGGACTTGGGCAATATGCTGAGAAAAAGAGGGAATGATTAAAGTTTCTCTGATGCTCTACAGGGGGAAAAACTACAATCCACGTCTCTTATTTAGGAAATACTTTTAGTTTAGGATACAAAGCTTAAATCAGGAATATGGGCCTGTTCTGTGTACATTTGATGTTTTGTCTGATTCCTATGAGTAATGGAAACACAATTGTCATGCTGCTCACAATAGGATCGAAAGGCAACCCACAACTGGGAACCCTGCAAGCAGAGGGGGTAATGAATAAATACAGAAATAGATACATAAATAAGTAAGAGTAGCCTGGCTTCACTTGGGCTTCGCTTCTCCTTGTTGTTCCTCTGCTGTACAGGCTGACATGAGGTCGATAAGGCAGCCAAGGGAGGAAAGAAAAGTACAATGGAAATAGAATATACGGTAAGTCCGCCATGTTGCATTTAGGTTCTGCTGTAGTGAGCCATGCACACGCTGCTGGTTTCACTGTTAATTTCTCCTCTGACGTTTCTCGTCTCGTTTTTCTAATTCAGAGTAATTGAATCAACAGTTTTATGGAGCACATGGATTGAAAAGGAAATGATTTGTTATTTCTACAGTGTGATGCAACCCTTCCTCCTTTTCTATATGAAAGGCCAAAGCTCTTATTATCTTCAGCTAATTTCAACATACTAGAAGACAGCCCACGATGAATAGTAAACACTGTCTTCTTTATGTTCTTTGTGTGGAAATGATGAACCTCGTGCTTCAAGCCAACACTAAATCTGAGACTAAATGGCTGGAACACTGCTGACCATCTTTTTGTTGATCCTCTGTTTTCACAAGGAGTTAATAGACAAAACACTGCTCTATGTGAAAACAATGAACATATTGCTACTAGCCAACGCCCAATCAACTACTAAATTGCTGTGACTCTGTTGCCATGGCAAACGCGTGTAAACAAGGCAAAAGATTCTTGAAGCGGAAAGCTCCTCTAGAAAGCTATAAAACCATCAAGCTTACTAATTAGGGCTTTAGGTGGAGAGCCATTTCCAGTAATTTCACACTGTCCGTGACCTCTTACTGGCATGAGGCAATGACACAGTTGTTCAATAAAGCCAGAGGACAAAATGTCAAATGCAATAGACATACAGTAGCTAACCCAGCGTCAGTGTCTCTCTCTGTGGTTATGACACAGATTGAGTACAGCATCCATCCATTGACAACTATGAGCCAACGCTGCTCCATGAAGAAAATCTGTTCATGCAGAGAGGCGAGTTGTGATATTAAGTCGTAATATCAGATTCTTCTAAACATTTATGAATGTGAGCATCTTCTGTTTGCTTCTACTTGCACTAATCAGCTTCTTATCAGCGTGAATCTGCAACAAACAAACAGCACCGTAGCCACCGCAAAGAGCAATAAAGCTCACACCGCCTCAACATTTCACTGGGGGAAAAAACTAAATCAAGCAGGCAACAGTTCAAGGCTATAATCAGGTCTATCAAAATTACGCCCACAGTGACTTACACACTGTAAACATGTTGCTGAAGACAGAAATGCCAGTCAGTTAGATGGGATGTTAGTACTGTAGGTTGTGTTGAATTCAGTAGGTTGCTTGTTTTTATCAGCTTTACTCCCTGGTGATTGGATGAGCACAGGACAAGATGGTCCTTATGTAAGGTGGCCCAGCGATAGCCTCTGACAGGCAGAGTATGTTGAAGAAAAACCAAACAGCTTGGTATGTTTTAATGCATTTGTAGGTCCGTGGTAAAGGTCTGCATATCTTACGACAGCTTCCCTCTTCCTACTTAATCCTCTAAAATAATAGTTTACCCTTTTGTAGAGGTATTTGCATATGTTAGTGAACAAGAAGCAAATGGCCTCATGCATGATTGAAAAACTGCCTTTGTTTGTTTAGCTGAATGTTAATAATGAGTAGGGTGGATTTTCTTTTTTTTCCCCTACAAGGCGCAGGCTGAAAGGCACACGTCAGCGGGTGTAACTTATAAAATCCGCAGTGGTTGCCGGGTAATTACCCAGACTCTCAGTCAGCACTTTTCAATCAAAGCTTTGTTATCTACGGCCAACTGAAGCAAACACCAAGGTAGGCTTTGTTTTGCCCTTGAGTAAGACACTAAAATCCTAACTTACCTCCATCAAATATTTAGTCCCTGAGATGAAATCCATAAATCAGCGTTAACGAATCCACGTCAGACACAAACAATCTGCAGCACTGATACTCAGTACCAAAGTGATAACTAAACTTTCAGTTCCCGTTTTTTTGTTTTTGTTTTTTTTACAGAAGCCAAACCAGACTTTGCTTTGATACCCCAAAGAGTTCCGTACACACCTTATTGTGATAATGATTATTTGGTTAGTTCTGTGGCTTGGCTGCTATTCAGTCTCTAGATGCTCTGTGCTTATTCAGCAGGACAAGTGCAGATCTTTGGAGCACCAGGTAAACTACTTGTCTGTAAGCCAGCGACTCTTAACATTAATCTGGTTAAAAGAATGTGGACCGGTTTATAATGAACTTGAGAAGACGCCTGGATTAGAAAATCCTCTTAATACACAACGATCGGCCACCTGAACTAACCAAGCAATCTACACTGCAATGTTACACAAAGTGACAATATATATACTTAACTATACACTGAAATACTAGAGTATGAAGTATATCCTAATGTGATCCCACCCGAAGTGAACTTGATGCATGATGCATTATGTTAAGATAAAAAAAATGGGATTAATAATTGACACATGCTGCTTGGATATGTCCATGTAGATTAAAGTGCAGTTACAGTAGGCAGGTTCCAGCAAATAAGTGGGCGTGACACGGTGCTGCCACTATCCTTGATGATGTGTGGCGGAGACAGCACAGACACACTCACACATGTATACAGAGGCCCTGTATTTTTCACATCCATTGGCCAAATCCAATTTGTTAAGACCCTTCCACGACTCACTTACGAAGCTGCGGTCAATGGAAATCACATTTCCGTGATTGGACATCCCATTATCCTGTACGTCCAGACCTGCACTGGGGGATAAAGCAGGGTTGAGACGGATGCCCAGGACAGACCGGAGCTGCGGCTCCAGCGAGTCCGTCGCCTTTGAAAGGGTAAAAGCCTGACATATTAGTCATAAGTGTTCTTTAAATTCATTATCATCTTAACGCGCCAGCGGCACAAGTGTCAGGGGGAGGGGAGGCCCTCTTAAATGAGGTTAGTGGATCCATTTAAAGCTTCACAGTTGCTGTGCTGTCCGCCGTGTCACACGCAAGTCTCAAGACATGAAAAACATCCCCTCCTGTAATGAGGTTGCACAAGCTGCTTATAATGCAGCTGGGGATTTTCTGAGGTTAATCAATGAACAGCTTCTACATTATATCTGTCCATAGCCTAACTGATTTCTGAATCTTTAATGTACATACCAAGTAATCCATGTGATGTTTATTCCAAATTGAAAACGTCATTTCACATGGATCAACTTACTGACTTCATGTTCCTAACAAAGCGTGTACGCCATCACAGAGAAGCAGCGCTATCCTGGGAGCCCATTTGATTCATCTTAATGAGGTGTACTCACTGTAACCCCGCATGTGTGTGTTCTGACGTATGAAGATGTGAACATGATTATTTACTTGAATCCAAACATGCATTTAGTAAATGCGTTCCACATTTTTATGACAAACACAATCTAATGTGTATACCACTCCTGGGCACTCTTCCCTACCCATTATTGTGGAAAATTTAATTTTGACAATTAGCCAAACAGTCATTCACTGACAGACACTAAAATGTTGATTTCTGAATAAACTACCGGCATTTTTGAAAACATTTAAGTTGCATTCCTAATACATACCACATGTGGTATTTTTATTATGTTTGGTGCCTAAAAGCAAAGCAAAGCAAAACATTCCTGTTAAGTATTTTGCCGTCCTCCTGATTAGGTTAAATTATCAAAAACAAGACTGTGTGAATGATGAGGATCCATAGACTGTTTATAGATACTGTAGGACTGTGCATGGGGCAGCATATGTGACACTTCTTATTAATACATAATCTTTTAAGATTTTTAATTTAGAAGCAGGGATAGATGCACATCAAGATGAAGTAGATTCTACAGCGAGCTATTTTATAACCATTTCAAAATGTTCTTTACACGTGAGCAGAAAAAGGCCAATAACATGACATAAAGACGTAACGACTTATATTTTACATTAAACACTATGATCAAACTACCTCCCAAGCGCAGCACAGGATGGGATGAAGTAGACAGTGGTGGTGACTCAGATGACTCAGTCTTTTAATATCAAGTCAAGACAGATACACTGAGGCTTGGCAGGAGCAACAAAACGCTAGCTTCGCACCCATCCTTCCATTAGACATCCCAAAGCAAAGGCCATTAGTATATTTTTGAAACACGGTTCTTTGTCTGTTCGTCTCAAAATGTGCCTTTATCACCTCTAAATTATCCTAAAATCACCTTTGATTAAAATACTACACACACATGATGAGCCATTAAAAAAGTTCTGCTGAAGAAAAGCAAAGAAAACAGAGGTCTTATTACTGTTCATTATTTTTAATAAAAGTAACACCTCAGAGGCTAGCATGACATTTTCTTCTCATGGTGATGTCACTACAGAACGTACGCATTTTCCAGCCTGATAAAAGCCGACGCAATTACGACAATGTGCGTCATTGTCTACTAAACACACACAGAAAAAGTAAAGAAAATGTGAGAAGTGAAAAAAAAGCTAAGAAGTCTGGGATATTAACTGATATCTTGTATCTGGTATAAAAATGACATGGGAAAAAAATGTCAAACATGCTTGTGGCCATGGCCACAGAAGTCATAGGTGCCTCACCTCTTTCTCATGATACTGTAATGCAACTCGTCCTCCTGTTTGATGTGGGCATGATCCCCACTGGCCCGCTCGCTGCCTTCACTGTCGTCACTGCTGAAGATGGAGGCCAGCTCCTTCTTGGGGACCCGGTTGGGAGGCAGGGGGATGGTGCGTTTCTCAGCCAAGCGCCCGCGGTTCTGCACAACAGGGCACACAGAGAAAGGCAACACTTGAAGCAACTGGATTCATATACAGGTTGTCAAATTGCTGAATCTGTTTTTTTTGCTTGTGTTTAATCTATCTGCAGCATGTTATCTTTTCTTTTTATTATATCACTTCCACATGTCTTTTAAAGCTGCTGTTTACACATTTCGCCTTCTCAATGTGCCTCTCTTAGTATCCACAGCAATTCATTCTATTATCACGTGAGGGTCCTGCATACTCAGTCCCCCTTTCCCCTGCAGTCCTACGCCCCTGTTCTCAACTGTACCCAAGCGGGTACTTCTGCAGTCGCCAGGGGGTATGTGGAAAGTTCGTGAAGTAGCACAACTAATTTGAAAAAATAGAGATTGCAATTTCATCAAAAAATATATATCCACATGTTGAGTCAAATGTAACTCCTAACACTACACCTAAGATTAAGATGCACTATACATGAAAACTCTGCAAGCAAGCAAAGTCTTTAACAGTTAGCTTTCAGAATAACCTTATCAGAACCTCATTTACAAGCTTCCAGCAAAAACTGGTTCAGCAGCTTTGTAGATATGTCAGTGTAACTGGCGTCCATGAGCTGAAACCAAAACAAAATAATCTGTAAGACTTATAGTCAGCCTCCAGCCAGTTTTCATCAAGCTGTGTGTCCGCTTTGTGTATGAGTTATATATATTAAATTAGCACTGAAAAAGCTCTCCAATACTCTATGTTAGGCCAGCTGGGTAAATAATTTGTAACCAGTAAAAGTAATGGAGTGACGGAACTGATTGGGAGAAAAGTCGGTTGGTGAATTAAGTGTTTATTTTGCTCCAAAACTGCCAGAAGTAAACAGAGAAAAGAAGGGATAAAGATGACAGTGTGGCCTAGGGGTGTTAGGAAGTGAAGCTGGGCGACCTTTAATGTGACCTGAAGAGGTCACTGCAGATTAACTTGGTCCTATCACAGAGAGGAGGGGGAGAGAGAGGAGAGAGAGGAGGAGCAGAGGAGTATAGATGGAGAGAAGAAGATATTGGGGGGGGGGGGGGATTGGAGAAGAGCAGGGGAGGGAAAGGCTGAGAAGTAAAAGTTAACAGGGAAGAGAGGGAGATGTGAAGAGAAAAGGTGAGAGAAAATACAGAAATGAAAGACAATGTGATGAGTCAAAACATGAGAGAGAGAGAAAGCACCACAGAAGTAAGGTCCGTCCGGGGAGTGGACTTGGATTTGAAGCTGTTTTCCCCCTTCTCTCTCTTTCTCTCTCTCTCTCTCTCGGTGCCTGCACTCCCGGACGCCTTCAAGCCCTCCAGCTATCCCTTCCACCACACGCAACCCTGCTCTCAGCCGTGCCTCCCCGCTCCCTCCTTCCCCCACTCCTTCCATCCCAGGAGGCGCGCCAGCATGAGTGGCAGGCGGGGGTGGGAGGAGGGATTTGGGGGCTCCTAGCCAAGAGGCAAACAGGTGCAGCCCCTCTAGAGTCTCTCAAATGGCAGACATTAGAAAGAGTTGGGGTATGGGAAGAGAGAGATGAAAACATCCCCCAGGATGAGCAGGCCACAGAGTTCTGCACTTCCTCTTTTTTTTATCATGCATTGCCAGAGAAGAGTTTTTTTCCCCCTCCTTTCTTCTTTCCTGTTGAAGTTCTGCACCAGTGTTTGAGGACAGTGGATCACTTTCCGATACTTCTGCTACTTCCACACAAAGCTGTAGGGAAGGTTATAGCCAAAGCTCCAACAGGGCGTTGGAGGGAGGAAGCGGGAGTGAAACCTCACGTGAGAACAACACTTTCTATGGATGCCACTACACTTATATCTCTCAGACACACATCTTTTAAACACAAATTCACCACCTCCATGTTTCTTTATTGATGTATTCACATTGTCAGGGAAAATACACAACTGCACATGCGCACTATCCTCACCACCTACACACACACATACGCATGCACACACACACACACACACACACACACACACCTGTTCCTGTTCCTTAGAATTCCCCTTCAAAGCGGGGGATTTTACTTGGAGCATGCCAGCAATATAGTGTATACAAGAATAGTTTGTCTAAGGCCAGTCGTGACTGTGGCTATGTGTGATAGTGTGTGAGCTTGTAGACAACCACCCACATGGCTGTGACATACCCAGGCTGACAGCCCCCTCCCCCCCCTTCCTCCCTCTTCTCTCCTCCCGGAAAGCCCCGATCCTTTCTTTAGTGGCACTGACGCATAACTGGGGGTGAGCTCCCACTGCTTCCGGCAACACTTCCGCAGCACGGGGGAGGGCTCTCCGAAACAAAACACGAAGCAAAACACACCCCTGGCAGCCCACGTAGGAGTGCTCAAAGGAAGGGCGCCTGAGCGCTCAGGCTCGTCCATGCTCGCACAAACACACACGCGTGTGCACAGAGCTGAGGCAACCTTACTGTGTGTGGTCAACCTCCTTTCAGCCATGGAAAAAAGTCTCTCATAAAAGTCCCACTAAAAGCACCTCTATGAATATCACCTCCCACGCTTTCTGTCTGACAGTCAGGCAGCCAAGAAATATATCTGGGCTTCACATTAACAAGCAAAAAAGGTTAAAATGGTGATTTCAGTACATGACAAACATTTAGAAACACTACCAATAAACATAAATGCCCTAATTCCTTCACATACATATGTTCATATAATACATAAATTCTCCAATAGATATAGTATGCTCTGAGAGTAAATCTAGAAGTTGAACTTGAACTGAAATGGCGAATGACTCATAAATTACTGCAAGTTTGATACTGTGACTTTTTGTTCATTATAGTTACATAACGTATTAACCAGCCATACTGACTTCTTGCCATTACCCAAGAGTGTATCTGTAGTGTATACAGTGTCTGCTTATCTAAGCCTACCTTACACAACACCATACACATCCACCAATGTTGAACACCAACATTTAAAACGTTCCATAATATAGAAATCTACCCAATATTCCACCATAATTATTGTATTTAGATTAAACATATTTATTGTCCACTCACGTGGAAATTTGTCTTTTTATACAACACATATTGCTGCAGTGACATAGCATTACAGTTTATGGTAACCTCTTCCTGCATTACGCATCAAATCAGAGCCAGCCACAACACGTTACCTGAACTTTTACATTGTACAGTAAAATGATCCTGCTTTTCAAAATAATTTGGCACATTATAACTTTTCTGTTATGAATATATACTTTTTAAAAAGTACTACTGTCTTTTTTCTTCCATTTTTTTCATGTTTCGTTTAAAAAAAAGAAAGTATACTGAAGATGGCGGAGAATTAATTTGGAAAGATTTTATATAAATGCACAAATTTAAAGGGTTTGTAGTAGATCAATGCTGCAGTTTTAACTTTTGTGAATAATTTTCGCTACCTACCAAATTTCAAGTCTCTCAGACTCGAATGGCAATGAATGAATGAATGTGAGTGTGGTAGGCTGAGATTTTTAAAGTACTGGATACAACGTCATCTGGCCTCATAACATTTATTTAAGAGTCTTGAGAAATGGCAAGAAGTCAAAAGTACTTTGATATGGTATTTTAAGGGCCAAAAACATCATCTGCATATATTCTCATTTAATAGGTAGATATGTGTTATAAAGCTTTTTTATTTCAAAGAAAAACATTAATCCAGTGATTACGTACGGTGAACAATGTCCTTATGTTATATATTTGCCATACAGGCTATACACAAACACACAACATATATGTTGTTGTTACTCATTAGGGTGGAGTCCTGAATTCACAAATGCTCTTGTGAACAACAACAGGGGCTAATATCACAGCTACACATTGGCCAAGTAAAAGGCAATGTAATGTTTTCTCTCAAAAATTATTTCAGACTTTTAAATGAGCTCTTGGTTGGAAAAGAGGACTAATAAGTGTGTGTTTTTTTCTTTCTCCTTGCGTTATTTCCTGAAAGGTGCAGTACCCTGCCGCTGGCTCCAACCAGCATTAGCGTGCACACACACACATACACACACACACACACAGCGGTAGCCGCCCGTGACATTCCTGCAGCTGCGGCGCTCTCTCTCCCTCGCACGCGCCCCCCCAGCGATCTCCCTGGGGGACGAATGCCTAATGAGTCACGCGCCTGTCTGCCGTTACCTCGCAGCGTGTGTGTGTGTGTGTGTGTGTGTGTGTGTGTGTGTGTGTGTGTGTGTGTGTGTGTGTGTGGAGGCGGGCCGACTTGGCGCGAGCACTAGGGGAAAGGGGGGAGGGGGATTGAGGAGACGACGGGGAATGAGAGGGGGGGGGAAAAAACGAGTGTGAGGGAGGAGGGCGGGAGAAGCGGTCATTACCGTGCTCACGTAAGCGCTCTGAAACAAGACTATAACAAACAATTTGTCTGCTGTGTGTTTGTGTGAGCCTGAAATCCAGCTCTTCATAAAATACTAATTAGACATTCTTACTTTACTCCTTATCTGTGACTCACCCGCACAGAGAGCCTACGGCCTGAGATACTCACAGGTGCACCTATGAAAGGTGATTAGCTACAAATTTGTCAGCTTCCATCAAATTGAGATCGCTCAGTATGCAAACATGACCGCCGTAACTGGATTACTGTGAATAATCAGATTTAAGTAATAGTTTGATTAAAGTGTTTACATGGTCTGCAGTAACCAGATTTCCCCAGTAACCCAATAATAAAGTTCATATGATGTGTTTGATAGTCAGGATAATGTCTGTAAGGATTTGTAGTGGCCATCTCTTACTGGTGCCACAAAAAAAGAAGAAAATGAAGAGACTGAGTTTGTGTTTATTGCTTTAGCTTTGATAAGTGCACCTTAAAATAATCTCTGTTACTTAGTGTTCAAATCATTTTGGTGTTTTCCTTTTCTTCACCACAAGCCATGACGCTGTTTTGTTTATAGAAACACCCATTTGCATCCACCTTACTCCACGACCTATAAATATTATAAATATAATAAATAAATCAGACAAGGGCACACTATACTGTCTTACAGGCCTGCAGAAACACAGGCAAGCATTATATTTGCCTGATCTGGTTATACTGAAATAATGAATGTGCACATAAACAAACTTACTGCAATACCTGCAAAGATAAAGGCCGGCTGTGAATAAACTGCACATATGTAAATTAGTAACATCTTGAACTATTCTGTCATAAAAATATAATGCTCATATTCACAGAGGTGGCGGAATTAACACAGTCCTCCACCACAAACACCTATACACTAGTACTGCCACTGTATAGTCATTTCTAACCCGTTTTCCCCATCATTGTGAAAAAACATGTTTATATGTGTGTAACTAACAGGAAAACATCTACTTTTTATAACATCTCCAATCAATAATGACATCATTGTTTGCGATGTACACATAGGGTGCAAAATTGACTTTTTTCTCCACACGGAGCCAAAGGGGCTAGTGATTGTTCTGGTTTTACCAGCCACTCAGTAGATTGGCATTGTTTTTTGACTTGTGAGTGAAGCAAATCTACCAGCCACTTGCATATTTTAGCAGCATTTGGCTGGTGGCTGGTGCTAATGATGTTGCCCCGAGTACGCACGACCACAAAACATTTCCTGTAACACCTAATTTAGTTAAAAGGTGACAGAGTGTCAGATTTGTGAAGAGCTTTTGTCTTGTTGTTCTTGGTTTGCAGTGAAAAAAATATCAACAAACCAAGCAACATGAACACATGTATATAAATGTATTATTTTTTGTCAACAGGTGCAACTCGACAAATCATAATGTTCAGTTTCAAAAGGGGAGTATGGAGAGCATCTCTGACAAAAAGTTTTACATTTTCAGTCCTTTCTTTTGAAGTTTCTGATAAATTTTTGTTGGAGAATCTGATTTAGACTGAAGTAATGGTAGATGTTTCCTTTACGGTTAAGATTCTGGTTTGATGTTAAAATACAGGCCTGAGTGGCTCCACATGCTGTGCATTATTTCACACACAGAAAAAGAACAATCTTGACGTTTGGAATGCAACTATAAATTTGCCATGAGATCAGGCACCGACCTTATCAAGTGAAACTCCTTATAAGTGCAAATGTACTTCATACTTGGCAAAATAAATCTGATTCTGGATAACTGTGTGTGTGTGTGTGTGTGCGCACGTGTGTGTGTGTGTGTGTGTGTGGTTTCCGTACAGACTTCAGGCAACACTTGCTTGTTCGAGGCCGTGTGAGAGAAAGAGGAAAAAAGTGAGAAAGCACTGTAGGGCGGACAGGCATGCGACCAAGTCCCCCGCCTCCCCCTCCCACACACACTCGTACACATTCACACACACGCGCGCGCTCTCCCGCACCCTCGGCCCCCACGCGCTGAGCCGAGCGGGCAGTTGCAGCCCAATGGAGCGGCACAGGGTAAGGGGAGGGGGGGTGGGGGTGGTGGGCGAGCAGCAGGAGGAGGGGGGAGAGGTGCACAGAGGGCGAGAGGCGGAAGGGTGATGGGGAGGAGGAGGAGGGGGGCTGGCTCTGGGAGGTCAGTGACGGTGCAATCAAGCGTGCCGGCGCGCCTCTCGCTCTCTCCTTTCCCTCTAGTTCTCTCTCCTTCCTCCTCCCTCATTGTGTTTGGATAGGCCCACCGAGGCTGCCGCAGGGGAACTTTACGGACAGGTAACGACTGGGCCTCTCTCTCCAAAGACAAACACAGGGGAAGCGGAGACGGGCAAGAAGTTGTGGTTGGTAAATTCAACTGATGTTTTCTCTTGTGTTGGTCCCCACGCGAGTCAAATTTGATGAAACTATTTCAAGCAGGTTGAACTTTACATGAGATTCTAGTAATCATCAGGAATGCACTGAAACAACTTCCTAAATACACTACCACACCATTAAAACTACGCCTCTTCAAAGTTGGAACATTCACTTTGCTGAGGTTTAGGCATGTCACACACAACTTTGAATGATGAACATCAGTTATGTTGTGGAGGAAAAACCTAGATAAACTCAGATGACACACTAAAATTCAACCAAAAGTTTAGGCTTTACCTGTTTAATTGTTCTACAACTGACTTTTTAGCACATTAGTAGCATTAAATAAAACAAAAACAAAACTTTGGTACTTACTTACACCTACATCGCTGACAAACTAAAAGTGTACATACAACTGTACAAGGCAAGTTAATTTGTATTGTACATTTCAACAACAAGGCAAATCAAAGTGCTTTACATAAAAGACAACACTGATAAATTTGACTTCCTAGCAATCCTGTGTGTGTGTGTGTGTGTGTGTGTGTGTGTGTGTGTACCGTTTATGTGTGCACTTGCTTGAGTCTATTGATGGATATATGAAAGCAAAACTATGAAAGGACACTGCAAAGGCCTGCAAATATCAGAGGAAATCGCACGATGAACGACAAACGCAAGCACACACACTCACACACATACACATACACATACAGACACATAAAGAGATGTTGGGAGGAGGGTTTTTAGATATATCGCTGTTGGCTTTGTCGTGATAAACCACATTTGGCTGATAGACAGAAGCTCCAACTTATTTTAGCTGTTTGTTAACAGTGTCCACACCCAAAGACACACACATCCAGTCAAATATGCACAACACTTTAAGAAACTTACACACACACACACACACACACACACACTCATAAGTGCGCGCAAACACATACGCATTCAGATCTCTAACAATCTTTAGCATCTTGCTGAAATGGACACATGCGGAAGCTAAATGCTAATTTGCTAAATTTAACTGTTTATTTTATATATTCGTAGATAGAAAGACAACAAGAGCAGCGACAGAGTTTTTTCATGTGTGTGTGTGTACATGACTGTTACTGTAATTCTATATGTGTGGCACACATTCCAATTCGTATTGACCTCCATATGCCAGATTAAGACCCGTGGTGAATGAACAGATCATTAGTCTCACTTAATCTCTAATTTGTCCGAGAAAGAGATGCACACAAAAGTGCACAAACATACTCGACACGACCACAGTTCTGCACACTTCTGGGCCAATAACCGATTCTGGTGTTACCATAGCAACATAGCCTCAGCCACACGCATGCAAACACGCACGCAAACACATAAAACAGAAGCAGTGTACAGTAGGTAGTTGATCTATGACGATGACTCCACAACAGCTCAACTTCTATTATTTCACTCAATATCGTGCACTTCAATGTTAATGATCTTTTCCCCATTAACCCTATTGGAAATGGCATTATGAAAATGTAATGAGACAGAAGTTATAGTCAAAAGTGTGTGTGACTGTTGTGTGCGTAGATGAGCGGGTGTGTGCGTGCGTGTAATTCCACTTTGCAAGAAGAGCCCTTGATTGGAGGAGGTCTTTACGAGCCGGAGGAGGGGAGTGTAATTTCCTCCCGGCCTCCGCCAGTTCCGCTGAAATAACAGAGCAGAGGAAGCCCAGCTCTCCCGGGAGGAGACACACACGCGCGCACCAACACACACGTGCACACACAGCAAGCAGGCAAGTCAGCCAGCAATCGCGGGCGTACAAATAATCACAGACATGCACTCTTAAAGACACAGACACACACTATCACATGCGTATTTACAGACTTAAACAAACATATAGAGCTAAGAAAAAACTTTACCATGCATACACAAATCTCCAGTATTACATTGTATACATGCAAAAAGAATGACATGTGGTCCGGGACACACAAAACAAGCAGCATCTGACAACTTCAAGGGGCAACTTTAATAACAATAACATCTTGCTTGGTCACTCTGTGTTTCTCTGTCCTCTTCGGTCTCTATGCCTCTGCCATTAGCTAACATTACACCCATAGAGGCTGCTAAGCCCAGAGGAACAATAGAAAGAATCATGATTGGAAACAGGGCCGCTCGGGTGATTAAAACTGCTCAGAAGATCATTGGTACCCATCTCCTGAGCATCAGTAATATTGGTGAGGTGAGGTGCCTACACAGAGCACAAAGGATAATAAAGGACAGTACCCACACCCAGCCACAGCCTGTTCACCCTGCTGCCTTCTGGGAAGAGATAAGTTTCAGCTGCCACATCACCAGACTCCAGAGCAGTTTTTCCCCCAAGCTATCAGAATTTTATGCTCAAATATATTTGTTTTTGAGCATAAATGTTTATTTCTGTTTACCAATTTTATAATTGCTTTTGTATTACCGTATATTGTCTTCTACATAGCAGAAGGAACTTACAAACTAAATTTCACTTAACATCCTGTTGTAATGTAAGAAAATAAATCTACCTTGTACCTTATGTTCCCTGCTCACCTGGCTCCGGTCACCAGCGTTGCTCTCCACCAGCAGCAGAATATTTTTGCTTGAAACTTGGGTGGCAAGCTAGCCAACAAAGCTAAACAGCACCTAACGCAAGAGCACTTACAGTAACGTTACCAATGTCAGAGTGTGTTATCTAGTAAGTTTACTAACATCAACTCCAGATTTATAGCTAGCGGTTAAACCTGTCTGTGAGGCGTCTGGCTGATTTTGCTCGAGTCAACAACTTTGCTAACACTGGCAAACCTCAAGCAAGCACAAGAACAGAAGACACAGCAGGTCAGCTAATAAGTTGTTACTTACTAGTCCAACAGCAAGAAGGCCAGCTCAGCATCTGTCTTTCATCCTTTCAGCTCTTGTAGCGCAAATGAGTAAAAGCCTATATATTTACTCTTGTCCGGTCTCCTGCTCAGTCACTCTTCTCTTCTTTGTCTTCTTCGGTCTCATCACAGCCTCTGCCATGATATCCAGAATACAGAGCTAGCTTCTTCTAAATACCTTATATTGTACATTATATACCTTTTGCTTCTTCTTATAGGTTGTTTGCTGTAGAGTCGTGTTGGTGCCGTAAAGCATTTCACTGTTGTCATAATAAATCACCTGCCCGGGATTCTAACGTAACCCTATTCCCCACTCACTCAATTACAAGTCAGTGCACCTTAAAAATAATTTTGAAGCTGTTATTTTTACTGCATAATGTTGCTTTAAGCACCTGATAATCACATAATAGCAGGCTTAATAGAAAACTAACACACTTTGACAGCTATTTCTCGACAGCATTTCACTCATAAGTGTAGGTAAACAAGCACATTTATACTCAAAACTGTGGATTGTAATAATAATTCAGTTTGTGTCGTGTCGTTATGAACAGCTTAGCCTATGCCCGGGCCGACAGAGCAAATTAATGTCCACGTGTTCTGCGCAGGCAGGTGAAAAGTCTTCCCACCAGCTGCTACACTTTTTTTATGATCCCTTGCCTCATGCCTATAGCGAAACAAGATCACTCAAAGTTCAGCCGTCAAACTTTCAAAATAAATGACTGCATGAGGTAATTTGTGTCAGTGGGCAGGCATATAGTGTATGCTCTCTGTGTGTGTGTGTGTGTGTGTGTGAGAGTGTGAGAGAGAGAGAGAGAGAGAGAGGGAGTCAGTGAGAAAGAGAGGGAGAGAGCAAGCTCATCAGTGAGGGAGTGCTGGCTGCCATACCCTGAGGGGAGGCAGTGGTGAGAGAGGGAGACGCCAGTACAGGCCATACAAATCCTGCTGCCTTCCCTCCTCCGCCTAACCCTCACCGCCTCGCATGGAACTGCCAACACACTTAGCTTGCGTGTGTGTGTGGATGTATGTGTTTGTTTGCGCCGTGTGTGCGTGCGAAAGTGTCACGGTGGCATTCACTTGGCGGGTTAGCCTTCAGGCTTCACCACCAGACAAGGAGAGGGAGAAAGAGCTTCAACAACAACCTTAAGGCTCTCATATCCCTGCTTACGTCAATAACAAAGTTGTACTCCGTCACAGCTGTAATTGAAGTGGAACTGTACAAGCCCTAGCAAGCCAAAAGCCAATCACTTTGATATCTGTAATAAGCCTAAACATAAGCAAACACGCTCAGATTCTCAAATCCTTCTGTAAAAAATAATACATAAGCATTTCTTTAAGCATGTCTGTTTTCTTTGCCCCCTACCTCTGTCAGGTATTTCGTTTTGGCTGAACCCTGTGTGTTAGGGTACAGGTCTTCATTCTTGGCCGTGAAAAATGTTTACCTGTATCACTCAAACACCTCCGGCTTATCTAAACCGCCTTTGCCTTGCGTGCCTCGCACACAATAATCAGCAGTAGCCACGCTCAGTAGCTCGCTAAGCCTCTTACACCCTTCCCTCAAGATTAGTGCTTGGGAGCGACGACAGATGCGCTCCGTGGTGATAAAAACACACACACACGCAAAGACACACACTCACACAAGCACAAGCCGCCGCACCTGTGTGAACAGATTTGGCGACGGTGAGCCGGCAGTGTGCTTCTCAAAGCTGACACACACACATAGACAGACAGACAGACAGACAGACAGACAGACAGACAGACACACACACACACACACACACACGCAGACTGGTGATGCTGTAATCGTGACACACCTGCAAGGCCTAAAGGTTTGGCACCGTGCCCCTGGCCGAGCCCTGAGGGAAGCACTAGGCAAACAAAAGTTCAACAGCCAGGTGAGGAAACTGATTCAATGGGACAGAAGAACCCGACCAACGACACCTAACGTCAAACAGCCATACTGGACAGCTCAATGCCTCATGAGAAAAAAAGCTGTTTGATACTCTGGCTGAAAGTGGATTTGATATTCATGCTGAGAAAAATTACCGTCAAAGCTGACATGTGTGCCTGTAGGGTCTTCACCATCAAGGTTACAAAGAAAGACAATGCTCCAATGTGCACTCATACACTCTTCCACACAGTTCCATGTATGAAGAGCTGGGTGACAATAAAAATATCGCAATGAAATATCAGCATGCCTAGTAAGGCATTTACACAAGCTTAACTACATAATTGGCCATATAGTCTATGTGGGAAAAAAATTAATAAATAAACAAAACATTAGAAACAAGGGTACAGATTACAAAGTCCTTTATGGCAAATTTGTGATTTGTGTTTTTGGGCTATATAAATGCTCTATAAATAAAACTGACTTGACTTGATGTAACAGCTAAACATTCAATTTAACTGAGCAAAAACAATCAAAAACGTTTGTATTACAAAAATATGAAAGGCGATAATACAATAACAAATACCAGAATACAGCTAGTCTTTTAACACATTGAATTAAATCAATATGTCTTCAAGCTCTGTCTGCAAGCATTGTGCTCTTTGACAAGTAACAACCTTAACCATTGAGGTGAATCCCTGACCACGGCAGTGAACAATCCAGCATCAAGTCAAACTAAAATTATATTTTCTTTGTAGCTTCTCCGACTCTACACATACAGAAAAACAGTGCAGCAGTAACACCAGTATGACAGAAGATTAAATATTCTTACCACTGGAGATGAAATTCGACAACCGGGACAATCACAGATTGGAGGGTGCACCTGTAAGATTCCTTTGGACATAAGAGTCTTGAGACTTTTCCCTGAAAAAACAAACAAGAGAAAACAGTTTTGGTAAATATTCCCGACCATAATCTCAAGCCAGTGAACTCATCTCACCCATGACACAGCATAAGCTTTTATCACCTTGCTTGAGAAGGGGCCCTTTTCTTCATCCCATCATCTCAGCACTTAAACGGTTTCAAGAGAAATCTTCTCAAAAATCATCCAACTAACACAGTTTATATCTGAAGCAGTCCCTGCATACAAACCACTCATCTCTCTACATTTTTGCCATTACGTTTAATTCTACCCATAGCTCTGTGTGGTGAGCCAGAGAGACAGCAGCCTACTGTCATCTGTCTATAGGAATCGGTATATTAAACGATTAGGCTACCATTTTTGACCTGGGGGCGACACCCTCCCCCCACGCATTTTAACGCCTGTCAGTTCTGCCTGAGTAACCGTGTGTGTGTGTGTGTGTGTGTGTGTGTGTGTGTGGTGCGTGCACCATGCATAATTATTGCATAAAAATAATGTGCCATAAATGTCAACATAAAAAAATACCGGAGCAGTATCACCGTATTGATGCTGTCAAGGTTGCTGTAATTACCGAGAAACAAACAACGACATAATGCGTCTAAAGATAAAAGCACCTATACATTTAATATGTAGTTGAAATTTTGAAAACGATCACATTTAACGCTGACTGTGTCGCTGGGTGGTCAAGAAACAAAACGGTAATTTTCAGAATTCTCTCTCAAACCTAACATGCGATGCAAAAAAGTGTACACCCATGCACAAGTGCAGCTGCACTTCACCGAACGATTAAGCTCATAATGAGGGGAAAAACATTATAACTGCCGCACATTCAGTAATCTAAAGGCTAACTTTTTCACCTCAGTCCCGGTGCAGCCTACTCCAGATGCCCCGGTTTGGTGTATGATCGCAGCCCAAACTCTGTGTCAAAGCCTCGGAGGGAGTGTGGAAGATATGCGCCCTTTCTCATCTGTCTCCTTACGCGCTGCCTGCTGTAACCCTTTCACTCCAAAACTCCAATCCGAACCACGAGACTAAGTTTGTACCCAGAATGAGCAGCGTCCAAAAAAAGTGTTTAATTGATGATGAAGTGCCCCTCTCTACCAACAAACCGTGAGGACAGCGAAGGTTGGTCTTACCTTTGTGTCTAATACTCCGTTTCCAATCTTTGGCAGTCTCTCGTCCACTGACAAACTGGAACTCGTTGGGGGTGAGCCACTCGCCCCTGTATTTAATTGAGGGTCCCTTACTACCTTGACACAATTTATTGATATAAAGCAGTGCCTTGTTTTCTCCGCACTCCACCTCGATGCACGGCTCCCCGTTGTCGAAGAAGGGCTGAAAGTCGGGGATGGAGGAGAACCTCTCCAGCATTAAGTCGTCCGTGTGATGGTGGAGGTGCTGGTGATGCAGCGCCGAGTCGTGAAGCCCCAAGTACGCGCGGTGATGGGCGAAAATGTGGTCGTAAGGCGGCGGATGCGGGGTCACCACGGGGATAGCAGCGGCATTTAAAGGGGCCAGGTATTCGGACTGGTTGAACGCGGTCAATGCCATGTCGTCTCCATCCAGCCTCTCCTTTTTGATGGCAGGCATGTTAGTGGGAGACGAGCGCCGGTAACAAGTGAAAAGCTGCTCGCCCGATCCAACTTGAGCGTCCTCTCCGCCTGTGAGTTGGGCTGACCCAGACTTGGAGACGCGCCGCTTAGTTTTACGCAGAGCCCCCGTGTCGCCGTGAGACAGCGGTGTGGTGAAGTTGCCGGATAGATTCCCATTCAGTAGTTTGCAGCTCGCAGCGGCAGCAGCGCTCTCCACCAGCCTCACAGCTCCTACCTCCCACATTTAATCACACTCGCTCTGTTAATACCTGACATGCTGGGTAGACCTGAGCCCCAGACATTATACCTACGGTGATCATTACCAGTCGAAGCTACGCGTCCTGTCTCTTATTTCTTTGCCCTTGGAGAAATTAGAAGTTGGAGTCTTTTGTTTTTTTATATATTCACTGTGTAAAGGCAGAATATTAAATCGGCTGTGCAGCCCTAAAAAACAACGCACATCGATCCAATAATGAGAGTTTACATCTGGTCAAGATACAATGTCACAGCCAATGAAGATAATAAAAAAAGAAATTGATAATAGAGCATTTCTCCTGTTACTCAAACCAATGTGGCATATGGCATTACTCACAAACATAAGCCAAACGTAGCAGGTTTGATATTCTTGAGTAGTAGCCTATGCCTATTTGCGCAACATTTATACAATTGGAAGTTTGGAAAGAGTTGTTTTTAACCCCTGTGTATGTCGTTGAAGTCACGCTGAAGTTCACAGACCTAGACCAAACAAGATTTGCACTCTCCGCCGCTTCTCAACTTGGCCCATTTAAACAGAGGAGGCTCGGCGAGAGCCACGGAGAGGGGGGACTGCGAGGGACGGCGCTTCGGCGCGCAACATGGACGAACCATCATTAGAGCATGAGGAAGTAAACTGTCATTTCCACCCATACAACTGAATCTAAAATTCCCAACAGCTGTGTCTTCATATTTACAATTTACAAAGGCCATACACCCAGTTACTAGTATTTTAAAATCCAACAACACTTGCCTGGAATTAGGTGTTTATCTTTAAATTGTTCCTTCATATGCACAACAAAAAATATTTATTTTAAAGCCCCATAGGCTTTAGGTCTACCTGAATCAGGCTTCTACCTTTTAGTTTTTACATGTGTACAATCCCACCAAAAATAATAACTTTGTCATTTATAATCATCATCGCCAAACACTTACAAATCAGACCTTCACCTTTGAACATACACAGAGAGATGGTCAGGATCTCAGAAGTCACAGGCCAGCAGACCTATGACATCAGTCGCAGGTCCACACACTGGGTGTTTCCTGTTCTTCATGTGTGTCCAAATTCAACCATCTATTTGCACAGTGACACCATCTTGCTCTCTCTCCCCCAGCCAGGGCTAGACTGGTAATCTGGCATACTGGTCATTTGCCTGGTGGGCCAAGCCACACCTTGAGGCCTATATAATTTAAATTATTTATTTATTCATTATTTAAAAAAATAAATTGGCCAACGTCCGGCCCATTAAGCAGGGACAGGAAGCAGCACAGTTCATTTTCTATACTGCCACCAGACTGGCCCAATCACATCTCTTACTGCCCCCCCTCTGTTTCTCGTGTCAGAAGCCGAAGGTTCAGTTAAGAGCCGCGTGACAGTGGAGCAGAGAGAGACAGAGGGACCCTGACAGGGCCGAGGGGCAGAGTGAGCAGTAGCTCAACAGGCAGTTGTAGGGAGGGAGCAGTGAGGTAGGATGCCATGCCATAATGACGATGATTATGGTCACTTCATAATAATGATATAAGATAATCATAATCGCTATATAAAGTGAGACCATCACCTACTGCTGCTCATCACTCAGCGTCTAATAGCGCAGCATAAGCTATTTGGCATTGTTACTGTAGCCAGCATAGTTCCCAAATGAAACTTCGGCTAACTATTCTAATGGCTGACTAGGTGATGTTATTTTGTCCGCATCAGTTGGCTTAACTGCTGTCCATATGCATCATGATCAAATTAATTAAGTTATTAGGCTAAAGGTTCCCTTGATAAAGATGCGACTGTATAGGCTAATATGGTCTGTTATCCAGCACCTGTGGGGCACTGAGCTAAAATGAACTAATACTTATGTATTAATAAAAACATTTTCATTTATAGTAAACAAAGTTGTCCTATATGTTTTTTTTCACCAGCTCTATGCATTGATTGAATAAACAGCTATAATCTCACTCCCAGTATGTTATTGTTGAAATTGTACAGCTTTGTCAGGGAATTCCGACTATTCTGGACCTAATAATAATTTGAAATGATACTTCTAGCAGAGTTTTTTTTCTTAGACAATTACTTGTACAAGTACTTCTACTTGAGTATGAGTTGTGTACTCCATGGCCACGTCTGATCACCAAAGTGTGAATGAGAACCAAGCGGGAAGCTTCCGGTCTACAATATGAAGCGAATGCGGAAGTCCCTGAAACCTGCATTCTATTGAAAATCCAGCAGGGGCGACTCTTCTGGTTGCAAAAAGAAGTCCGGCTCCATTAGAAATAATGGGAAAATGACCCTACTACTCAGCTGAATAATTACCCCAATAAACACTTTCCTGATGAGTTTATGGTCTCAGTCGCTAGTTTCAAGTCTTCTTCAATACAAAATTATGTTCATTTAGTAAATTATGGTCCCATTTATTTTAAAATAGACCATGTATGTTTCAGGGCGGGATTATCTATGATTGACAAGTCGTTACCATAGCGACCTGTCAATCAGGCTAGAGCCGACTTGTACCCTCGGCGCTGTGTAAAATTTAACCAGCGCCGTTGAAAAAGCTTATTAGGTGTTGGCTGTTCACTTTCTCTGGTGAGTACATTTAGTTTTAAGACTGTTGTTCGCTAGACAAAGTTATCAGCCCAGTTAAAATGACAGTTAACGTGAGTTACAGTTGCACCTAGCTAAACAAGCTAGCTTTTTCCGCACACGGCCGTTAGCACCTCCGCATCGTCACTTCCGGGCACTTCCTGGTTGCAAAAACTTGACATGGCGGCGCCCTATCGGCCAAACTCGAGGCTTCAAAACGGCAGTCCACAAACCAACGGGTGACGTGACGATGACTACGTCCATTTCTTATATACAGTCTATGATGAGTACACTGATCCACTTGCACTGGTACACCTATCCACGGCATTTAAAACTCAGTATTATGGTGGTTTGGGGGAATATTGCTTTTGGTACACATATTTAAAGGGACTGCACAAATGGTGTATTGGTGAGGGGTGTCCGACTAAGCGTGCCCAGACTGATTTTTTTGTACCAGCCCAGCCCTGCCCCAAGCTTATACTCACCTGCTGCGGCCACTTCAGTGAGCAACTGCAAAAAACTGTTCAACAGTGTGTACAGAACCGTCTGTGTTGAACTCCTCAAAAGTGTTTCACATAGTTAAACACCACAAAGTTAAAAAAAAACTGGCATATTTGGGGATTCTTTTATTTATTAGAAATACTAATGAGCACCGTGAAAACTGTTGATAACCAAGTGTAATAGGTATTAACCCTATCATGTTTCTAATTACAAGAACAGCATAAGTAAGTGTGGTGTTTTACAAAAAGGGAGAAGTTGAACTTTAAAATGGGAAAATAGTTGGTTGGTGGAGATGTGCTTTTGACTATTATGACCTGGGTGTGGGAGTTATTTTCTTGGTGTCTTATGATCAACAGTGTAGGTTAACCTTAATGAAAGTACTTTGGTTAATTAACAAGGTAAACAATTATACTAACCAAAACCTAACCTAACCTTTATCAGTGTTCTTTGACTTTGGGTTGCAAGCAGGTGTAGAACATTTCAAAAGAACAGCTTCTAAGATTTGTACAACTGTTGTTGCAAGCTTGTTGCTTTAACTGAAGTAAAACTTCAGCCTGGAACCACATTTTTTGAAAGCCCTTTTCTTTCCCCTCCGTCTTTTAGGGCATGTTCCCCTGAGCTCCTGGAGTTAGTGAGCAGGACCACATCTGACCCCCATCAGTAAAGAACCACCCAGGTGGATCCACCACCAACACATGGGATTGCCATTCCAGCAGCAGAGGTGGGGTCCAAAGCGCAAAGTGTGTCAGGGGCCTATAAATCAGGCCAAACTGCCTCTGACACACACAGGAAGGAGGCACGCCACACCGCAGGCGGAAGCGGTGCACGGGAAGACCAGAGACCACAGCCTGGCCAGAACCAGTATAATGCCTACAGCCAGGACCAGGGAGGCAAACACACAGCAGACATTTACAAAAACACATGCCAGCTAGCCCGCCAAAGACGATGACGGACCGTAGATTGACATTTTTCCTTTTGGAAACGAGGATTTGTGATGTCTGAAGGGAATGTAATGGAATTGGTGGGTTTATGGATCAGTAAGAGACCAACACAGACTCCACACTCGCAACTAAAGACGGAAAAAAGGTGAATTGAAATCATCAAAACCTTTTACCTTTACAGGGAACACAGTCTAAAAAAAAAAAGAAATCGAAAGGCAACATTTTTCAACTAAACAATGTCACTTCCCACATGTTGGTGAGTATACTGAGCAGCACCAGTGACATAAATCAGGAGCTGCTGACATTTATAGCGAATGTTTACAAAGCCGTTTCTAGGAAGTGGAACACTACATTTCAGAAGAGAAGCTCTTTGATTATCTCTTTATCAAACCAGCCTTCACCACATCGCAAATGTCTCAATGGAAACCTCGTCGATGTGTGCGTTGGCGCAGGAGGTTGCACCATCGGGAGAGCCCTGATGAAACCAGTCATAAAGGGGACACCCATGCCCACTCGTACACCCACTCCCTGTCCCTGATGGTGACTCATTCTCGATGGCTCATCACGGAGGGGTTCCCCAAACTTGTACAGTGACGACACTTCAACTTTCACTTCTTCTAAAATTGATTCAGTGTTAACTGAGTCAATTTTTCCATCAGCCTTTGTGTCTTTTTCATAAAAAAGTTTGATGTGATGGTGAAGCCTTGTTTAACCTTTCTACCTCCATTAACCTTTTCTTACTTCTTGCCTCTGTTACTACAGTGCGGCACAGTGTGAGTCCCGTGTATCTTATAAGACAAATGATCAGAAAAACCCACCTGCTCTTACACCCCATGAATTTACAATGAAATAGGAAATCCCAATATGAGTAGGCCTGCACATAACTATATTACAGTAAAACAGGTATCTCGCAATGTCAATAGAGAGTTACTTCTGCTTACATTGCTCGTGTGTTCTCACATAAGCAACTGAACGTTTTTAATTCTAGTCCAAGACTGTAGATACATTTTAGACCAATTTGGAGTGGATAAATAACCTTGCAAGCATAGATTCTGATCATCTACATGCAGTATCTCACAAAAGTGAGTACACCCCTCACATTTTTGTAAATGTTTGATTATATCTTTTCATGTGACAACACTGAAGAAATGACACTTTGCTACAATACTGCTGGTATAACAGTGTAAATTTACTGTCCCCTCAAAATAACACATCACACAGTCATCAATGTCTAAACCGCTGACAATAAAACGTGAGCACACAAGTGTAAGTACACACACTAAGTACACACGTTATACAAGCTGTACACTCACTACTTTACATTGCAGCAAAGTGTCATTTCTTCAGTGTTGTCACATGAAAAGATACAATCAAATATTTACATAAATGTGAGGGATGTACTCCCTTTTGTGAGATACTGTAGTCTTCGTTTTGTAATATTTACAAAAAAGAACAAGAAAACCAATCTATCAAGGAATACAACAAAATTCATCCTTTCTGATGACTGAGTTTGACTTTTTAGGTGCGACAAATCAGTATTGATACACATTATAACCCAGTCAAACCCAATATTATGTTACACTAATGTCATGTCATTCAGATGTTACATTGTCACCAATATCACAACATGTTGAGGAATTTCTTCTATATCTCCAGACACTGACACTGTTCTTTCTTTCCTTTTTGACAGTTTATGGCTGTATGAATTCTGAATAAAATGGTGTTCATGTTGCTGTAAGTGTATTAATAAATGCTAGAGCTGTTTCACTTTGGCACACACATTTTCATCTCATAAAACTCAGTGAAACTGAAAAACAGTCCAAATGCAGTGAATAATAATAACACATGATTCATTCCTGCTATCTTACATGTAGAGACGTGTCTTGCAATTTAATGCAAATTGTCTGTATCAGTATCATGCATCAGCATTGTCATGGGCAAACTATGACTAACTATGGTAATCGCAAGTAATGATTATTTTCATAATTGATTAATATGTAGATTATTATTTGTGATGAGTGGATGTGACCAACAGTCTAAAGATATTTGACTTACAGTGATATAAAACAGAGAAAAGTTGCAAATCCTTCCAACCTGTGAATGTTTGGCATTTTCATTGATAAATTACTTAAACATGACTTGACAGTATGGGATTATGTGTTACTATAGCCATGCTTTCACTAGTTTTGAAAACAAAGATTAAAAAAAGGACTGAAGTTCAATATATAAACTAAAAATTCGCACCAACTCACTCCTGTTCAGTATTCAGTCTGTTAACTAAAAAGGATGTTTACTGATAATGTCCTGGATGGTTACTTTGCCATGTAATTAGCCTGAAATTCTGTCCATTCTAAAAAATGCATTGCACGTCCTTTCCTTTCCGCTCATCGTCCGACGGCAACCCCCCTAAAGAGGCCCCCGCCTCTGCGCCGTTGTTGGCAGCGGCCCCGGAGCCGCAGCGCTGCCGGCGGGGGAGAGAGGTAATAAATAACCCGGGGAGAGGAGCGGAGACCGCCGGGCGGTGCACAGTCTGACCTGACAAATACTCGCTGGAAAACCATCAGAGAGCGAGAGCCCACCCCTAGCGCTTGGAGCCAGCCTTTCAGACATGAGCTGCAAAATATATAGGCCTGCCCCTGCTGGAAAAAAAGAAAGGAAGACAGACAGAAGCGTCCCCCCCCCCCCACACACACATCCACACCAGACACCGCCGAGACACAAGGAGAGTAATTAACTATTTAAAGCAGAGTATGAATTTCTTTAGAAAGCCTATGCAGTTAGACATATGTCTTCTCCATTTCCCCCTCTGAAATATAAGAGACAAACACACTGGAGAGAGTTAAAGAGAAATAAAGTAAATGAACTTTTGCTTGAGGTGTTTAGCCAAATATTTTAGATTGAACCCAGTTAGTGTAAATCTTGTCCAGGAGTTCTGTAAACTTGTGTAAAACATGACTTTTCTGGAGACTAGAAAACATCCAAACATGTTTTGTGCATTTGCTCGTGTGCTCCTTGATTCAGATTCTCACTCCAAAACCAATGCCCAGCTCACCCCAAATGATTGTCTCACCTACCTCCAGCAGTATCAAATCACGTCCTTCGGTTCAGTTAAAAGATTATTAGTCACTGACTTTTTTCCTAGCCCTTGCATGTCAGAAAGTGAATGCATCAACATTCAAATGCTATTCAAGGTGGGGAAGGCAGCACCCTCTAACAGCATTGATTTAGACTGTCTTCATTTATATTTAGTCTGTTGCTAGTCCGAGAAGTCACATTCAGTTCAGCCCAAGACTAGCCTATAAAAGTACTGCACACAGGGTCAATTTTTCTGACAGAGGTAACAGATTATGATTGTTTGGCTTTCACTGTAGGCTTTTACCAAGGAAGTAAGGTACTGTGAATTACATCTGAGCTAAAAACTGGTTGGGGTCAGTGACAATGGTGATTCAGCGGTCAGCTCACTTAAGATTTGTTGATGAAAGACTCGTTTTTACATGTACCGAACAACTCAAGGTATCTGTCTCCGAGATTTCTATCACCACCCCAACACAATGGTTAGAAATGGAATTAAATTTTGTGATGCTAACAGCATCTAAATATTACACTGTAAAAAAAAAAATCATCTCTTTTCAATAGTGTCCCTGTTGATAATCCAAGGAACACGTTGTCAACAAGTTTCACACAACCATTTCTAAGCAGTTTCAATGAAAACTGCTGTCATCCAGACTAACTGGATACTGTTTCTAGAACGAATAATCAATGTTGGATTTTTGAAAATATAATTTTCAGTGCAATGAGAACATCAAACAAAATCCATTCACTTCCATTGTATTGGTAGTAACGAATCTTGGGGTTACATACCACAATGCACATAACCTTGGGTTGGTCACTGGTGAGGTACAGGATGGTTCTTTCTCTGCTCTATAGGAAATATTTCATTGTTTAAAATCCCAAATATGCTGTACCATCAATTTTTATATAATAGCAACGGCCATAACTTTTAGGCATGCATCAAGAGGGTGTTTTTCACTTCCTGTCTCAAAAACTAATGCAAGGAAATGTACTGTTATGAAGAGAGGAACAAAATATGGAATGATCTGCCATCGAACATTACACATTTAAGATGTAAGATTGTTTTTAAAAAGACTTGAAAGAAATACAGAACACCAGCCCCTTTCCAAACAGGTATGTTACATAATATCTGACTATATGATCATTAATGAGGAACCTTGCAATTTTCATTTTATTTCATCAGTTACTGTTTTAGTGTTACCACTATTAATTTGAGCTGTAACTTTTATTTTACTGTTTTGATATAATGGGTAGTTTTTTGTCATTGTTGCTGTCATGAACAGTTTTATTGTTGTTGATTCATTCTTTTTGTCTTTTTTTTTTTCCATTTGGTTGTTTTACGTTATGATATAATGTTTAATTGTGTGGACCCCAGGAAGAGTATTTGCTACCGTGGACGTGGCTATTAGGATCCAAATAAATAAATACAAAAAAGTATTTTTTTTGTAATTTGGGCGAATTGACCCTTTAATGAGAATATAGGTATAGATAATGGTAGGCTGCAGCTCTTTCACCACACCCTGGGTTTCTTTCTATCAGCTCACAGCAACTACAATAGGGCATGAGTGTGTTTACAGCAAATACGTTACGGTTGATGTAATGTCATGATGAAGATGTTGCATTGTTTTACCATTTCATCTTTCTCCAGCAATAGGCAACGTCTCTTGCTTCAGGTCAACCTTCTGTTGTAGTCAACTTCTCTGTAGGTCTATTAGCTCCTTGAAACTCGTGCTACCTTCTGCAGACTCATTCTCATTTTATCTAGATATGAAACTTCTCAAGGGTCCTGGAGGGAGTTTAGCTCTCCTAAGTTGGAATTTGTGGAATTTAATATCAGAAAATGTTTCGGGGGATCTAGTCTCTGTGCTTTGAGTGTGCTGTGTTTGCAGACATGGAGAACGATCATACATTAGAAGGGGAAAAATGCGGATCAGAGTGCTGAATTTCTGACAAGAGTCTTTGGAAAGAACTAAATTTGGCATATCAATACCCTCCATCTGGTTGTAGTGCTAAACACCGCATCATATTTCAAAACTTTTTACTCTCAGTATGTGTCTCTTAATTGCTCACCAGGCGGTGTTTTTGGCCACTGTGTGCAATCCCTCAACACCAGCACCCGCACTAGCCTTTTTTCCAATAAGATATAAGTTAAATTTCCCCTTCGTTTTGGGTTTCAAAACATTTTTAGCAGTGTATGGCCCTGTTAGCAAGGAGAGACCTCGGTGCTATTTTTGTGGTATAACCTAGGCCTTAGGCTAAATCTTCACACAAACACTCATCCAAAAATTCCCTTAAAATCAGTTTTAAAAAGTGCACTGTGTGGGACCAACAGAGTCCCGCAACTCCAGAAATTCGGAGTTGGCAAGCAGGCAAAGTAACATTAGACCCTGGGGGGGGTGGGGTGGGGGGGGTTTATGCTGTCGTGCCGGCGCCCTTGGCCTCCCCCAGCGGATCTGGGGGGTCAGGCGGCTGTCTGTGATCCCACACAGCGGCTCTTCCACATGGGATTTATTTTCTTGCTGGATGGGCAGGCAGGCAGCCCAAGAGGATTCTGATTTTAGACCAGCGTCTGTAGCTGTCAACGCCAGCCGACAGAGGCGAGCGGACACCCGACCCCGAGTATCCTCCCTCAACACTCCCCTTTGGACTCCCTCCCCTCCTCTTTCTATTCCCTGTTCGCACACAGCACATGAACAGCGTGCACACACACACACTCACACACACAGAAAATAATGATTTCACAGCCGCTCTTTCCATCTAAATAAAACTTTCACTCATAATGATGAGGCTAGAAATTATAAAATCAAAAATTCGACATGATTGTTTATTCAGTTTTCATTTCAGGAGTCCTTATCTTTGATTATAAAGCTTGGTGGTGAACTCAGAGCTTCAACGAGCAATGAGCCAGGTCTATCTAGCAAAAAATGCACAGCGTCTCCCCTTCCTCCCCAGCGCCGTTAATAATTTGTGCAGTAAAAGATAGCGTGCCTCTCAGAGTTTGTGGGAGTTATTGGCACAGTATTCCCGACCATATTTGTGCGAGGCAGTGATAGGAACATAAATTATTTCTTATCTCTTCCACAATCCATTTTTCAAAGGGCTCACTCTGTGTTTGAAGGGTAGCAGTGCCAGCAGCCAAAGCCCAGATAGTAGGCTACATTAGCCTTCAAGAGATCCGACTTAATGATTTCAAACAATACAATAAGAACAGAACTCATTGATATGGGCACTGCCGCATACGACCATAATTTAATAGCAAATTAGGCAGCTGGAATCCAACAAAAGATCAAATCAATGGCCAGCATGACCACCGCTACAAAGGCAGACATTGTTGTGAGGTTATTTAGTTAAATGCTTGGCAATATAATTCAGGATCTAAGTGGAACGGACTTCAATGTTAAATGATATTTGAGAGAGTTTACAAAATTTAGTGGTATACCAAAGTAGACACAGTGTGTACCAAACTTGTTGAAGTTGAAAAAATATGACTAACAAGTTGTTTTAGGTGGTAACAAAAAACCTTTTAAATTAGCCGTGTTCTGACCAATGAACTGCAAAATGATCACTTACTATGAATTGTTTGTAGCCACCTATCTACTCTGAAATAAAGACATTCTTTAAGCACACTGATACCTATAGAGAACTGCGAAAGATTCAGCCCTGTGAATTGTGCGGCGCTGAAAGCACAAGCAAAGTCCTTGTAAATCACATGAGCCACTTTTCTGTAACGAGGCCCCTTTGGTGCTTACCAGAGGTCAAGAGTGTTTCTCTTCTGCTGAAAACGTGCTAAAAGAAACACAAGAAAAGTTTTGAGGGGAAATTGAAAAAGTTGCATAATGACTTGGCCCGGCCTGCCCTGTGAACACTGTTCTGGATCTGGACATTTAAACCGCATTATTTTTTGGAAACCCTTACAAAGGGTGTCAGCTATCACTCGCAGCAATTTAGACATATTCTTACAGCTCAGGCCGATCTGCAGAGACAAAAAATGACAAATGATAAATATCAAACCCTCCTCTGCAAAGCATTAATGTCTGCTTGCAAAGAATAAACCCTGGCTCTCCCAGCCACTATTGATTTTTTTTCCCTGTGTGATGTGAAACCAGCAATCAGCACTGCGGTTCGAAATAGCCCTGAAACTGGAGCCGAGACGTCGATGAGTCGCCAACACATTTCAATTAGCAGGCCGCCCTGGCCGATCTCTCCCCCGGGGCACAAAGCACAGAGGGTCGAGCACGCTCAGCCCAAGTCCACATATGGTCTTGTGTTGGCTCAAATGAATCTGATAAGACACTGAGGGAGAATTTATCCACGCCATAGCCAACTATTTGTCTATTCTAGATGTTGTCCATTAAGTCAAAACAACCTCAGCCTCTGAAAGCCTCCAAAGAGTGTGGTTTGTTTGACACATGCTGTTTCCGGGTTAGGGTTAGACAGAGCAGCGGGACAAGACTTCATTGCAGTAGAGTGATCCAGTAGCTGCTCACGTCACATGATTATGAAACATAAAATAGTGGTCTGTCAACTGTTCAACTTTTATCTACTTGAACAGCGCATGCAGAAAATGGTTTTCATTTATAGTGTGCCCATGGCAATACTATCTAATGCCTAGAGGAGGGTTGACTATTCACAGCCTAATATTGTGTGGACTTTCAGTGTCAGCTACTTTTATTAAAAATTTATATTTGCTTCTTCTCAAGTTTTTATGATGAAGTTAATTTATTTTTTGACATACGTGTACTGAGTATAAGGATGTCTAGCATTTGCAGTCCTGAATTTAGCTAGTTAAGTTTAAAAGGATAGTTTGATAGTATACCATCAAATTACATGCATGGGCTTCACCCAAATACATATCTGTTGTTTGAAGATTTGGAAAAGGTAAATAAGTTTAAGGATTTCTGCTGAAAAGGTTAAAAAAAAAATTATTTTTATTTTTGCACAATATTTAACGAGTCAAAATGTTTTTACTTCTCATTCTAGTCCACATTTAGTGATGAAGTAGTTATAATTAGGCTGCTTTGATCAGCTTTTTACCAATAATAGTATTGTTATGTGTGGTTTCATTGTTGTCCAGCTGTCAGAAAATCAACATTAGGAAGACATATCATTATATTAAAGAAAACGCTCAGACTGTTTTAAAATAACTTGGACTGGTTGTTTAATATCAATGCCTCTTTGGTACTGATATGTACTGAAATGTGTCTACAGCACAGAGTGGCAAAAAACGGTTAAGTACTGAAAGTTGGTATGGGATATGTGGTTTAAATAAGAATTTTGACAATTTTAGACCATTTTTTTTAAAGGCAAAATTCTTGTGGGGTTGTAGAAAAACATGGATTTCTCAAAGTAAGATATTGGACAATATATCTGTAGTAGTATCGAAAAAGTCCTAAAAGTAACTCAAAGATAACTGGATAAAAAATGTTTTGTGTGCGTTTGTCTTGCTCAATCTCTCTCACTCGTAGCAATGCTGTTTCATTCTCTGACAGCTCTCATCAACAACAGCAGACTGGTGCTGGCATTGTGTGTGCATGCATGCGTGTTTGGGTGTGCGTACGTGCTGTACATTCTCCACTGAGGGGCCAGGGGGTTACGGCGGAGTCATGGGGCCACAGCGACAACTCGCTGCCCCCCTTCCTCAGACTCCAACCCCCCCCGCACAGTACCCCTCTGGCCTTTTGCTCCTCGCCTGGCTGGCAGCCCTGCATCAGGCAGACACACCACAGGCTCTGCCCCCCCCCACCAACACACACACACACACACACACACACACACTACACTCGCTCCACCACCCCCCGCTCTGGGCCGATCGATACAGCTCTTCGCCTTTCATCTGACCAGAGCTTTGGAGGAGCCGCACTTCCTGAAGAAAACCCAATACAGCACTCCCTCTCAGGGTAGCTTATTCTCTGTGTGTGTAAATGTGTGTGTTTGCATGTGTGTCTGTGTGTGTATATATGATGTATGTCTACATGTTCGTGTGTTTGTGAATGAGAATGTGTGGGTGTGAGAGACAGAGAAAGAAAGGTTTCATGTGAATTGGCAAATGCTGTGATAAATCAATTAGAAGAGACAGACAGATAAAGGGTTTGTTAATTGGAAAGACACACGACTAAAATATATACACAAGCATGAAGTGATAGTGTTAGAGTGAGAGGAGTGTTAATTTTTTTGAGAGTTTCTTTGCCCATTTTGACTGGGATGCTCTGTATCCATGCTCATTTTGTGTATCAATTTTTCGCTGCCGTTAATGTTATCGAAATATGAGTATGTTAAAGCTCCAGTGGGTGAATTAAGTTGTACCTGGGCTGACACTCCAGCCTGTGAGAGGAAAGATCAGTCTTAGTGGAAGATCCTCATAAATACTTCAAAAGCAGAAGAGGCAACATTCATTTCTCTCTCCCGCAATTCCTCCTCTGCTTATCCGACAGCTTCCTGTGTTGTTTGAGGATTGTAAGTCTTAACTCTATCTCTCTCTTCTCTGCTTATCCTACAGATCTCTGTGTTGTTTGTAGACAGGGAATCCTAACTTCCTGTGTGGAAGAGGGAGAGACTGAACCTCCTCACTCAGCACCCAGGTGTTAAACAAGAGAGGCTGCACAGGTCACGTAGAGGTCAGGTGAAAACACCGCCTCCCAGGAGGAAAACATACCACATGTGGAAAACTGTTTAGTACGGCTGGTACTATTTTACAAAAAGACATTTCATTAGAGAGCTTTTCATGGGATCAGATAAATTGTATCCAGCCTGAATGGGGACCTACACATCCTTCTGATTCTGAAAAATAAACCCCAACTCTGACAATATGATTCAAATGGGACCCAAATCTACAAGAACTGGTATCAAACTGGACTTTAGTTTGGGTCTTACTTCAGGTCTTAAAAGAAAAGATTAAACACTCACCGCTTGTACAGCCCTTGTGTCTTTTATCTTCTCCATATCCTTCTCTAAACAGTAGTTGGAACAATCCCTGCAGAAAAATAAATATCCATGTCAACCAGCAACATTCACAATTTTCCAGAGCTTAGTTTATTTCTGTACTACAAGACATTTTTACTCTTTGAAAAGAAGGGTTTATATTCTTCTCTGGCACATGACAAAGGCTTTACAGTGTGTGTAATTAAAAAGTATAGTAAACTTTAATTGGAATGGCTTGCATCAGCAATACAGTGTTTACATGGCCTTCTGTGTCAGAAATCTCACTGACCAAAATAAAACTAACCAGACTATGTCTTTAAAGCTGGGGTAGACAAGGTTGGAGAAACTAGCAAGAGACAGCTAGTTTTTAAGGTATCCAACCCCAAAAAACCACACTCCCTTCAAGCCACCCTCCCAAAAGACATTTTCATGTGCAATAAGTGCACGGGCAAAGTGTGAACAGGTAGGCAGGTAGGTAGACAAGTCAGACCGAATTAAATGATTGGCCTTGCTTATTACAGTCCTGCGACAGCCAGGGGCGTCGCACAAAATCTGGACCCTGTACATAAGCATTCTCTATTGGCCCCTACCCACATCCACAGCAAATCGTTCTATTATCTTTATGGGCCCTCCTCACATGAGGGCTCTGGATACTCAGTCCCCTTTCCCCCCTCCCAGTCCTAAGCCCCTGGCGAAAGCCACAGATACCGGATTTCTTTCATTTTTCTGTCAGAGCATTTGATTTATTGATTGCTGTCGGGATGTAAAGAGAATTTCAACAATTGTGACAAAAAATGCTTCTGAAATAAAGTGCCTACCCCAACGCCAACCTGCACTCAATATTTTGTAGTTAAGTAAGTAAATGAATTTATAGGGTACAGTCACAGAAATATTGTATAATACAATTTATACAAAAACAACTTACATAAAGTTATTGGTTGTTACTAACATTTGTAAGGTAATAAATCAGTTATTACAAGGTGTAAGGACACATCAAGCCCATGGTTTGTTGAGATACTCGGTACAGGGACTATGGTTTGATTCACCCAAAGTATATTTAGAAGGACTGATAACAAAATATGACAAACTCATTGTGAAAAAACATGTTTCAAGTTTTTCAAGTTTCCTTATTTGAGCTTAGCAAAATGTTGTTGTATTACTCACTAACTGAACGCACAGATGCAGATGTGGGAAGTAGAGAGTCTGGAGGAAAATAAGGGAAACCAGATTTCTTGAGAAGTTTTCTCGGTTTATCTGAGCTGTCACACTCAGCTTGTTGTCACAGCAAACTGTCAGTCAGGGAACTTCTCCATTCACTGCTTGTGGCCAATCGACACAGGCTGCAAAACCACTTCAGCGGCCAAAAATGTATTTTACGTTGAGTAGTATGGAGCTATATCTTGACGTGACCACTTACAAACTCTATTTGGGTGCCAATGACGCTTTAATCTGTTATACAGCTACATGACTCATATGGTCATGTTGCATATTAGATCATAATAACACCCATGTTATAAGTGCTTTACAGGAAGTTTGGTGTTTCACCAAACCTATTTTGTCTTTTTAAGTAGCATTTAATCAGGAAGGACCCTCCCATAGACTGATTTCCAGCCCTCTAGAAGGACCTACAGAGCATCTGGGTTAACAATCATTTATCCGTGATGATCGAATTACTTAGCAACATTCATAACTGAAGGCTTGATGGGTTCAATTAAGCAAATTTAAAAAGGAGTTATACGCTGTTTGTTTGTATCTGGTTTCACTTGTTCATGAACCACTACAGTGGTAGGTTTTCCCATTCTTCCCATTCTAGTCGCCAAGAGTTTGCTGACCAGTCTCGGCCTAAGAATGGAATCAAACCTCACTGGTATCCAGAAAATTTAGATTTCTTTCCATTATGCTGTAAACGGTGGGAGCCGTTTCGACGCAGGTAAGTGTAGATGCACATGCTTACACACCACCCAACCATCATGGCAGCTCCAGTCAGGATGTTGTCCGAACAGATGTTTAGTCTGTACCGAGCAGTACACGGCCCTCTGTTTTCATTGGCCCTCTGAATCAACTGGCTTTCCATAGAGGCACCATTGACTTGGTCACTACGTCTCCCCCAACCCAACCCACGCAAACACTCGCCAAGCCTTTGAGGAAGAACGTCAAAGGGTGAAGGAGCAGGGAAGGGGACAGAGTTTGGAAGCAAGCGGACTGCTGCCAGATCCACGGGGCCGTATAAACAAGACTGAGTGTGGCCACCAGGGATTGGTACATTGTCCCAGTGGAAACGTCTGGCTCTGGATGACTCAGCCTCCGACACAGAACAGGAGGAGTGGAGAGACACTGCTCTGTCCCAAACAGTTTCCAGACTATCCAAAATAGGCCTGTTAAATCCCGCCTGATGGTAACCAAATGTCAAGTGAAGGATGAGAGTGTTTGTCGGTTGTAACATAATTTCCCAGTCAAGACGGAAAACTTCCAAAACTGCGTTCTGGGCTGCAGCACATGACCAGTGGCCATAAATATCATGAGCACCTTCATCCTACAGTTATATACCATGAGCGTAAGTCAGGGGAGAGCGTGGCATTTGATTTTTGTATGTATGCAGGCATCCTGCATGTGTGTTTGCAAAGATTGGTTGATGTTTCTAAATTATGCATTCCTCAGGATCAAATTCAAGAAAATCAGATAAAACTGTATTTTTTTGGTTTAATTTAATTAATTTTTAATGCATATTTCCCTAGAAACATTTGCTCATTACACACGATAAACGAGTGCCAATCAGAAGGCCCAGCACTGAGTTAAGTGCAGCCCTGCTCCCTGGTCTGTGTCAGGTGCAAGTTGAGGACACCCACTATTCCCAGAGGGAAGGAGGACCGGAGTAGAGGAGAGAAGAAATCCAGGAATCCAGGGATCCAGGAATGCACGGCAGGGTGGCTGCCTTGGCAGGTAGATGAAGTGAGGATCACATGGGCCGGCGTGGGGGTGATTAATGTGCGGGGGAACGCGCGGGAAGGAAAACAAGGCCATAAATCAGCCGCTGGGCCTCCATGCTAATTGTAATTGAAATGAATTTGTCTGGCCCACAGTGCAGGGATTTGCAATTGCTATTGACCAATAGGGCCAAAGCGGTCCAAAGGAAATGAAACAGGGAGTGCAGGAGTCTGTGCCAAGATCAATGCGTAACCCAGCACTGGTATTTGTGTCCCGTAAATAAAGGTGGTTTGGGGAAACAACATGTAACAGGTGAGTTATTGTGTTGGCTCCTGTGGTAACTTTGGTCAATGTGATGATGGAGCCGTTACCCGGGGTATAGGGTTCTCTGGCTTTTGGCCACAATTTAGATGTGAGCTGGAATTGTTTAAAAAATAATGTGAAATACACAGAGGTAAGGCTACAGAGGGGAATCACTCCTGAGATTGCTTCAGCCCGGCCTATTTGTTTTTTGTCCTACTGCCTCAAAATAAAGTGTGAGAAACTGCCCTGTGAGTGTAAGAAAACTTATTGGTTGCTATTAGGCATGAACAATTTGGGGAAAAAATCTAATTGCGATTTTTCTGCCAGACACTGCGGTTACGATTCGATTTACGTTTTTTTTTTCAATATTCAATATTCAATAAATTTAACTACATAGCCTACCTAACCATGCTAGAAGCACAAAAATCAAGGACAACTGAACAAATAAGCAAAACCAGACAGGCAAAACGCTCTTATTCTGAAATGCTCTATGTGGACATTTAGCGTTAGCCTGCAGAGAGCGGAACGGGCTCACAGAGACCAGTTATCAATAGTACTAAATAAGTAGTATATTCTATGTTATCCATAGAAATACAGAAAATTACAAATTAACATGTTGACAACGGTAAACGTTCCGCTGCTGAAACACGTCAGTGTGAGTTGACACCGGACAAAGCCGCAGCACAGCAGCCGCCTGTGTCGGTTCGGCTGGCGCCATTATCCCACATTTTCCTCCAGTTTCGTTTGTAGTTGTAAAATGTACATGCCCCGTACCCACTCTGATTGGTGAGTCTGACCGTAACAGGAAGCGCATGGTGCTTGTGATTGGCGAGCAGATCTGTCACACAAGGATGACAACAGAATGAATTTGTAACTGCATGACTGTTTAAAATAGGTCAGATGCACTGTATAGTTAACCTAAGTTACATTTAATTGCTGTCTTCACGATTAGCTTATTGCGTTCTTCCCGAATCACAATTTCAATTTGAAAATGATTAATCGTTCAGCCCTAGTTGCTATATAGCCTGTATGTGGCCTACTGTATTTTAAGACCACAGTGCTGTAAAACCTCATGCATTAAATGTTAAAGGAGTCAGCCTTCCAGCCTGTTTTTTTTGTTTATCCCAACCCCCATTCCACCTCCCACAGCCAAGCAGGTAGCTCCCCATTCATTAATTCAACCGTTCACTAACTAATTGGGACATGCACAGACCTGTCTGTGTGTGTGTTTCTGTGTGTGTGTAAAATAAATTTGAGGACAGAGTATAGGCCTGAACAAAAGACAAACAACAAAAGGTTTTGACACAGTATATTCTGTCCTGTTGAATCTATGAGCCTTTTAAATGATCTGTGTGAATGTAGCAATGCTAATCTACTTAATAAAAGCTGTTTGGTCAACACCGTCCTATAAACAAGGGAGTTTCTAAATTTTCAAGTCCCCAGTGCAGAGTTTCATTCTAAAATAAACCATTTACAGATACCCACTCACACTGACTTCAAGCATGACAGGTAAACACGTTACGGGACTATTCATTTTTATGGACACAATCTTTTGTCTTTCAACTGAGGTAACAATATATTTATTATTAAATTAAACTCTAAATGAACAACATATCTTAAAGCTAAAAGCAAAAGTAGCCTTGGAAAGGAATACTTTGCTGGGTGTATTGAGCACCCAGCAGAGTATTCCCTGTTCTTCTCTCTCTGGGATTTGGTCTCCATGTTGTGATCCAATAACGTTCCCCCATGAGACTGCAGATAGCATGCCAGCCTTGCTGGGATGCTATCCGCAGGAAAATAACATCCTCTACTATTCATACACAGAGGAATACTGAGTTTCATAAGATACCCTCATCAAGACACGCTTTAATGAAACCATAACTACACATGTTACTCATTCACGCCATTTCCAGTATTGAACATGCAAACTCTCAATAAAAGACAGAGTAGGAACTGTAGAGTAGTGAGTGTTGCGTTACATATGGGGCGATTCTCTGCAACATGTTTGAAATTGCTTAGAGGATTTCACATGTGCTGCGACAAACTATACAACAAGCATTCACCCCCGCAATTTATAGCTCTTTGAAACCGGTGGGTGCAACGAACAACAGGAACAAAGCATTGTTTTTCAATTGTCTATGACAGTGTGGGCTGCACAGCACAGAGGCCTTGGCCCTAACTACTGGGGCTGTGTTTGCTAAACGAGCCAGAGCAACACCGCGGAGCCCACAAGGCTCCACGCTCTCTGATACGACCAGGGGCTTTTCTCTGCCTGCACACTCCCCCCCACTACCTTCCCCCCATCCTTCCCCTCCGTCAGGAATCTATATTTCATAAGCGAGCTGTGGAGCTCCAGTGCCCAATTATCAGTAGATAAGGCGCAGGAAGCCCTGGAGCGCCGGCACGGCTATTTAGACAGGGAGGGGGGAAGGAGCTGGAGAACGAAAGGCAGGCAGGCAGGCAGGCAGGCAGGCAGGGACCCAACCCCCCAGGGGCACTTCGCCCTCACCACGCTATTTTTTTCCTCCTCCTCCTCTTTTTTTTTTCTCTCCTTCGCTGACAGCCACCACCCACCCCTCCCTTTACCTTAGCGGCAGGGTTCAATTAGTGCCGGCGGCGGCTAGCACCCGCAGCCCTGCTCAACCCGGGAGCTGAATCCGCTATCAGCACACACCAACAACACGCAAAGCAGAGTCCAACTAGCAAACTGACATCAAGGCAAGTTCTACATTGGTCTGAAACATACAAGCACATGCACATGTACGAATGCGCACATACACAACCTGAGTACTATAGTCTCTCAGCCATGAGCACATGAGCATCAGCACAACATGGTCAGCCATGTACAACTTTAAGTAAAACTCAGGTAAACTTCTGCTTTTTTCCTGAAACCACAACAGGGAGGTAAGGATGATTCCACTGCTAGCTTTAAAACCACTTTACCTGCACAGAGATACGTTACTTATATTCATTGTTACAGTTTAGAATCACGTAAGACTAATCCTGTGGGTAATACTTTGAACTATACTTTGACCAGCTGCAAAATCTACGGAAAGTATTTCCTGTTATTTCACCATTTCTCAGATATGTTGTTACTGCCTCCCTCAGACTGGTACATTTAGTCAAGACTTTTCACACCCTTCCACGGCCCCGGACCTCTATTAGCGAGGGGGTAAAACTCGATGTGCCTCTCACATTTTCAAACCCCTACAAAAAAAAAAAGAAAACGCACTCCAACCACCAATGCTGAGCAAGGTCGGCCAGGGGTCAGGCACAGCTCACGGATACGAGACAGATATCGATTCGCTGGGACAGGCCGCGAGCACACATACACACACACACACACACTTTCTTTCCCCTCCTCTCTTTCTCTATAGTCACAGCGCAGGCATCAGCCAATAGATCAGCCAGGGGCAGGAAACCGCCTGGGTCAGAGGGGACAGTGTGTGTGTGTGTGTGTGTTTGTGTGGATGTGTGAGATGATAAGACTAACAGCCTGCTGAAAGCAGCCCTCACCCAAAGCTCCCCAGGACCTTCAGGCTGTGCCGATCCACCTCGAAGCAGAAAAGAAAAAGAAAATAGCTCTGGCCAAACATTCATGGAGTATTCATCTTACTGCCACTGATGAACATGCACACACACGCACAAGCATACTCTCAGCACTCTTTGGCCAGTGTTTATGATCTTCTGTAAGCGCCACACAAGTTGTTGTTTGTCAGTCTTTCTATCAGTTGGACGTACACTTGTCACTGCAGGAGGGTGTATAGGGGTGTGTTGTTGTTGCCTTGTTGCCTGTGTTAGGGGAGCCGCCAATGGCAAAAAGAGTGGGGTAAGACCAAGGCGAGGCTTCATCCGCCCCGGGTAGGCTGGAGGCTCAGCTGGAATCATGCGCATCTACTATCGGTGTCGAATGGGTCGTCGTGTGTGCACGTGCCATGTATGATTGCTGAGCATGAGTGAATAAGTTAAGTGTATGTCTGAGTGTGTGTGTGTGTGTGTGCATGTGTGCTTAAATGTGCGTCTGTACTCTATATGTGAGAGAAAGTCAGGGGGCAGTGAAGCGGAGGAGGGCAGGCAATGCTCCCAGGCATAGAAAACAGGCCAACTCCATCTCCCACTATGGAGAGCTTCAAAGGGATGGGGTAGTAAAACTAGAAATGGTAGAGTATGCCAGGTTATATCAGTAAAGTTGTGTGAGATGAGCTGTTATGGTCTATTCAAACTAGACCAACAACTGGAACACACACCAACTCTTACAATCGCATATTTATTTTTTTAAAAGGCACACATCCTAGATCTATCTATCATATTTGAATCTTTTTCTGCATTTAGTTTCCACATGAGAATGGAAGGTTTGGCCTCTTTTGATGATGCAGGATGCACAAACAAGAAAGAAATCATTTTCTCTTCCTCATAGCTTTTTTATTCACCCCTGCCACAGAGTCATAAGTCAGGTAGATGTGACAGAGCGAGAGAAGGAAACAACCCAGAGACAAAAGATTCAGAGATACAGACAGATAGAGAAGACAGCAAGACAGTCGGGGGGTGGGGGGCGAACTTCCCCCGCTGACGCTCTTGTTCCACGGTGAGAATCCCCCGGCCAGTAGCCTCAGACATCTGGTTCCAGTTAGCTCTCAGCGCTTTGACGCGTTTCCTGTGCTGCTGCTCCACACAGCCATGGCCACGACACAGCCCTCCCAACGCCACGACAGCCAAACCCCTCTGGAGGTAATGTGCTGTAACTCGCGCACGCACACACACACCCAAATACACAATCAACCACATGTCTATTGTGTGTTGGACCAGGCCAGAGGAGGTGGAGGCTGTATTCTGATATTCATTCATAACATCCTGTTGTTTAGTTTAGCTAAAAAGCTCAGAGACCTCAAAGTATGTTACAGATCTAAAAGAACAAGACTCAGGGATAGTGACATCATAACCAGAGTTGCACTACTTATCTGTGACATTTCCAAATAAATGTCTGTTGATGCCATCATTCTATAACAGAGAAGACAGTGATACTCAATTCATGAAAGCTATTTACAGTAACCGCTTCCATGTACGAATGCTCTGGCAAAGAGGAAGTGATATGTTTTATTTCAGCAGCTACGACAGGAAAACAAGGACAGGGAAACAGATCGATTGTTCAGAGGAAGGCAAGAAAATGTGAAATCCAAACTTAGATTGAACAGAAGTAGACTGACAAGATGGAAATCACTCAAAGATGTGATTTTACTCTATTCTTTGTGGACTGGTGCATTTTACTATCAGTTATTAGTCTACATAAACCTCATTCACAGCAGACATTTCGTCTTGTCAAAGCAGGAAGCGCATAGGTGTTAATAACATTAACAATGGCTCAGTTCCATTATGTGTCCCAGTAAGCCATGACAGTGAGCCAGCATACCCAATACAAGGACACTGAAACTGGGTCACCTAAATTAAATGCAGTCATTATTAGGGTTATTAATTACACCTCTTTCCTGCTACAACAAGTGAAAATGTCTGCTGTGAAAAATCCCTGTGGAATAACACAGAACTGTTGATCCAGAATGACGAGGGTTATCATTTTAACATTGCGGATCTCTGGTCTGAAATTCTGATACAGACCTTTTGTGCCAGGTCCTTTTGGCAGCATTTTTATTCTTTTGTAAAAAAATTCTGCTTTTCTTACTCCTACAGGGTGCATGGCAATTTTCTGTTTAAGAGTCCTCTTTCGAAAAGACCAATGAAAACGTCAATGAAAAAATTTAATTTCTACAGTACTGGTTTTGTTTTGAATATTTTGAAAATAAAAAACTTCCATGAGTGACATTAATATATTGTTTAAATCATTTTTAGATGTCTTGTAAAGCAATATGTTACTTTAGGACAATATTCAAATAGAAGAGATGTACATGTATGTCTGACAGGCAGTGGGATGGTTTGTGAATTACCTCTCAGAAAGGTCTTAATGTGTCCAATTTGATGGGCTCACTTCTAACTGGCTAATCATTTGTAATGGTGTACCCCAGGGCTCTGTCTTAGGTCCACTGTTGTTATCAATCTATATCAATAGTTTAGGTCAAAATTTGGACTGAGCCATCCTTCATTTCTAATTGTGCTGGCTCCTTCATTAGCGAGGCTGTGGCTAAATGTCATGCTGTTTTTAATATTATTCAGATTAAGCTTTCATAACTAAAGCTGGTTTTAATACTGATAAAAATACAGTAGAAGAAGCAGCCTGTGAACACTTTGGATATTATTAGTGCTCAGGGAAAGAAGTTAGATGTTGTCTCCAGTTATAAATATCTAGGTATTTGGCTTGATGACAGCCTTTCTTTTAAAACCCAGGTTGATAATATTCTTAAAAAGCTGAGACTGAAGCTAGGATTGTATTTCAGTAACAAGTCCTGTTTCTCATTTGAAGCCAGAAAAAGACTTATTTATGCTATTCAACAGTTATTGATCGTGGGGATTAGGGCTGTCCCCGACTAAGGATTTACATAGTTGAATCAGAATTGTCAAATCTTGCCTATTGTCAAATCAGTTTATGTTTGTGTGCAGTGATTGCCAGCAGTGGGAGGGGGAGGGGGCACGGTAGGTCTGCTTTAATATTGAATATTGATAAGCTGCAGTCTCTATTCATTAGTCTCTGTAACTTACACTGTACATTTCCAGCTAAACTGAGGCTTATTGTTGATCATTTTCTCTCTGCTCTGCTTGCCTGCCATTCATCAGTCTTGTGCAGAGTTTGGGTGCGTGCCATGCGTGCTGTGCGGCTGACAACTGCATGGACGGCGCAGTTCCTCGCAGGTCTATTTCAAGCACTATTCAAAAACGATATAATATTCTTTGTGTGGCTCATCAATGGTGATAAATGATCTGAACGTCCCGAGAGGTGCGGACAAGTCGGCACAACACCGGTGAGGCTGGAGCTCTATCTCTCTACCACTAGGCTACACCATAGCCTGTAGGGCTCCACACACACACACACACACACACACACACACACACACACATACACGCTACGCCTACACATGCGCACTGAGCCCCATTCTTTAAGGGTAATTTTGGATTTATTTACGCACTTTAAAAACATTTATTAAAAGCTTTTTTTTCTTTTTACATGTTTATTTACAGTATAGTATGTTTACAATTATATTGTAATTATATTGTGCTGTATACTAACTTATTTGGAGAAAACTGGTAGTTCTATGTAAAATCAGACATTGACACAGACACATATCGCCAAACTGGCATAATCCTCATTTTGCTGTAAAGCTTCAATTGTGTGTCGAATCAGACTCCGCCCATTGAAGCATCAAATCTTCTACTATTCTGGGTCAGCCCTAGTGGGGATCTGATATAGATCATTCATCTCACAGTGCACTGAGATATGTTAGAAAGTGTAAAGCCCTCACTCATCCTTGTACACTTTACTCCAGGGCTGGTTGGCCATCTCTGACCTTTCATTGACTCAAATCATTAGTACTTGTTAATTTACAAAGTCATTCCGGGTAAACTCCTCTCATACATTTTCACCTTGATTGCGCAGAAATCTGGCTGTAGTTATCACTTGGGACCACAAGATGTGGTCTTATCTAAATAATTGAAACTCTATGTCAGATTTTAAAACTCTTATAAGTGCAAGTGCTTAATTATTTTTTGATTGGTACTTGTCACTGTGCGTAGGTATTTTAAATTTAGTGTAATTATTGACACGTGTGGTTATTATTGTTGTAGGCTATGTAATAGTTTTTATGCTGCTGTCTTGGCCAGGTCTCCCTAGTAAAAGATATTGTTGATATCAACGGGGCTTTCCCGGTTAAATTATGATTAAATAAACATTTAAAAATAAAACTATGGAGTCTGTTCTGGCAGGAAATGTGTGGTTATTTGTATGAATTTCATCTCACACCTGCACTGTATGAAAAGCTGCAGATTACATGAGTCAAGCATTTTTAGCTAAGATAACAGTCTGTCAAATAATTAGCTGTAACTTTAACTAAAATGTCATAGTATTGTAACAAATAAGGATGTCACTTTATACAATCCACTGTGAGAGTTGGACTATGACAGTAGCCGTGTGTATGACATTGTGTAGCAAATGTCTGCTACTGTTTACCTTCCGTACCTCAGCGGCACTGAGGCAAATACCTGCCATCTGCATTGATATGGCAATAAAGTACCGAAGCTTGAGTCTGATGCACAGTAATAAGGATGCTCTGAGGCATACACTGTATTTTGACCTGTCATTTTGGGGAACTAACAGCACAGCATGTCATGTCACTCACACTGTGGAAGACTGTAACGTTTCACTGCAACTACCCACTAAATCAACCACAAAGCCTTTCAGTGAGGTGATTCCCTGTGTGGGGGAGTGGAAAAGGGTGACCCCAGAATGGAGAAATACATATGAGAGGTACAAAAAACAACAACAAAAAAAAACCAACATGAGCCCACACAACCCTGCTGCTCAGCAGAGGAACACGGTAACCTCGTGGGCCACTCCAGGGGTTACGGATAACGAAAGTGAGAAAGAGGGGGTGAGAGGAGAGAGAGAAACAAAAGTGCAATGAAGAGGAGGTGAAGAGACAGGAAGGAGCTTCTCAAAGGCTTTCCTGCGTTGGAGGGACTCCCTACAACAGTACAAAGAGTATTCTTTGAAATCATAGAGACTGGAAATTTACCAACCTCGTATTCACCTACTTCAATACAAAGGCCATACTAGTTCACGTCTAAATTTACTTGTGGTATGCTATAGATCTGAAATATTGACATACAGCAAATCTATACAATTCAATCTTTCCTTAGAGTTTTATGACAGAAATTTATATAAAGAAATGAACAACAATAATGCTATTCTTTTCCATTTCTCTCAACTACCAGGAAAAAATAATGTATAAACACTTATCTATCCAACTTAAATTTAGGTTAAAAAAATGTTTATTTTTTTAGACTCAAAAAGGCCCACTCTGATTGCTCCCAATCGGGGGTGAGCACGAGCAAACGAGGACAAATGAAAGTTTAAGGAGGCAGTATTGATTTGTGTGGAGGTCAGGGGTAGGTCACCCCTATCAGAGAATCAACAAACAGCCGCCAGCACCGTCCTCAGCTAAGCCAATCACCTTCTGACCTGTACCACCGTTACCATGGCAAATGACCCAGAACCAGACAGACCATATACTCGGCTCCTTACTGAGTGAAAGCAGCAAAGTAGAGCGCAGCAAAGATGGTGGAGCTATAACAAATCCTTAACTAAAAGCTCTCAATTATGCTGTCATGCTTGGCATAAGCTTTGTTTTTTTAATCTAAAATCTCTCTTCTGCATCACCCTCTGGAGCGCTGGGGTAATTATATATTACTACTTATTGACTTTCAGTGCAATGATACTGTAATGATTTGATCTATTGTGTTATTCTATAACAAAATTCAGCTGTACAAATAGATGATTCCAACTAAACTGTAAAACTGCTACAAATGTTTTTGTTTTACGTGTTTAAAGAGTCTTTTTTGATGTAAAGCTTTACAGTGGAACACACTTCATTGCAATTAACATCAATTAAAATATTTTACACGTGATTTAGCATACGTTTTTTTAACTCCATCTGAAAATATATTTTCACTATTATTGTGATACTGATTTCAACTACCTAGCCAAATCACTCCCATGTAAAGCCCCTTCCCATGATCATCTTTTTCTGGCCATTTTGGAGGATGAACATCAGATTCTTGCCTTCATCCAGTCATTCCATCCTTCCCCTCCTACTACTCCCTTCATCCCTTTCCTGGCCCTTACACCCCTCCCTCCCTCAGAGGCAGGCAGGCAGGCAGGCAGGCGGTGATGGTAACCAAGCCTCTGGCAGTGTGTTCCTATCCTGCAGGAGCCCTCAGGTTCCAACCTGTCAATATCCCAGGCAGCGTCTTGGCTCTGCTGTGGCTCAGTTAACCTCCTCACCCACTTGCAACCGCACAAGGGGCTCCTGTCCTTCTGCCAGCCCAGAGACAAGCACGATCAGCCCCCCCCCCCCCCCCCCCCCCCCCCCCCCCCCCCCCCCCCCCCCCCCCCCCCCCCCCCCCCCCCCCCCCCCCAAAACCACTACCCCACTCCTCCACCAATCCAGCTCCCAAACCACACACACCACACTCACATCCATAAAGGGCAGCACCCTGGCAGCAACAGCAAGCAATATGGCAGCTGACGGCAGTTTTCTGCTCGCTCAAGTCTTAGATGTTTTGGCTGACGGTCCCGTTGGATGATCACAGAGGGTAAAGAGGGAGAAGATATTGGAGAAAGGTCTGAAGGTCTGAAGGAGAGAAAAGCTTGGTGACACAGGTCCCGTCATCTCGTCATCCATATCAATTTCAGGGAGAGGAGGGGTCAGTGTGAAAAAGAATCAATGTGTTATCACATTGCTGAGAGGAATGTTATAGTGATTTAGGGGATATATGTGTAAAGTTGTGACAAACGTCAAGGGCAGGCCTTAGTATTGTGTGTGTTTGCACATAGGTCTGATCCCAAGGGTGGTAACAAGCGTGTGGCAACATGTCACCCATCCCCTCACGCTCAAAACACACACACACACACACACTCACTCTTCTGTGCCTGACTGCAAGGCACCGCGGCTGTCTGCTGGGAGCTCAGGTTACGGCCAACCGGCGGGACAGACTTTATGGAAGCCTCTCTCCCACACCCACTCTCCCCCTCCGCAGGACTCCGGAGGAGGTATCGGGTTGCCGGTTCAGCGCCGGCCAGGCTTGGCGCTGGCGGCGGCTTGTGATCTTGGGTGCCTGTGTTGTGTTTTTTATCTCCCACTCTTTGAGGGTATCAGCACACAACGCTGCTGTCTCCTCCAGGTATGTAGGTGTGATTTACAGTGTACACGCTTCACACTCACACACGCGCGCGCGCGCACACACACACACACACACCATCTGACCTCTTCTTCTGCTCCAAAACGCCTAGATTATTCTATACTCCATTACAAAGTCCTGTGTGTAACAAGAAGTGATGAGGAGTTTTAATCCCAAATTACAAAGAATGTTACATTACATGAAAAAATTCTCATGGTAGTTTGGGTTGTATTTTTACCTTGAGATATCAGTCTCAGATTTTGCTGCTACTTGAGTGCAATACAGGTGAATTAAATATTACTCCATTTCCAGAGAGTGTGTCTGGGTCCCTCACTTGCTGTCAATAGTGGAAAGAACAACCAAGATGATGATAAAAATGTATGGTGGATTATAATTACCACAAACAACATTCCATTCACCTCAATTGTATTGAATGGCAGCAGAAATGTCAGTGAAAGATAAATATTAAAACCAAAACTACCTGCATGGCTAGATACCACAAGAAGAAAAGGAAGTGAAAAATCTGTTTGTTTTTTTGTGTACTTTCGGTGAACTGACCCTTCAAAAAGGGGAACTCCAGTGATGTAGTACTATACCTCCGTAAAGTCGGGAAAGAAGGGACAAACAAAAAAAAAGAATGCTCAAAATCAATGCAGCAAAGGCCAAGATCTCCTGACTTTAGTTTCTAGTATGGACTAAATGCCCAAAACTGGACCCCGCATTATGCATTCTCAGATTGACCAGTGTAGAGCCACAGAAGACATTATACAGCTACAGACCATCACAATTATACTAAACAGAAGACCATCACCACATCATCCATGTGCCTTCCAAATTGCATGAAGCTGTCGGTCTGAGACAAGCAGCCTGCATCTTTCCATCTCTGAAAACCTCACTGTGGTCCATTTGCAGGATGGAGGTGAAGGGAAGGTGCACTCGCAGGTCAACATGGAAGCGGACCCTCTATATGCAAAGACCTTGTGACGGCTCTGCCGCTGACTCACTTGCTAGCCCAGCATGGAACGGCACTCATGAATATTGTATGGGGACATCTGCCACCCCTGAATTATAGATCTGTGGAGGCCCAGCATATGGGAACAGCCCAGCAAGTGCTAATGGCTAACTCCCCATGACAAAATATGGGTTAGAGACACGTGAATGATAGTCGGGTCAGGCAACCTTTCAGTCATGTGAGTGTGAGGTGGGTTGCAAATATGCTTATTAACATGTCTGCAAGTATGTGTGTGCATGTGTGACTGGCTAACTGGAACGAGGGAAGACTCCGATGGATGAACTTGTAGGGTGCTGATGATGCATAACAAGCATCCAAATTAGCAGACAGACACACTAGTGTGTTTGAGCTAGCCAATAAATCCCAACACATTTCAGGGATGTAGCTCTGTAGCTCATGTTGTACTCAAGGCTTTACCACAAAGAGAAAAAGTGACAACAACAAAAAACAGAGAGAGAATTTCCATACAGGTATCAAAAAAGTCACCATTGCATTACAACCGACAATCATGCTTTTTCTTATCCAAATTCAGCTAAACCAGTGGATGTAGCTTTAAAAAGCCTGAGAAACACACGGTGGCTAATGTCTTTGAGGCTTGTATGTGGGTTTCCTCCTGCCGAAGTGCAGCCTGCTTGAATATTCTATACTCTCTGGCTGCAGGAGGAGTGGGGGGGGTGCATTTTCTTCTAGCCCAGTTGAGCAGGAGGCCCGGTCTACCGGGGACCAGTTCGATCTCCGCCTTCCTCTCCAGGATTATCCTCTTATCAGCGCCGCAAAAGCCAGGCTAAGAAGCGCCAGTAATTAGCCTATCTTTAATTAACGAGCACCTCGCTCCAAAACCACCCACAGTCCATGTAGGCTCCCACTTGGAAGGCAGTCAGTCGCGGCGTAAAGACGAGCAGACTTAATCTTGTTTTTGTCTGAGCAAGAGAGAGTCAATGTGTAGAAAAGGGCAAAGTTCATCTTCAAGTAGCTGGGGAGTCGCAGCATGCAGAACGTCCCTCATGCATGCACGCTCGCAAACAAGCTTTTCTACACCGCAGGTTTCAAAGGGAATCCTGCCACCCACCACTGTTCCACTTTGTTGTGCATAGTGTGTTTGTGGTGTGCCTGTGTGTTCATTTGAGTGTATGCTCTAGTGTGTGGTTGGCTTATAGCGCTCAAATTATGCTACCACTCACCATCACTCACAGACTTAAATTTCCAGGCTTACCAAGGCCTCCTTCGCATCTACAATGGAAACATATGTAGGAGAAGATGAGGGACAGAAATCACCTCCATGAGACTGAATGAAGTTTAGAAGGTACAAGGTTCACAACCCGACTCTACCGTGGCACCTTTTGGAGAGAGTAATAATATCTGCAATAAAGTGACATGGTAAATAATAACACAAACTTCAGCGCCATTGGTCGACTAATGATTGTGCTAATAGACTCAGAGAAGACTGGGTCATCTGAAGGGGAGTGAGAGCAAGATGATGGCCTTCAGATGAAAAGAGAAAAGGGGAGACAGGGAGAGAGAATGGTGCCCTGGCCTGGCTCTGGCACTGCCAAGCGGGAGGGGCGGCAGCAGCCCCAGCATGCATACATTAGCGGTGCTTAGGCGCACTAATTGCTTCTCACTTAGACAAATCTCCTGCAAATCACGGCTGCGCCGCCAGCACTGCCCGAGCCCCCCGGGAAGGGGAGACGGCAGGCAGGCGGACGGAGCGAGAGGCAGAGGAGGAGGAGGAAGAGGTGGGGGGCGGTGAGTGGAGCGTGTGTACCAGAGGCGCCTTGGAGCAGGATGGAGGAGGAAGGAGAGGGAGAGGAGGAGGAGGGAGCTCCCATGAGAATGGAGAGAAACGAAGAGAGAGAGAAAAAAGCTCCAACACATCAAGAGTGCCTCTCTCTCTCTTTCTCTCTGCTCATCCATAGTCCAGGCTGAGTGCCCCCCCAACCTCTTACACCCCTACCCTCAGAAGCCCCACCGCTGCTCCGCTCCTCCAACGCTCCATCCCTCCACCCCCCCTCTTCCACCAGCTCTCAGATCTCTGCTCTGCCCCCTTGCTCGCCCCTCCTTTCTCTCTCGCACTCCCTCCCTCTCTCCATCGCTCTACAGAAAAGTGGAGGAAAGATGAAACTCTACAAAGAGGGAAAAAAATCAATAACACAGATGGATAGCTGGATAACAGGGTCCGGCATGCTTCGGCGGTGAGGCAATCCAGAGGGTGCCCACACAACTTCCACACAGGCGGAGAGACAGGCAAAAACAAGACGCCGGGATGAGGGTGGTAATCAGCCTTAGGAAGCTAACATCACCCGCAACACACAAGCACACACTTGTTCACACCCAAGCACATACTACAATGTATGGTTTCATGCATACACTGACAGAAAAACGCCCACAATGTGCGCGAGAGCACACACGCAAAATATAAACAAAAACAAATACGCTTGTTAGCAACAACACTCACAAACCCCTTCCCCCCATTCACAGCCCTACGCAGCTAATTGGGAAAATACTACAAAACAGTAACAGTTATCAGGTAACCTGAGGTGAAGGAAAATACCTGTCTATAACAATAACACAGATATCATACAAAAGATCAATATTATTGCAGGGTCTACATTCTACTGGGGTTGTTGGAGATATTGTTTGGCTGAAGGCAACCTTTCTCTTGTAGCCGTAGCCTAAAAAGGTACCACAGGGTCAATTCAAGAACAAAATACACAATGTACTGCAAACACACTGCCTGCATTTTAGCATTCATTATCAAGACAGGACAGCACTGTACTTGGAGCTAATTCGCCCGAGTATATTTCTATATTACTTTTTACGTGTTTGTGTAGATCTTACTACTTCTTTAACTCTTTTGCTCTGTTAATGAGATGGCACAGCTCTGCAGACACTGATGGGTGGACAGAGCAGAGACACAGTGGGCTGCTGTCATACCATAAAATTACACTTACAAGAGGTGAAACTAGTCACTACTACACAACCTGTAGACTAAAGCAAAAGCCACAATTCCAAGGAATTTTCTAACTCAAAGACGTCAAATGACTATCTCAAGCTTTCCAAAGATTTACCTATACAAAACTAACTGCAGTCACTCAGACGTCTGTGGCCTTGAGCAGACAGCTCTACCTAAAATAGATTATTTAGCTTATTTCAAACCCCTCTGGTCATTTTGGGGGTGATTCTCCTCACTGCCTTTAGAGGCGCCAGCATGGCTTTTGTACTCAGTAGGTTAGATTAGCGTGATTGCGGGTTTTTTAGAGAGAAAATAAAACAAAGCCTTTTTAATCAAACAATTAAATGTTGGATTTATCAGATATTAGTGCAATGTAAATGAACCTGCTTGGATGTGTTTTTGGTTGATTTTTATACTACTCTTCATTAATGTCTGACAAACCAATTTAGGATTGACACATTTTTTAAAAATGACTTACTTCCCGGAGTTAAGTTAGTGGCACCAAAACAGCATGGTAGCTAGCAAAGAGAAAATTCTTAATGTCAAAACTGAGCTTTAGAGTTCAGATTAGCTTTCTTGTAAAACCCTCAGTGTCACACTGTAAAATAAACTGTGAGGCCAAAGATGCAGGAAGTCTCTCAGTAACAGTCTTGTTCATTTTGATAATGAGGCTGATATCGCATATTTAATGTGGAAATAAATTGTTAGTGGTAACACACATACACTTATATCAAAATCTAGCATACTGTACCTTATGACCGCCATCTAGATTCTGGCATATTCTGGTTGAGGTTTCAGGTCATGTGTGATGTAGCGCTGCTTGGTCTTTCCTCCCAGTGGAACCAGTTCAGATTGGGTGTGATGGTTATTGCAACTGTAGGAGAGGTGAAAGAGCGAAGGCTTCATTATAATGAATGTTGATGATGACCCACCCCAACCCCCAATACACACATAAACTTGCAAACACACACACACAACCCACCCACTCTCCTCCTACAGTCCAATCTTTGTGGAAATTACTATAATCGTCTCTTGGGCATAGTGGTGATATTTTCTGACTCGGCATATGACTGTGAGATGGTCATATTGAAATTCACCTCTGAAAGCCGATGGAAGCCTGTTACAGTTTTGAAAGTAAAATAATTTCTTCCATTTCATAATTCAATAACATTGAATTTAAAGTGAATTGCTCTAAGCTTGAATAGAATCCCATCAATTCAAATCATGTTTAGGCCTCATAATGTAGGCGGGAAAGCTGAAACTAACTGCCAGTCAGCGTTCAGTATAGTTAAAACACTCACTGTGCACAAGCTTTAAATTTGTCCAGTAATAACCCTCCAACTTATTAAAAGGCCACTACAATAAATCATGAAGCACACTGATTATGGACAAGCTGATGAAAACAATTCAACATGAACAAATTACAATTAATTTACAGGAACATTTAACATATTTAAGGGGTTTGCTTATTCATAGCTGAAACCTCCCCTTATGCTGTTTATTAAGTGTTTTCCAAGATGATAAATCTCTAGCACCACCTACTGTACACTATAATACTGGCTTGAGTGTTTCCTGGTTCACATCTGCATTAAAGTGTAACAAGCTTCAATACACCAACAGCAAATATATTTGGTTACAGCTCCATCTTGTGGAGAGAAACAGACATCTCATCTCCCAGCTGTCACTTATACTAGCTTTTACTTATACTATTTACAATTGTCATTGATATATATTGAGAGAATGTTGCACAACCATTTACAGTAGACTGAAATATAGAAATATACACTAATAGAATAAAAGACTATAATATAAATCATGGATGGCCTATATAGAAAATTAACTTACACACTGGTTAAATGGTGATATTTTGTGAGTAATAAAAGTTAAAGAAGCTTAGTTTAGGATTCTACACTGAATATATCCATTAAAAAAACTGGATAATAAATATTAATTTAACTTAAATTAGAAGAGAAAACTATTCTTTTTTTTTTCTCTCTGAATCCAAAACATTGGACTGATGTTGAATATTTTATGAGGATGATGATTGGCTGAACAATACAAGGTACAGACATATTCCTTTGATTCATACACAGTGAGATGGACAAAGGTTTTTGTTTTGTTATTGATACTGAATTATAAAGACAAGACATTTTCGCAAATACCGATACCTGTTACCAAAGAGCTGTGAAAACATACATTTGATAAATATGGGTTAATATGTGTTGACCAAAAGATGTGATGATTTTGAACACAGCTCTGGATGCCAATTTTGATTATGGCCGATTTTTATTTCCAACAATGAAGTCATTTTTCAAGGAGTCAAATGAACACTAGCTACATCTGAAACAATTTTCTTTTTCGAACAATCCTGTTGTCTGTGGGGCTCTTAAGATTTGGGGCCAGTTTAGGTTTCATTTTAACTTTAAACTGCTCTTTCTCAATGCTGCTATTTTGGGTAACTCCGTTCCCTGCCTCCCTCATTGACTTGGCATTACAACTGTAGGTTAGAAAATGTGTGACCTGTGTAAAGAACCTCTTCACTCAAAACAATTGCAGACAGAATTTGGCATTGCCCCGACTTACAGTTTAGTATTGTAAAAAACAAGCAAACAAAAAAAATAAATAACATTCCTCTCTCTTGAGGCCCCACAAAACAGTTGGACAGAACAATGTTTGGAAATTGGCCCACTGCAAAAGTGTGTAGTATCTTTTTTATAAGAGACAATCCCTGCAGCTGCATCTCCTTCCTTAGATTGGATTAAGCTGCTATGGGAGACGGAGCTCACAAATATCAGAAATCTCTTGGTAGTTGGCAATTGGTTGATTTCTCATCAATACGCATCAGGCATGGGCTGCTATAGTCTGGAGTTCTTCACAGGCTTCATCTGAGAAGCAAATTGGCAAAACTCTTCACATGACTGGATGAGAATATTTTAAGATGCAGGGATGACTTGGACACCCACTGCCACATGTTGAGGGCCTCTCCGTGGCTGAGGGGTTTTTGGTCTGGGGTTTTTAAATGTATGTGTCACAATTGTTGCTGCCTTTTCTACACTGCTTACTCAAACACTGATTCCCCCTTAAATGGAAAAAAAAAAACGCATCATCATCTCATAAGCACTGGGTGGAGCAGCTGGCATACCTCAAACTCAGACAGCTGGGAGACAGGAGCCCTTTCTGCTTCTGTCTGGGGGGGGAGGGGGGGGGGGGTTCAATAATTCTTCCTGTTCTCTTCTAAATAAATAAACAGACTAACAGTAATTACAAGATACAAAAAAGGGGCATGAGTTTATAACCACTTAATGCCCTAAGTTCATCTACAGAACCTGTAAAACATCCATAAAAAGGTCATTAATGTGCCTTTTGAAAAACAAGATGTTATTTGTGAAGGGGTTGTTGAAATCCATGAACAAACTGGCATAGTTTGGAGCGAATGGCGAACCCATGCCTGTACTTTAAGATGGTGAGTAATAGCCTACTTGTTGTCGAACATTAAGTAATTAGATTTTAGGATAAACTTACACAGCAGTTCCAGTGGGAGTGCATCTTTTCCCCAGACTGGGGCCCTTAGGGAGAGATGAGACACCAGGTTGCCCGGCACTCACCCTTCTCATTTAGTGGTGTAGAGGGGCAGCTGTGTATTAATGACAGTATATCTGTCTAAAGATATTTAGCATATACTGTTTAGTCAGTTGTATATGGGAGTTTGTTTTTAAGTTAAAATTATGTAAATGTAAAACTCTTGTAACTCTGTAATATTAACCATGACATGTTGTTTTTGATAAATGTAATGTTGTGTAATATTATTGTCATGTTTTTGATAAATGTTCACCTTTAAAAATGCTGAAACAATATTGTCAAGACTGTGATAATTCATGTGACCCATATGTATTAATTACACCTGGGTGCTGAGCTACAGACAAAACATAAAGCTCCTAATGAAGTCACAGTCAAATCATTTCAGTGTGCATGGTTATTTTTGATATTTACATTTGAATAAATCTATATATGTAAATAGTAATTGTAATATTATATTTAACATATACTTATTTTCAAAAATATAATACATGCTGTTCAGTACATCGGCCTACCTATTTATGAAATCACTGGACACTTTCACAGGCCATATTTACTGAAAATCAAAAGTTAATATTAATGACTGAATAAATGTGTTTTGTATGTGTGCGCCGCTTACAGCAAGCTAGCCAAAGTAGTTAACACCTGATAAGGTCTAATGTCAACAGTGTAGTTAACTACGTTTACTTAAATGTTTCACTGCAGGTTTAAAATCCTGTGGCCACGTTGTGATTTTATTTGACATTCACCATCATCACAGCTGTTGTGTTTAGATTTTCAACTTTGATGAAAAATGAAAGCAGGTTAGCTAACAATGAAGGTAGTTTTGGGGGATTTCGACCCCAAACTGATAATTTCCTGGTAAATGGACTTGCTCACGGTGGTTACTTACCAATAGTTGATAAAAATGGCAGTTCAATGATTTATGCACCCATTTGAAATGGGAACTGTTTTTGCTCTCTAGACCTGTCAATCCTATCACGGAGACAGCATGCTGGGATACTATTTCCTGTCACCACCATTTTTCTACACATCCGGTTAGTTTTCAATGTAATGTATTATGTGTTAGTTGTTGGTGGGAGGTTTTTATAATGCGAATCACTATCAAAACGCAATTTATATATTTTTTAACGTGAAGGCAAACATCTTCCGGTCCCATTCTGAATATTCTTGACTATTGAAGATGCAAATTATTGTGTTAAATACTTACTCGTTGATTGTGGAAGCATTGTTGGTTTTGTTATTTTCACTGGATTTGTTTTTAATAACAAAAATATAAAATATTGTCAGGTTTATCCTTTAGGCTAGTGGCTAAATTATAATAGGCATTTCCATCATGTTTTTCTGAGGTGTAGGCTAGTTCCTCCTGAGACCTGGCAATTCATTTTTGTCCTCTGTGGGGGACATGTGCACTGAGGGCTCTATTTCAAACACCATGCATTTAGCCTGTTTGAGTCCTAGTGTACTGTAAAGAGTACATCCTGGGCTTTCTGTGTGGCCAACAGAGCAACTGTTCTGTCTTTTCAAATTGGAATCACAGTAGGCGGCTTCTATGGCCCTATGAGAAGTAACTGATCAAATTTATACAAATATCATGTTTGAATTGTTTGTTTTTTATGTATGAAAGCCTGAACTATATTACTGCTATGATTTCAGAGGTGTATGCTAATTTTAAGCCTTTTAAAATACACTTTTATGTCCATGACCATTTTCCATATTCTTTGGTATTAATCATCATATTAAAGGTGCAGGAGAGGAGCATGCAGCGGGAACACCTTTATGAAGTGTGTGAAGTGCAACATGTTTCTTTGTGTCTCAAAGACCAAGAATTGCTTTCTAATGCATGCATGATGTGTTCCTGTGTGTACACGTTTTTAAAGGTAGTAATATTTTCCATGGTCTAATGTGTTTTATATTGTTTTTTTATTGTTATAAATGAGAAATTTGTAATAGAAATGGATAGCAAAATGAGTTCTTATCAATACCAAGTTTGTGGCTTATAAAGTGACATTATAAGCCATACATTTTGGTTCAAATGAGACCTGATGTCCCCTACCAACGACATGTGACAAAACATAAATGCAATATATCTTTGAGAAAAAAATCTTTGTGACATGTTTAAAAGATTCCAAAAGATAAAAACCTTTTTTTTCTCGTAAGGGTCTCAGGAGGATACAAAAACTACTGGCTTTTTGGGTAACAAAATAAAACAAGGGCATTAATTACTGTTTTTAACATCTTTTTCAGTCATACCCACACGCTGTGTCTAGCCTTTGTAATGAGTGGCCCATCTTTGCAGTTTAGATTTTGTGTCATGCAACAGTTTTTGCACCGTACGCAGTACAATAAATGAACAATAACTATGATCTTCTTTTGAGATAATTTCCCACACTTAACCATAGCACTTAACCTGTCTCTCTTCAGCTGCACGTCACGTTGTTGCACTGTGTTTTTTTAGTGAGGCACTGTTGCGGGTCGGTTGGTGTCGGGGCGAGAGGCTCACAGGCAAACAGAGTGTGACGGGTCCACTCAGCCAGGTCGGGACAGAGGGTCGCGCTTATAGCAGAGCTCGAGACAAGGTCAGCCATGATGAGAATGACAAGCAACACTGGTGGAGATTACACATGATAAGCCTTCGCTCACCCGGTGGCCTCTCGCCTGGTCTCATTTTCTCTTCCTTTCGCCTTCACAGGTTGCCTTCTCATATCTCTCTCACATGATGTCAGGTGTTTACCATTTCATTTTGTTCCACTGAAAGCCATTTGGTTTGTATAAACACGTCTGCCTCCCTGCAGCGTAGCAACTTCAAGGACGTTTTTTTTTTCCCGTTAATGAGGGCTAGCAGGCTATACAACAGACTGCTTTTACGACCTACTTTTATTCATACGCACCTACAGACACGCACAAACACACAAAGAGCAGCTTCTAGATTTAGAGAGCTCATACTGTACCGTTACGAGCACAGACAGTGAGAAAACCTGCCACACTTGACTCCCACACAGTGGTTGAGCTGTTTCTGTCAGCAGTGAGTGGGAGAACATGGCAACGCGGCGTGTTTGCTAACAGTGAGGAAACCGAGCAAAACACACACACACACACACACACTGCACAAACACAGCATTATCACTGTTTACACATGCTGCCTGTTGAAGCTCATATATGCACACAGCAACTGTGCAAACTGCAATAAAACTTACATCAGCCTGTGTGTGTCCATAACAGCTGGTAATTTTAGGAGTAACCAGACTGCGTGGGCCAGATTTATAAATGTGAGTGTAGAGAAAGTGTCTGTGCAGTCAGGCTGTTCTGTGTACAGGAAATACTGCAATATCTAAAGCAGAGTAATGGGAGGGAACCTTTTACTGCTTGAATCTGGTCAACAAAACCAATGGAGTGTTAAGGATTGCATATGTTTGCCAGTTAATTCTTTTTCAGCCAATAATCATATCATATTTGCTGGCTGCAGTCCAGTACTTTGCCAAATCAAATAAGAATGCTCTAGACAGGAAATTCACATTAGTTAAATTCGCCTGAAAAATTGTTTTTCTCTTCCTTTTGATAACAGAAAAATCAGAGTGAAACTTTATATTGTTATTTAGTCAATGCAATTGTCAGCCAGAGCAAAACGGATTCTGTTTGCATGTTGTGTTGAAAACAACCTTTAATGTCTATTTACTCTATTTCCACTAGAGGACTCTCTGCACCACCTTCTATCCACATAGCATCATGAAGCACATTGAAAGCAGAGGTGTTGCAGGGGTTACAGCTCTCCCAGAAGAGGGCGCCCTTGTCAAGTGCCTTTAAAGAACCTTTGAAATACACCATCGTCTGCTCTCATTTCATGAATTAACAGTTTACACACCTACTGCACAGCTTCGCACTATAAACGCTGCCTTGCAAACATATAGGTCTACCTAAAGGCCTAAAAGAAATGTATTCTTTGAATTCTTTTGTAAACTGGGGGGAAATTATAAAAACACTAATAATTGTAGGCTACACAAAAAAGTCAATCAAATAAACAGAGTGAACACAAGCTGTAAAACAGTGTACTGGTTGACTGCAGCCACTGTGTCAGCACTGCGTTCGTTGCAGCTCATGCGGTGTGCTCGCTGCTCTTTGTTCTAACCAGAGCATATGCCACAAGCCCTCACTGCTTTTCCTCAACAGCTGCTAAGCCCATTAAATCTGCAGCCAGCCACCGGAGTGGAGGGCTTTCAGGGAGGGAGGAGGGCTCGACTAAACCGTGCACTGTTCCGCCATAACCCCAGGGGCTTCACCAGAGAAATGTTCAACATGAACACAGATAATCAGGATGAGCAGTGTACATCAGCAGCATGTCTGCTCTGTTTGCAGAAGTTAACCGTGTATTGTTTTTTTTAAGCCGTGTCTATTCATCAAATTAAATTTAAATCAGATTATGATAATATGATGTCTGTCATAGGTTTGGATCACATGATGAGACAATCATCTGGACGTGATAATCATAAAGTCTAACTAAAGAAAATGTCAGCCAGTCTATCCTACAAGGTGCCTTTAAAGGAGAATTTATGAGCAGTGTGGCGATTATCCAGCATCCATTCTGCATCATTTAGTGAACTAACACTCTGCCTGTTTGCTCTGCAGTCCCGCGCCTCAGGCTCTGGAGCTCAATGGCTCCCAGTGCTTCTATTTGCTGTGCTGCAGGATATCACAACACTATTCATTTCCAGGCTTCACATCACCTCATTAAATTGACCCGTCCCCCTGCTCAGTATTAAAGCGCAGCTTTATGAAGACTTTGCTTTCTTAAAGAAATACAGTAGCCTATATACCTCTTTTATTCAGTCTCTGTTTGGCTCATTTCGAGGCTCAGTGATTTGCCTGGATTTTCTTCACACCTCTACCTCGAGGGGGCTGCTTCAGTTTGTCCATAACCTCACTGCTCTCAGCTGGTGAAAAGCTCCACAACCAAGGGATTAAACACAGTCTCTGATTAGCAGCCCACTACTGCACCCGAAGGAGAATTTTTATACTCTAATCACAAACACTGCCTACAAGCCTCTGGATCACAATGCTCAAAGGATGCCATATAGTTCCTCTTATAACATTTAATAGTAAATATGTACATGCTGTTTTATAATACAGCTAGCTGGACAGTGACAGTATAAATGTGGCAGCCTGACCCCCCTAGTGTTATTAGGTCTCTCAGTGTAAAACCCACGTTTTCTATTAACCTACAGTCCTGTAGTGTTCTGTGACATGAACAAAGATACAGGCTTGTAAAGGAACAAATTACTCATTCATGCAAGGTTAACTTAAATGTGTTTCAATAGAGACTACATTTTAGAGAGGCATTCAAGATGACTTTAACTGCTGTTGACATGGAGCACAATTGACAAGAAGGAAATGAAAGTGTGCCTTCTAAAATATTAAAATTTTAAACATATGGACAAACTGTATTATTTGGATTGTAGATTATTATGTTTTCTTTATGGTTGAGCTTAAAATCAGATGTAGGCCTGTTTGTGTAGCCTTTGTAGAACCAATCCTTTTCATGGTAATGTGGCCAATTTGCAGTCTTCATCCTGATGAATTCCAACAGAATATAAATAAATAGCAGCACAGATATTTTAATTTTAGCCCACAGCCTTATTATCTTGTGAAATGGAGCAGAAAACATGCGGCACGGGTCAGGCAATAAGTAGTGAGAAACCAGGCGGCAGTGTAAAATATGTGATGGCAGTGATGCTGTAGAGGGCCTATTACTGCTGAATCTTCCCAGAGATGCTATTTTCATCCAAGATAAATTGTCCTCTAGAGCAGGGACAAATATTGTGCTCGCCGCCTCTTCTTTTCGATAACCAAGGTGAGCGAGGAGGCCTGGAGCTGCATGCATTTAAACATCTTCTTTTACCATCTCCTCGGTGGTGTTCGTCCTCAGGGCCTTGAAAGCTGCCTCTACCCGATCGCCCGCTGGTGAGTGTATCGGCCAGCCGCCTACAGTACAGAGCACTCTCTTCCATGGGCTGGCACCGAAGATTAATTACACAGTGGAGGTGAGGGAAAAACAAAGGCCAATCCATCTGCGTCGGGGCAAGTGGACAGCCCCACAGCGCAGCGGGTGAATGCACTGACAAAGGCATCTATCACAGGGATGGAGTTACACAAACACAAGGTCAGGGTGCTTCCTGTCTCCCCTAGCCCCCAGGTCATAGCAAGGCAACCCCAGTTGCACCTCAAAAGCCCCTGGTTAGCCCTCAGACCACCCCTTTTCCTTTGCTGTAGAACAACAGGAGGTGAAGCTAACCCATTGCCAATCTCCAGAGAAAGCCAATATTGGCTTACTCCACTGACAGCGTGATATCGGTCCTGGCCCACAGACTGATGATAGCCGAGGAAATAGCTGAGGAGTAGAGGCCATTTACTGGTTGTGATTTATTTAGCTTTTGTGCTGTTGCTACCCTGAGACAGGCAGCCTTTATAAGCCACCATAGCAAGTCTGACAGGCCAGGGTCGAACCTGGGTTACCTGCGAGTCTCCATGGAACTGCTGACCTACTATAGTATATTAGGTCAGTCAGATGGTGACGTTGGTATCTGATCCCCAAATCACACCTATTGTGCTGGTCTTTGTCCGAAAATGATCAGTACAGTGAACAGAAATTGGTTGATTTCCAGAAGGCTTATTAAGCTAAATGTTGAAGCAAGTGATTAAATTATAGATACACTTGGACCTAATTAAAATATTGTTTCCTATAAATGATAAGTGTGGAGAACCTCACTAATTTAGAGAAAAAAACTGTCTACTGCAGCATCTCATGAGGCTAAACACAGTGGTGTGGATTCCAGAGAACAGGAGTTCAGTCAGTTAATTTATGTAGAATGGAAATATTAATTGACCACAATTGTCAATTGTGAGGATGTTCTGCCTTTGTCACTATACTATAAATTGAAAATCTTTTGGGGTTTGGACTGTTGGTTGGACAAAAAGAAGACGTCACCTTTGGCTCTGGGAAATTGGAATAGTCATTTTTCACTATCCTCTAGTATTAAAACTAAATGTTTAATCAATACTGGGGGGGGGGGGGGGGTCATTAGTTACAGCCCTAATGAGAATAAGGAGTATGTATAAAGATAATAATTGTCTAGATTCTGAGATCATCATACACCATGCTCAGCAGAGCATAGATAACGATACATAATAATGACAAACAATAAACTAAAGACACACAGGTGATCGGTCACCATGTTGCCATTCCCAAACAAACAAATGAGATGTTTACACATTTGAGCTTGGGAAGGAGTGCAGCAGTAGCATGCAATGTAGAACTGTATCTCAGAAGTAATCATGAAATGAAGAGGAAAAATATAGTCACATAAACCCATTGCTTTAAGGGGAAATAGTCTTCTAATGTGTGTGGGAGGAGGAAATGTGAATGTGTCTACTTATGTCTGGCAAAGGCTGCATTTGGATTTTCAGTGGGATATGATTGTGAGAATGGGCTATGTGCACGACAAAAGTACTGTTTACTAACTGACTTAGTGTAGGCTATTGTTTTTACAGTTTATAAATGAAAACAAACAACATACCTAACTGTTTTCTTCTAAAAGGAAATGATATGTGCACCAATGCATCTCAGTCAGATACAACACTGGAGCATCCCTGCTAACTTCACAAATAGACATCAAAATGTCTATTCTAAGGTTTAATTGCTATTTGTTGTTTTCTAAGTTATTCCTGGTGCACCATCTTCAATTTGCTCTAATCTTTTCCAGCTGTGAGCAGCTCCTCAATTTTCTTTGTTTAATGCATGCTTTTGTCACTTTCCCAATGAGAAAACAAATCAAACCCTGCTTAGATTTAGTGTGTAGTATGGCATTTGGACACCACTGTTGGCTGAATGAAGATGTAGGTTTCTGCATTTTAACAGAAAATCCCTCACAAAGTCATTCTGAGGACTGGAGGCGAGCATGCACATGAAATACTGTATCTAGCCTATTATCCACAGTGGTAATAACAAGTGTTTCCAGCCGTGCAGAGCAGACGAGTGAGACAGTCTTTAATGGGTTAAATAACCTGCCGTGCATAGGATATGCATTACGGCAAGTGGCATATGTCAAGTGTGGATGTTGCAGCTCACCTGCAGTTGTGTGCCTGGACCATCTGGCAGCAAAAGGTAAAAGGCCCAAAACAGTAAGCTCACTGGGCTGTGGGCTTTGAGCTCTGCACATAAAAAGTGGGTCAAAAATCAGTTTTCTGTCAGGTTTAAGTGACGTTCTTCTTCTCTGGGCTACATCTGATCTGATGGCAAGAGGATAAATAAAGTCAATAAACCTGATAGAAAGCCTTGCTTGTGACCCAATGTCTGACAATACTGTGAACTTCCTGTTTCTGAAAAGTTGAAGGTTTCTGACATTTTACCTGGTTTTAGCTAACATTTCTCCTTTAAATAAATACAGTAGGCCTTTAATGTTAAACAGGAATAGATGAAAAACCTTTTTGATGTGTGAAAAAGAAATCCCATATTTTTGTTTATAAAAATAAAAAATATTAGTCCAAACAATGATTAATACAAGTATTTTTCAATAGATCTTCAGACTAATTTTTCTCTAAAACCCCCAAATGAACTGAGAAAATATACAGGACCTGACCTCATTGTTATGAGTAGCAGCGTTGGCTGTAGTCATGGTAAAACAATGGATACTGTTGAGTTCTAAGACAAATGTTCTATGACAATGTAATGACACAGTGTTAAAGGAGACCTATTATAGTGCTTTCCAGTCCTATATTGTAGTTCTGTGACTCCTGTATGACAGCTTTGCATGATTCAAAGTTAAAAAAATTAAATAAAAATTCTGTCTTATACTGGCTTTTCATGTAGGCCTTCATTTCATCCTCTGTATGAAACAAGCTATAGATGCTCCTGTCTCTTTAAGACCCCCCTCTCAAACCCCACTATCTTCTGATTGGCCAAGACCTGAAGCACGTTACCAGGATGTTGTTGTCTCTGAGCGGAATAGACCGACTGACGCCGTAAAGGCTGCACCACAATACGTCCATAGCCCAGCATCAAAGTCCACAGGAAGCATCTCAGAAGTGTGTCAGCAGCGGAGTGTGCAGCCTGCCCCACGTTATTGACTTGATATTGATTTGTCCTTTTTGTGCTTCTACTACCTTCTTCACAGCTCTATGTGACCCTGTTTTGTTCCGTCAATTTTAGGCTGAATTTCCCACGATGAGCATTTCAGAATCAGAGCATTGTGCCTGCCTGATTTGCTGACGTGTTTAGATTTTGTTGATTTGCTAATCAGTGTTTGCTTTTTGTGCTTCTCCTATGATTAGGTAGGCTACGCAGTTAAATGATTTCTTTTTGTGCCTGTTTTACCGTGTTTATTGTTCTTTTACGATCGGGAGTCTCCACATAGTGCTTTATTTTGAAAATTGACCAGATTCTCCCGTTCTGTGTCTGACTTCCTGCCTGGTTCGATCTGCTCTGTGCTGCTTGATGCGGCTTGCAGCAAAAATAGACCTGCTACCTAATTCTCTGTGGAGCAGAGCGGAGAGCCACTTCTGGGACCCTACTGGGATGTGCTGCGGTTGCATCTGGTGGACTCACGAGCATTGACTATAATGGCTGTGATTAGCTCCAGCAACCGTGGCACAGCTGTAACGAGCCCTGGCCGGAGTCAGTGGATTTTAGGGGTTGCTGTGCGGAGCAAATGGCCATATATGGAATACCGGTCCCGTCTGGCTCCGTATGTGTAGAAAAAGCAGTTTAAAACAGAGCATTCAGAACAGGAGGAAATCTGAGGTTTTGGCTCACATGGATTTCTTTTAAATACTTTAACCTCATTATTTGAAGCTTTGGCCATGTTTAACATGAACATCCAACATTGTAACATTGTAGATAATAATGTGGAAAAGCATAATAGGTCTCCTTTAATGCCACTATGATTAATATTGTATACAGTATAGTATATACTATACTATTATTACTGTCTCCTTTAAATCAGAGATAAACTAAGATAAACTAGTTGCTGGATACTATAAATACTAAATGAGAAAGACAGTGCTGACGGATAAAATCTTTGCTCCATTTACTTGATGGGAAACTGGTGGGAAAAAAGAGAGAAATGCCACCCCTTGCATGAAAAATCCTAGCAAACTGAAGAGCATCAAAAGTGAATAAGCACTGGATTGTGCAGCTACAAGCTACTATGAAGTCCATAATGTCAAACAGACTCCTGAATCGTATCATTAAGCCAGTGTCTGTGCAAGTTGATTTGGCATTTATTATATACTTTCTGGTTTAAGGAATTTGTTTGTAAATGCAAGAGTAAAACAAATCTGTTTTTAAGTTATAAAAGGTTATGAAACCCCCATGGCCACACATTAAATGGGTTAGGGGTAAGCCACATGGCAGTCTGCAGACTGTTTCTTATAGTCATTCTGGGTTTCTTTACCCTTTTTTAGCAGAGCAGAAAGGAAATCAGATGACAGCCTGAAGTCTTATTTTCATCTGAAAAATAAATTTGAAGGAGTGCACCGCCAAAAGAACCAATATCCATCTACTGTCACAATATTTTGAGATGACAGTAGAGGACATTTTTGTAGACTGCAGCCCCAGCAGTGTCCTTATTCCGAGTTTCCACTCGGTGAACGGTGAATTGAAATGAGAAGTAGCTGAAATGTCAGGGCTATGTGACTGTGACAGTGCACAGACGCTCCAGAAAGAAACATGTACCAAGACAGTTGGAAGGGCAAAACCCAGGGCTCAGTGTGCTGCAGCAGCTCAGAGTCCCGCTGAACGCTAAGTCTCTGCCAGCTGCATGTTTTATGACAACACATTAAAGAGGAGCCTGGAAGTCTAGCATGGGAGCCTTGCTTTGTCTATCCTCTGGCCAGGGAGGAACCTAACCTAGCACCATTTATTGAACAAAGAGTCCCTGCGACTCTGGGCTACAGGCTGTTCCCTGGAAATCTAACTCAGGACAATAGAAACATAAGGGAGAGTGTGGGAGAATGAGAGGCAGTGTGTGTGAGGTTTGCGGTAGGCGTCAGCAAAATGGATGAGGAATGCTCAGGGTTGATCCGCTGGTGCAGACAAGGGGGAATCCAGATCGGCTCTGACAGGAATGTGAGAGCAGGATATCATTAGGAGCATTGGAGCTGCTGCACAGGCCTCAAACACACAGCAGGCAGCAACACAAACAGATACGCAGAGATAAACGGACACACATACACTGGGAAAGTCATTACAGCACACATGCAGGGACTGAACATCATGGTGGATCAAAATGGCAGCCGACTCTTTGACATAAATTATTATGCTGTTGGCGGCAGAGCTGTAGTATCCTATGTTTTTCTTTTTCCTAAATCTTTCTACACCTTCTTCAAAACATATTGAGAACTCGACCCTTAACTCCTACCCAAACCAAGTGGTAGTATTCAGATCATTTACTTTAAGGGGTACGCCACAGATTTTAAACATCAAAGTCTGTTTACAGGTCCTGTGGATGGCATTTGTGAAAAAAAGTTGTACAAAAGCCTTTTTGTGGCCCCAGAGGGAGCTGCGTCACATGTGATGTCCTGCCTCAAGTGATGTCAGCGTCGGTTGGGGCTAAAGACTACAAGTTTGAAAATGAAAAAACTCTGTGGGGTTAGCACGAACTGAGCTTACCAGACCTCTAATAACACAACCCAATATCCGATTGAACTGTCGGCGGTCAAGTTGCATTATGGGTAATGTGAAAAAGAAGTAGATTGAAGACTAACAGACTGCTTTAGCTGCATATAGTTTTTTAAAAAGACCATGCATCATGAATTGAGTTCAATGCTAAATCAGTGGAGTACTCTAGAGCACCAAGTAAAAAGTATCATGCAGCGCCATAGATTAGAGCATATTACATAAAAAAGATAATTTTGTAGCTGGTCTAAGTGGATATAATTATTCATTATATGCCTGTTATAAAATGGTCATATGTTTTGGATTACATTTTTCAATCTCAAAAGTACCTACAGTGGAAGTAGAAGTATAAAGCAGTGGTGGAAGAAGTATTGAGATCATGTCCACAGAAAGCTATGTCACTTTTAAATGCAAGTACGGTTTCTTCATTTGGTTAAAATAAAAAAAGCAAAGCCAAACTATAAAAATAAAAGTCCTGCATTAAACATACTATACAGAAGTATTAGCAACAAAATATACTTAAAGAATCAAAAGTAAAATGACCCATTATGCACAATAGTTCCTGTTCATTATTATACTCTCAGGTTACTATTATTGATTTATTGATATGTAAGTGGTTTAATGTTGAAGTTGGTCAAGGTGACGCTAGTTTCAATTACTTTAGTTACTGTTGGTTAGCTTAATCTAACAATGCATCATATTTTATTAACTGATCATTTGCTGTTGATGTAAAATCTTAATCTGAAAAGTAATTTATCCCTGATTTGAGCTGATAAATAAATATAGCGGAGTAATCGGTACAATATTTCGCTTTGAAATGTAGTGGAATAGTAAGAAGCACAAAAGAAAATACAAATGTTAAATGCATTACCTTAAAAAATGAATTTTTTTACTTCAGTAAATGCTTTTAGTGTCATTCTGCCATTGCCAATACAAATTGAATAAATAGTTAAAAAACTGCAGCTAATCCATGTATCAGAATGAAACCAGAGCTGACAATCTGTTTGGTAAGTATTCTTGTATCCTATATTGTATGTAAACTCTAAAGGTTTGCCAAAAGAGATCCCCAGAGAATGAAATATTTCCTGCCAGACCGCTCCATCTATTTCAACATGCCAAACAAAAAGGCTCAACATCCTCTCCCGTTTCCTTTTCTTTTTCACAGTTACCTTCTGAACCTGCAGACCACACACCGGTCTCATATGAAGGGGGAGATGACGAGAGGGTCAGAGACACTGGACAAACTGTGGGGTCAATTATCTGGAAATCTGAAGGATGTTTCTGTCTTTCATGAAGCAGGAAGTTTGTTTTCATGGCTGCTTTGTGATGAATGCGGAGCCAAAGTTTTCTGTAAGAGCTTTACTCCTGACTGTACAGGGAAAGTGCTTGAAAGCAGACTGCAACATGACAAGTATTTTACCATGTAGCAGACTTTAAAGGTTTATCCTCCCAGGTGTAGTTATCATTCCAGTGTCATACAGGAACACCTTGCTCTAACCTTTCCTTGGAAAATGAAGGTTGTTCCACTGATATAAATATTCAGATGTCTGAAATGCAGGAATGAACCTTGTTTTAAATAAAATGCAAGTATGCATATTTGGGACAGGCTGGTTTGCATTTCAGATGTGTTTAATTACCTTTATTTGCATGCATCACATTCCTACAGCTGGGCTCAATTTATTGAGTGGAGTTTTTACATAACCACGGGTTTCTTGTTTTGTAAATGACTGAATGTGGGTCCAAGGCCACGTTCTTTGTACGTGGATAACCGTCCCATTTGTTGACATTTGGACATGACTGGATATTTTGGTCCTTTGAAGCTGGTTTAAAATTAATCTAGAACTGGAACAAGTCCTTCAGCCCAAACCTGCAAAACTGCAGGTTTACTAGCAGTTAAAGGGAGAGGTAAGTGATGCTGCAGAAGGATTGTTGATATTTGATATATATACTCAACTGCCAACAAATAGATCCCTACCTTCAGCACTCCCTCAGAAGCTCTGCCCCCCAAAATTTTAAAATCTCAGAGGTTTTTCCAGTGCTGAAACTCCTTTGCCCTTGCCTGGTCATATTACTTTCTTCTCTGTTTAAACTCTTCAGACTCTCCTTCACAGTGCCTGGAGTAAAGCTGTTCAAATGTGCAGGTGTATAGAACTCTCTCTCCCACTGCCTCCATCACTCCTGCGCATGAGCACAAACACCGCCTGTTGTTGATTGGCTGGAACAATGTTGTGTGGCAAGGTCCACACCACTTTCTTTGTTTTCCATTTATAGAGCCAGGGCTGTGTAAGAAAAAAATTGAAAAAACTGGCTCACTTTCTTAGGTTTTTAATGAAGGAATCTGTTGGTGTATCGCAATTTAATTGTCATAATGAGGAGTTACCTACTTACGCATACACATAAATTCCAGTGTAACAAGTTCTAACAATTCTGTCTGATTTCAGGCAAAGAACACATGGCATTCACTTTGGTCCTGAAATTTAATTTGACATTAAAAATGTGAATTTATCATTTGAACACTAAAACTTATTAACTGATTAACTCGCTTTGGTGAAAATTGTTATTGCAATTAAATTTTCAGAGATGGAGATGAGGTTTCATTTCCACAGCAGGCTTATGATTATCACTGAAAAGTCTCTTGCACAAGTATGGGGGAGAAGAACCCCACCAAGCCAGCACCCAACATCAGTCAAACCACATTCACTGTCTAATGAACAGTACTGAAAGTGTGGAAGGAGTGGAAACATCACACAACGACGCGTAAACGCAGAAACATACGTAAAATAAGACTTGTGTCCATGAATCCATGAAAGGGGTTCCCAACACACCTACCTCATGTAACTGCAATCACATAATCAACACACATCCAATACTATGAATGCTGATCATGGCGTCACCTCTCTACTCGCTTTGCCTTTATTTCAAAATAACAGCGGCACTGTTGTTGAGGTAGGCTACACTTCATCCAGGACGAACAAATCAAACCTCAAAGAACAAAAAGAACTGGATGAGAATGAACAGGATTATTTTAGCATGATAACAGCTTGCTAGCCTAAATTAGTTAAGCCACACTTGAAGGACAGGACCCAGACCTGAATGAGGGAGGAATCAAAAATATATTATCAAGAGAAAACACAGAACCAGAGTTTTTATTTCTACACCATAGCATATAAAACTAACCAACAGGGTGCTGGTGTCTGGGAGAATATCAGAGGTCTCTTGCATATCTAATTCAGGCTGTGGATGAGGAATAACACCAACAGCAGATTTGCTCTCTGTGTCAACACTGCTCATTTTTAGATAAACAGGGGCCCCGCTCGGGCTACAGGGCAGGCGCAGAGCTATCCGCTGAAGGAACACAGCTACCTTCCGACTGAGCGCACTAATAGCATGTAGGATCGTCTCTGCCACTGAGCATCACACTCTGCAGCAGGCAGGCCCAGTGAAGCGAAAGAAGAGACAGGAGGATGGAGGAGATGAGGAGGCTCTATGTCCGAGACCTGCTGCAGCAGACACAATAACACTGCGAGAATAGCCCGAGACATATTGCTATTCAGACAGAAAGAGCAGATTTTTTAAAACTGTGTATTCCTGTGCTCCTGCCTGAGGGGTACACACAGTATTATGAAGAGGATTTAAGTTGACACAAGTCACAGTCGCTCCATCGCCGGTGTGGAGAAGGAGGACGGGGGGGGGGGGGGGGGGGGGGGGGGGGGGGGGGGGGGGGGGGGGGATGAATTATTCAACCAGCCTGTGCTGCTCGGCTCTGACGTCTTGTTGTCTTATGGGGAGGTGAGGCGAGTCGGCAACAACAAGCAGCACCTCCTCACAAGGCGGTCATCACATGACAGCCCCAGGATAGAGCATCCAAGGAACCTCGATTTTCCCGAGGACAGGGCATCATTTCAAAGAGCAGCAGCAGAATAATAGCTCCCTCTCAAAATGACAGCCATCGCTGCGGCACACCATCACAGATTGCTGGTCTATCACTCCCCAAACACAGCATCCTGACAGCCCTACCCCACTGATAGCAAGGCACCTCAGCCTGAGTAAGTGTTCCTTCTGGCTTAGCACAGCTTTGGTGTCATTATACCACAGCGGTGCAATATTCAGCTCGGAGATTCACTACCTGGTGCTGAGGTGATCTCTTACAGCTCAGTATTTGTGAAGCTGAGAAAATGGAAGGCAGGAATGCTTGATTTATTCTGCAACATGGTTTCCGTCAAGCAAAAAACTATATTATTCAAGAGAAAATGTAGGACATGAGTATTATCAAAACAGACCCAGCATCAGTCCCTCTGCTCAGCTGGAGAATTACATTCCACAAAATGTAAAAAAGAAAGAGAATTAAGTGTTTCTGCTTTCTTCCTTCTCGCTGCTCATTGACGAACGAAATCAAAATGGTTTACCCTTAAAACAGGATTATTGTCTCACAGCTGCTGGTATTTACCAGTCTGCTCTACCTCAGCATACAAACAACAAAGAAATAAATATGCTTCATTGCCATATCAGGAAGCACAAAAAGAAAAAAAGACCAAGTCGTATCTTGTGGTGTAACTTAGTCGTTTATTTTAATTCCACAAATTTTTCAAAAAAATTACAAAATACTCAAATGGAGAGAACACAGGACTCACAATTTTTCTTATTATTTCTACTTTTTGTTTACATTGTGTCATCCCATGGCGACTACTCATATATACAATAAGCTTCAAGATACCAGTATATATATAAATCTTAGCAGTCAGAATTTACATTCTGCTATTGCCGCTTTGAAACAAGAAGCTAAACCATTGACAACACTTAACATCAAAGGTTTGGAGACACAAAAAGAGGGAGTTAAAGGCAAGGGAATCGCCAGGAAACGAGGCAAAGTTGATGACGAGGAGCTCGTCGTCAGAAGAGAGACAGGAATCGGTGGGAGATGGCTAGACAGGTTATTGTCAGGGCTTCAAGACTTTTTTGGAGTTTTTAAAAAGTTGGGGCATGAGTTCGATGATGAAGTGTTTAAATGTCAATTATAGTGCTCCACAGAAAGCTATGGTCACTTTTAAATGCAAGTACGGTTTCTTCATTTGGTTAAAATAAAAAAACAAAAAACCACAGTTTTCTAAAAGTCCTTGACAGTAAAACAGTCTTAGTTCATGGAACAAATGCACAACTCATGTCATGGCTTCAGCAAAAAAACATACAGATGAGAAGAAAAAAAATAAGGGCTAGGGCTCACGTGCACCGGTATGACAGGTCAACACGACTTGTAACAGTGGCACACACAAACACACCACTCCTGAAGTGTGTATCCCTAAGGAACCAAGGCAAACAAACATTGTGAGAACACACACACACACACACACACACACCCCCCAACCTCTACCTCCTGGTCGTCACGTGTCGGCAGGCCCCCTCTAGTGTCACAGTGAACATTATTACAGCCTAGTTGGAGGATGACTCAGTCGGATGTGAGCCCTGCAACAAACATGGGTGACTGGACCAGGTAAAGAAAAGTGGACACCCCCAACGTAAGTAGCACCGACTCACAACCATTCACACATTTAAAACAATCATAAAGTCCTGTTAAACTCCTGTTATAGTGAACAAAGTTAAAAATCAGGTCCCGATCATTTAAAAGAACACGAAGCAATTTCTCTTTAGTTCAGCCAAATGTGTTTCTGGTGTCCACATTTTTAAAATCATTAATAAAACCATTCTCTGTAAAAAAACAAAATAAAAGGAATGAAGTAGCACTCCATTTTGTTGACTTAAATACTGATTTTAAGCAAAGAGATAAAACCAAATCGAGTGGAGCTCAAGGATCCTCTTTCAGTGCAATCGTTTTTTCGGGTTTTTTTTATCCACGGCTTCGGTGTGCACTCCACAGAAGCCTCAGTGACTACTGTGTCACCAATTCAAGTGTTTCAAATCATGAACTCCGCATGTTGAGTTTACACATTCTGACAAACCTGCTGCGTGTCAAAGGTGTGTGATGAATGGATGTGGGCGTGACAGGTTTATGGTTTACATAGTGTATAAATCTAACACAGTGATGTCAGAGGAACGTCACAACTGAACCACAACTCCCTCAGAAACTGCTCATATAATGCCATGGTGCTCCCCTCTGAAACAAGGGATAATGCTTCAAAAGAATTATACTGGAGGTTGAAACGACTTGGTTTGGAGTCCACACCTAGTAATAATAATAATTATAATAATAATTATATGTTTATATATACTATTTACAGACTCAAAAACGCCATGCGGTAGCTTTTCTTAAAATTATGAAAAACCTCCAACAATGTATTAAAATAAATGTTGAATTTAAGATAGCACTTGTTATTTTCCCATAATCTGATGTTTTTTTTGTTGTTGTTGTTGATAAGCACAGTGTCTTGTTCTAGCACCTACAAAAAAAAAACAAACAAACAAAAGAAAAACGTCAGGGAAGCTTGTCATGCAGGAGTCTTGAGGACGTCGTTACTATCGGCTATATACCAAAGAAAGTCAATGTCTTGAAGGAAAAAAAAAGGAATATTTAAAAAATAAAAGTCCTTGACAGAAACAAAAACCAAATATTAGAAGAATTCTCAGACGATCCACTTGGCCTTTTCTGTTCTTCAAAACTGAATGTAACAAGTCTGTAACAACTTCCCGTGTCCTGCACCTGTTAAGCGCTGCCTCCCATGGCTGGCTACAGCTGCTTGTCGCTCTCCTTCTTCAGCCGGCTGAAACACAAACAACATTGGGTATGAACGGTAATATTTGGAAGATAAAAGGAACGCACACTCAAATGTTATCTAAATGTGTTTCAGTCTAATTTCTATTACTTATCTGACCTGTAGTAGTCCTCCTGGCCGGGCAGTGGTCCGCCGTGCATGTGATGGTGTCCGTGGAGCCATTGCTGCTCCATGGCCAGCCTCTGGAGCTCAGCTGACTGGGCATGCATGGCCTGCAGCTGGTGGGCTGCAGACATGGGCGGCGGCAGACCTCCTGGTAGGTCCCGTGGGTATGGAGTACCTAGAGGAGGCACAAATGATGATGAAGATTTGATCAGGCAATCTAGCATAGCTTGGATTGATAGAGTGGGTGTGATATTACTGTTAATGAGAGATGATATTGGCAGAAAGCTTACCGAAGACTGGGTGGCGCAGCATCTCGTGTTCATGCGGCGGCTGCCCAAGGAGAGGGTTGGGGATGGCACCGGGAGGGTAAGGGAAGCGGGCCAGGTGAGGTCCGGCTCCTAGGGGATCTACTGCTAGGGGATGACCCCCCGAACCTGGAGGACACACAAGACATTCACCACCACCTTCTGGGTGTCAGAGTCTTAGGTTCAAGGTACACTCATTTCAGTACAGTGTTATCACAAACAGTACATGCTTCAGGCATAAGTGATACACATAATGTTACTTCTCTCATGGTTGACTAAAGGAGTGCAGGTACCACTATGCTACATTTATCCGCTGTAAAGTATCTGCTGGCTCCATCAGAAATATAATGAGGAAATAACAAGCTTTAATCCAATCTCATTTATGAATGCAGTACATTACTACAGAGAGAGGTGGGAGTTACAGATCATGGTAAATATTTTAAACTGTGTATTATTACTACAAAAGCTACGTAACAAATACTAACCACCCCACATGTTCATTTTTACCCTGATTCTTGCGTACATTATCGTCTACTTTCAATTTAACCCGGGCTTCCAAAAGAGTCTTCAAAGAAACATCTCTTCCTATAACCCTGAACCACAGAGTTGAAAACAACATTCTGTAAGTGCAGTTGTATTCTTAACTACACCACAAGATTGGCACCATTTCAACTAGTTAGCAATATTTCTACTGCCTCTGAATTAAACAACGTGACACTTGCATCAATTTTAATTTGATCCAAAATCTTTCTTACTGTGCTCATTTACTAAAATGGCTTTCTGACAATTTAAATAATAGAGCAATTTGTATCCTAAAACTGCTGCATCTTGAATAGGTAATGATTAATCTGTGGAGTGCCCCAAGGTTCTATTCATGGTCCGCTAATTTTTATGAAATATAGTAACAATTTGCAAATGTTTTACATAAAACATATTTTTCTTATCCTTGTGGTGATGATACAAATAACCCTTTGCATGTCAAAATACATAATTACATATTATTAGCACCAATATCACACATAAAACATTCTGATAATTAAGTTAAAATAGTCATACATTAAATTACAAATTTGACAGGAATAACTGTATATAAAAGTTCAATGTATCAAATACATGCTGAATGTGTCTATAAAAGTGTATGGAAGGTACTGAAATATTTGTCTGTTTCATCTTACTTCCCTTTTCTAAATTCAGTTATAGCAATATTACTGCTTCATGCTTAAAGACAAGAAGAGACTGTGAAAATGTATGTAAAACTGAGTATTTCTGTCTGAATGAGATAGCCATTGTAGGGAATACAAAAAACTAATCTGACAAAATGGCTGCCATCAAAAACAAAATTCTTAACATAACCTGCCAATTTGAAACTTTTATTTAGCAAACACACAAACATTTGTGTTAAGAAAAGTTTTCCCAAAGTTGATATGTTTTGAAGTGCAACTTTTCCAATTTTCTGAAATTTGAATTTATACATTTGAATATAATAATATATATTTGATATAATTTCATTTGTTGTATTGTGTAATTTTAACAGCGTGGCATTTGCATGTATGTATACAAGCAGGGCTTTCATTTACCTTGGTGAAGAGGATCTTGCTGGTGGAGGTGGAGATGCGAGTGAATGTGTGAGTGCTGGTGGTGGTGTGGCGTGACATTAAACATCTGTAGACGGGCGATGGGGTCATTGGCCACTGTGGCCATCCTCTCAGCATGGAGTCTCTCGGCAGCCAACCTCTCTGGGTAGCTCATTTCTGGCCGCAGCTGGGGCCCGGCGAGGGCCAACCGCTCACGCTCTAATGGGTTCAGGCCCGGGTGAAAAGAGGCGAAAGGGTGGGGACCGGCCATGGGGGGCAACGTGATGGCACCATGCCGGGCAAAGTGCTCCATGGGGTTTGTGGAAGGGTGCATTGAGTCCATCTCGGGAGGCTTAACCTCGAAACCAGGTTTCATCCTTTCCCTCAGCTCCCTCTCACGAATCTCCCTCTCACGCATCTCTCGCTCTCGTAGCTCGCGCTCCCGCATGGCCGGGTCAGCATTGTACAAGCTGGGCATGTGATAGGCCAGCAGCTGGTCTGCAGGGTTGAGGGACACAAAGAAGGGGTGGTTTCGATTAGTGGGGGACATGACGTGGGGTCGGGCGTACTCGCTGAGGGTACGCAGGGCAGGGGTGTCAGGGCCGATGTACGGAGGCACAGCTGCAATTGTAGTGGGAGGACCATCGAAGGGTGGGCGCATGTGGGCGGGGCCGGCCATCTGAGGATCCATTCTGCCCTCATGAGAGGAACTGGAGGCTTTCTGTGGGGGGAGAAATGCCATGTTTAGTAAGATTTAAGAGTTTTAAAAAAAAAAATAAAGTGCCTCTGCCAAACAAAAGGGAGAAAGACAAAACCACTCACCGCGGCTCGTTCTGCTTCCTTTTCCCGTTCTCGCTCTCTTTCTCGCTCTTTTTCCCTCTCCCTCTCTCGCTCCTTCTCTTCCCGTGCTTTCTGCTCTGCTTCCCTCTTGGCTTTCTCCAGAGCCTCCTCTCGCTTCTTGGCCAGTTTAGATGAAGCCAGGGGAGTGAAGTAGAAATCTGTCCGAGCACACGAGTTGTAACCCCGATCCAAGTGCTTGTAGAACCTGTGGTCAGGGTAAAGAAGAAATATACAAAAATTCAACATTTACTCGTTCCAGTTCATAAATGAATAAACAGACATAATTGGCTGCAGCAATGATATTTATGTTCAATTTTGCATGTTGAATGGCGGGATAACGTCCCACTAAATGAAAAGAGAGCTTATACCAGTCCATTATTCAAAAGAAAAAAAAAAAAAAAACTATGTACCAAAACCCTCATTGCTATTCATCAGCAGCCACTTAAACACAAGGCGACTACAGATAGTCATATTCAGATGCCTCAGTTCACTCGCATCTCACTGTAATTAATCTCCCTGCTCTCCATCCCCAATAATTCCTACCCATCAGCCTCTCAGAGCTCAGGGCTAATTGTGGCCTTGGATGCCTGTTTTGCTGAGGACATTCGATTTGTTGCTTACATCAAAGCCTTAACATCTGAAAGCAGAGACTCTTTGTTGTTGGATGTGTTTCAGAGCTAATCAGCATCCCCAGACAAGACAGTAAGCAGCTCAACATACTACTGATAAACAACCGCTTGTGCAGGTGTACGTTTTCCCCTTTTTTTTTTTTTTTTTTTAACAAATCTTGTATTTGGGTAGAAATCGGTGTATGCAGACATACCTTGCTGACTGGCTGGCATGGCTGGGCGTATTGACAACGGTAGGCTCTGGGGAGGGGCTTCTCTGTGGCGGCGGAGGGCTCTCTGGCTCTTCTGACTCGTCCAGAGGCTCTTCTTTGATGTGTACAGGCGGGAGTACCGGGCCTGGGCCAGCACAAGTGACCGAGGCAGGCAGTGGCATGGAGATGGAGGAGGATGGAGTGGAGGAAGATGGAGGCTGTATGCCAGGCATAGAGTTTGATGAGGACGGGGGAGGGCCAGTTGGAGGTAGAACTGTACTGAAAGGATGAGACGAGAATGGCGGCTGCGATGGCCCGTTGGGGTGTGAGGCTGCTGCGGAGGGCGGCAGAGGAGGAGCTGGAGGAGGTTGGTGGCTGGCTGATGGCGGGAGACTCTGGGATTGAGTGAGAACTGGAGGCTGGGCTGGTGGAGGCTGTAGCTGCTGCCCCTGAGGCATGAGCTGGAGGGGAGGCGGGTGTGCTGATGGAGGATGGTGGTTGGATAAAGAGCTGAGGGGCTTGAGGGCAGGAGGTGGAGGCAGGTTTGAAGGCATCTGAGGGAATGGAGGTGCTGATACGTGGGGTGGGTGTTTGTGGGACTGTGGGTTAGGTAGCTGAGGGATAGGTGTGGTTGGCGGGGGCTTGATGTGAGGCATGGACATTGGGGCAGGGGGCAGGGGCTGCTCTCTGGGAGGCTGGCTGACACTCTGAGCAGCTGATTGGGACTGGGAAGGAGGCGTGTGTGGCCTCTGCTGTGATTGGCCAGAGATTGGCAGGGGTGGGACCTGAGACTGACCCACAGGGAAGCCCTGAGGGGGCATGGAGTGAGGGTGAGGCATGTGTGAGGGGCCAGGCTGCAGTGGATGTGGCATGGGAGGCATGGGCCCATGATGCGAGCTAGGTAATGATTGAGGTGGGACTGGCGGGCCGGGAGGCAGGGCCTGCGTCATAGGTGAATGTGGAGAGGGAAGCCTTTGAGGGTGGAGGGGCGCTCCTGACTGGATAAGAGACATCGGGCTTGCCTGGGGCAGAGGCTGGGGAGGTAGAGAGGTGGAGGCCGCTGTGGGGGAGACCTGTGGAGGCAGTGAGGGAGCCGAGGTTGTAGGCGGAGGGGGTGCCGAGGAGGCGGCTGAGGTGCCTGGCTGACACTGGATGACTGGAGGGTGCTGGCTCTGCAGGAGCTGCTGCTGCTGGGCAGAGGAGTCTGAGTCGCTTTCATTGTCACGGGGGCTAGGGATACTTGGGGAGGAGCTCCGGTTGTCCTGGTCAATGTCTTTAGGATCGCTACTGAGCTCCTCATTGATGCTGCGCCCATCAGAGCTCTCGCCCTCCCCTTCCCCCTCGCATTCTGAGGGCGAGTCTGGCCGACTCAGCTCCTGAGGGACAGAGGAGAGAGAAGGATGAGTATCATAACACCACATCTACTGAAACTTGAAATATATTCAAACAGCAAAACAAAGACCGCAGGCTCACTTGTGTCTTGGACTTTTTGGCGCTGGCCCTCTCGGGCTCCTCTGTGTCTGAAGCTCCTTTCTCTCGCTGCCGTTTGGCACTCTTCATAGGTGAAGGAGCCTCCTCTTTAATTTTCTGCGAAGCCAAAGCGGCAAAGCCATTAGGGGACATCTCACAGAGATAACGTGCATAGAAAAACAATGTTTCGAGCAGTCCATACTGTTTGCTGTGTTTACCTTGCTGGGTTTCTTCATGGAGTCTGTCTTGCTGTCAGTGCTGTCAGTGCTTGCTGCGCTGGGAGAGGTACGTCCACTGGAGCGCAAATCCTCATTGGTAGGTGAGGCTCTGCCATCAGGACTGGCTGTCTGCTTCTTACGACCACTACGTAGCGTCGACATCTGTTACAACAAACAACAGTCAACATGAATTATGACCAATGTAAAAGCTCCATACAATTTGGATAGAAGAAATTAAGATGGAAACACACTATAAACCAAGTCCAAATCTGACCATTGGATACATTTATGAAACCAAATTCATGAAACAATGCATGTCAAAGATGTCCCTGTACTACTAGGGATGATAAGCTTATTGCTTTGAAGTCTGGCTCTGCATTACTCCGGGGATAACTCTGAGGCTATGGTTCCTGAAGGTGAAAATAGAGGGATAGATGGAGAGCGAAGAGTGTGTGTGCGCACCGAGCCTCGGTTCCGTCGGGTCCTCATGCTATGCTTCCCGCTGAGTCCATCCTCTTCCTCTTTGACAGGTTTGAACATAAATGGCGGCGGGTCCACAGGTTTCTCGATGGGGGGCAGTTCACCGTACTTCTTGAAGTGAATGCGGCAGTCTGTGCACAGCAAGATGTTCTCCCGGCCCCCGTGGTGCCAGTCCTTCGAGGCTGAGGAAAGCCATTTACAGTTGTGAAATAACACTTTCAAAGGCGGTGAGAAGTACAAACAACACAAAGAATTGATCTCACATTATCTCACACACTGCAGTCACTTTGCAGTTGTAGTTCATCTAATCAGATAAATATTATTTATTCATGCAAGAGCTGAATTAAGGACAATGTACAATTCTGTTCTCTACTTCACATTGTATTGAAATTTTCAGTTAGGAACTAATGTCTATATGTTTTAACACTAGAAAGCCAAAGTTATTAGCCACCCTCGTTGTGAGTGCAGTAACCTAGGTGTGATCAGATGGGAGCCTGGCACTGGGGGCCAGCTGTGTGGAAAGAGGGGAGCCATAATGAGGTGGAGAGAGAACGAGCTGTGGGCTCATGTCTGATTTGATCAAATTTGTCCTGACATCTTCTGATGCCCATCTGTCATACAGCACTGTGTTCAGGCTCTCACTGCTCGTAATCAGGACAGGGATAGCCAAGCAAGTCCATATGACGAGTGTGAGTGTCTGTAAATGGAGCAAGCTGTCTTACTGGTAGTGAAACAGTGGCGGCAGGCGTAGCCCTTCAGCTCCTGCTCACTGTCTTCACTGTCAAAGTCATCTTCACTGGCTGAGCTGAGGTCCACTGGAAGAGGGAGACAGAAAAAAAAAAAAAGGCTTCATATACATCGCTCTAACAGCAGAATATATCATCATCCTCTTTTCCTTTCTTGCTGCCACTGAAGGGGTCAAATATACGTACAGAACTCGCTGGAGGGGGGGCGTGATGGAGTGTTGACAGGAGTTGAAGCCGTTCGTGTCTTGATGCGGCGGAAGACGGGCTGGCGGCGGTGTCTGCGGTGGGCTCGACAACTGGCTGCCTCGGGGGTCTTCTTCCAATAGTAGTAGAAAGTAATTAGCTCTCCCTGAAATAAAACACAAAATGAATTCCGTGAAAATATATCACAAGGACACAAACACGTGTATTTGTAGTGAGGAGGAGGCATCACGCTAGACTGCAGTTATGATTTATTTGGTAAAGTTTTTGAAAAACAGTCACTGTGAAACATCTGCATTTAGGTTTAATAAAATACACATTAGCAACCAGTGCAGTATTTCACAGTGAAAGGCCATGGAGTGGCTAAGTCCATGCCAGGATTTGGAGCCGTTCGGGCATGTTTGTGCTGCGGCCCTGTCTGTCCCAGGATTAGGCGAGGAGGCTCACTGAATGCAGGGATATTAGGATCAGTGCATTGGTGGCTGCCTGGGTGGCAGGAGCTTGAATGGGAACAAAAGAACATGTCAGGCAGAGCTTTGGCGCTACAAATAGGGAGTGAAATGGCTCCTCGCCCCTTCACTGGAAGAGTCAATTGAACTTTAATCAAACATTCGGAGGGGCATGCTTGCCAGCCAGCGAGGCGGATAAATCCACTGTACAAAAGGCCGCCAGGAAATCAATACCCAACTGAAACATTAACACATGCAATCATGGATCAGAAAGCACTTTGCTGAGGCAGCCCGTGCATATTAACTGCTGCTTTCCGGCCACACTCATAATACACAAGCCTTGAAAATTGGCGACAGGAGTCAGGGACAATTATGTAGTTTCCTGTGGGGCTTTGCCCTTTTCCTCCTCACCATGAACTCTCTCTTGTTAGTAGTCCTTCACTGGCTCTATAACAAATTCATGAAGGTGTGGTGTGATTGTTGGGAGAGCCATATGTCACCTGTAATCTTTAAAGCCCAGAGGGCGCCCATCTACTGTCTGAGGTCTGTTAAACTGCCGTTCAACAAAGCTCCCACAGTTTAATGGCTATCGATTGTTTTCCTTCTTCGCTTCAGCTGAGAAACATGACGTAAATTAGTCAGCGCATTGCTCCCTAAAACACATTAACAGCTTTTCAGCAACATCTTCTGTCAAAATGAACCAAAACAAACATTGGCAGGAAAGGATCTGATGAAATGGTGGACAGTTTGAAATGGCTATAAAAAGATTTTCACTGAACCCTATTTCAACAATAATAGAAAATAAGATTGTAACACAATTTACATTTAAAATAATTTCAAAGTATATTAGCCTGGTGTAAATGGAAACATAAAGGTAACTGCAGCTTTCATTTTTCCTATGGTCTTATCTCATGAAATACAAAACCACTTGAGGCTAGTGTCTTGCTGTGAGAAAACACAGGTCAGGGATTGGCCAGTGTTTGCTCCTTTATCGCTTCAACAGGTCGTGCAAGTACCTGACATTAAGGAACAAGTTATGGTCTCAATCACTGCCTTTGACTGGCAGAAAACGTGACTCAGTGGGATTAGGCTGTTTTAATAAGATCTCCCTTCATGTGTCTCTTAGAGGGAATTCATATCTACCAGTGGCTGCTGTAGTACTCCGTCTTATCAGGCAAAGCAGTGCTGGGAACATTTACTGAGGGTGTCTGAGCTCAATGAAACCTTCTCAAATTTCAGGGTAAATTTAAGCGCTCCAGCATTAACCTGTACCAAGCCCCACAGCTTGTCTAGGTTTTTTAGAACGCAAGATGAGCACATCTGGAGGCACTAGGAACGCTTCCACATGTAGAAGCTCAGCAGAGACAGATCAGAAGAGCTCTTTAAAAATACAGAAAAAAAATTGAATAAAGAAGAAAATTTTAACGTTCTACTTGTGGGACTTTTACCGTGCTTCAAATGACATGAATGAAATTTTTTTTGTCCTTGGTCATGCCAAGAACAGAGCAGTTACTGAACATTAGATCAGTGTAAAAACTCTGTTAACATTGCCATGTGTTTGTGCATCTATTTCGGGCTGGGTAACAGAACTTTCTAGTCGTTTCCTGTGCGCCTCCCTCTTCAGCCTGGCTGTCCAGTTGGGAAGGCAGGGCGCAGGTGCTAACTGAGGGAAGGCAGGCATCCTGATGTGAAATCTAATTGAAATGTGCAGATCAAAAGTGTCGAGCGGTGCCGAGCGCTGGCTTTGCTCTGTGCTTAATGACTGTTCTCAGCAGTGGCTCTCTGCCTCCTCGCTGCAGGCTGACAACTACACGGCCTCAACAACAGCTTGGCAGACACGGGGAAAGGTCACCCTGCCTCTCCATCACGTACACTGTGTCAAGTACCATTACATTAGGCAGGGGGTAATGAAAACATTAACTTGGGCTTTTGAATGGGAATTAACAGGTGCACTGATGAGCTGGTACAGCCAGATGTAAATGGAAAGGGGAAAACAAAAGAGGCAGCTTAACAAATTACTGCATTTGTTGAGTTGGAAAGTTATTGCCAAGTTATTGCTCCATAAAAATTATGCTTGCTCCATTAAAATGCATCCTGCAAAAAAAAAACGAAGCTAAAAACACTTTGTATGTTTAGTAAATTTTGCAGTGATGTTGACAAATGTCTGTAAGACATCATTTTAATGTGTAATGGAGATACATATGCTCTCTGTGAGTGAATTGCAGTTGAAGCTGTAAATTAGTGTCAAAGGGAGATTGACAGATTACCTCTCTCTGACTCCCTGCATGTCAAATTTGGTTCCCCTAAAGCCACATACGTCCGATCTCTCACACCGACTGTGTACTTTTCCCCTTTCAAAGTCATTTTGTCATGCTGCCATATACCCATAGCAGCACTTTAACTTTCATTACCTTGTGTTTCTTCTCAATGATTGGGTGTTTTGCTCCAGTTTGTGTGTACGCGAGGAGAGCAAAGTTGCCATTACTTCATAAAATGAAGAGGACAGTAAAACAGAAACAATTCCATGAACCTGTGCCTAAAGCAGTCCACCGGTGTCCAGTTTGAATTTGTGGAAATACTTGAATAGAAATCTAGACTGGCTCTGGCCTCTGCAACATAATTTCCCTCCCCAGTCCACTAAATCACTGCAGAGCAGTACAGAGTGTGCTGCCGCTCCGCAGAACATGAGATAGTGACAACATAAGCTCGGTATTATAAGGCCTTTTAGACTGCTTCCATCTGCAGGAGCTTTCTGGCTGCTGGATTATCCGACAAGGAAAGGGCTTACCCTCCTATCACGACACTCAGGGCTTCCATTCCAGTTTTTGCCACTTAAAATGGTCGTCCACATACAAGCATCTATGTGTGAAATGGATGTGGAGTTCAAGATTATGTACGGCAATGTTCTCCTCACACTCAACCATCGCTGAGAAATGTGGCAAGATTGTCATCCATCATATGAAGATTTGTACTCTCTGAATTTACTGTATTTAGCATAGATTCATTGAAATAGCTGAAAAATAGTACAAGACCCCACCCCCCCCCCCAACTCTGTTTATATCCAGTATTTTAACCTCATTCAAATACAATAAGATTTCTTTAAAGGGAAAGCACACTTGTTTTTGTAATTGAAGCCAACAGGTGATACAGTAAAATGCTCTAATTCAAAAAATAATTTCTGATATAGTCGTATTTAGTTTTGTACTCACTGTTTAAACTGCTTATGTTCCTGTTTGTAAGATTTAGACCGAATAAGGTAAACCACTGTAGACTACAGTATAATTGCTGGTGGGAGTGCAAGTTGTGGCTGAGTGGGAGTGCAGGATCCTCCACTGGGCTTGGTGGTCCTGTGTGCGCGGGCAGGTCTGAGGGCGAGGGCTAAACTCATGTATTTACACCCTCATCGCCTCTCAGGCCCAGGCCTGAACAGATGGTTTCTGTTTTTCCTGGCAGATTTGTGACAGAGCCACAAAAGGCCCCTGCTTTGACATGGAGCCAAACGGTTAAGGCCGTTACTGGCAAGAGCACGGGGAAGGAGGAGAGAACAGGGGAGAGCTGAGGAGGGGGAGGCCTGAGGGTGAGCCGAGAGGGAGGAATAAAGGGCCAGCAGAGGATAACAATGAACAATCCAACCACAAACGTTCCTAAAAAAAAAAAAAAAAAAAAAAAAAAAAAAATCTCTCAGCAAATACAAATCTAAGCTAAAAACTTAAGGCAGTTTAGCCACTGCTGTGAGAGGAGAGTGTGCAAGGAGCATGTGATTTCTGGGTTCTGGTGGCAGATAGTGAGTTGTGTAAACATCCATTAGTGCAGAATGAACCTGTGCTCCTCCTGCTTGCTTCCTCCCCAGTCTGCAGCTGTTGGAGGGAGGATTGTTCCTGATTCATTTCAGTGAGGGGGATGCATTTCTCTGCGCTAAATCAAACCAGGGTTTAATTATGTATGTGCCCGACCCCTGGACTTGGTATTCTTCATCGGCCGTGGCAGGTTGTACAGTGTATCGTTTCAGTGAGTGGTGCTTGACTTTTCTATCATCCTCGCACCGGCTGTAACTGTAGGGGGTGAATTTGTAAATGCTTATGTGGCTAAGTAGGTCAGAAGCATCCTCGTCTCGCCTACAGGGCCATTTAACGTGAAACAAATGTATGTTTATTTATCTTGAATCTTTTAACAGCATTCCTCCTAAGTATCTGTAATCTTTAAAGGATACAGATGACATAAAAATGATGCTCTAAAACGTCAGTTCCCTATGAACTTGTCACTTAATATGCAGGAAGTTAGTTTCACACCAGAAACTGGTTATGGATTTACAAACAAATTCCCAATAAATATGCATATATGCAATATAAAAACAATCCTGCAACATGACAAGGTACCAGGTGAAATAAAATCTGCTATGGTTGTGTCCTCTTTTTCTCTTTGATTTTCTCAACTGGTAGTTTCTATAATAATAATAATAATACTACTACTACAATTCATCTTTTTAATTAATCTTTTTGCCAAAGCTGCACATTTCACCTTGGAGTTTTTTGTGAAATAAAATCCCAGGGTGAAATATTCAAGGTATCAAGCCACATAGTAGACTCCAAAATAGACCTCCAGCACCAGCGCTTCGAAGCCCAGCGGCGGACAGCAACGACTGAATGGTGAAAGGACCTTGCCTGGTGGAGCAGAGTGTATGTGAAAGGCGGTTAAATAGACAGCCATTCCCCGCCGTGTCTTTCTGCTGGAGAATAGCTCTGCTTTCACAGGTCAGGGATGTACATGCTGAAGAATCAGCACTCGTGTTTTTTCCTGTTGTAAGCGCTTTTGCCAATGAAAGCAGATTGGATGGCAACAGTGCCTTTTTGCTGGAGGGTCGATCCTGCGTGTTCTGCTGATAAGCTAGTCCCCCCCCCAGAAAAACCACAACATGAAGCCTACCAAAGCACTCAATTACACAGGGAGCTCCGGCTCTCCGCGCTCAATCTACAAAGCTGAAAAAAAGATTTTGCCTGTACTCGGTTGAGCTAAATTGCCTGTGGTCGGCTGAAAGAACATCAATATATGCTGGTTGAGCTTCTATCAGCCAACGGCGATTTCACTGCCTAAACAAGTTATATCATTTACCAAACACTAAAGCTGTTCTGTCACACTACTGACAGCTGCTGCCAACTGGACCAGGCCCCTGTAGTTTGTAGCTGGTTTAATTAGTGTTTGAACCAAAGTATTTATAATCACAGTCATCCCCAAGGTTCTGGCTGCTGAGCTAAGGACATGGCAATGAATTCAATTTGACGTTTGTACAGATTGTACCAGGGCAAACATCTGCTGTGAGGTTGTGTTGAGAACACTGTTCTCCTGTTGGCCATCCTGCAAATGACAGGGCCTGTGGGGGTGGGGTGTGTGCTCTCTTTTCTCCGAGAGAACAAGATGCTGCAAGAATCTCTCAGCACATCACCTCCTGGTTGATCTACATGCCGCCACAAACAAGGCAAAATCAGAAATAAGTTCAGGTCACCCATATGTCCTGAAAATTTATATCCTTCTCTAAAGTCACAGTGACTTTCGTGCCGTGCTGTTCCGTCACCCACCACAATCAAAAGCTAACAATAAACTCAAATCATAAAAGCTTACTAAATCAAGACACAAATATTACAATTAGATATATTTAAAAAAAAAAAAAAAATTTAAAATCACTGTTGCTACCTGAACTTTTAATATTTAAACATAGAGCAAAGGCCAGCAGTCTCTACAGAATAAACAACACGATGTAGGAATGGAGCCTCGAGGGAAAACTGAACTGCTAAACACACACAAATATTCCAAGCTTTTGTTCTATTCTTGTAAATTATTTTATGGTGCTTCTTTGAGTTTATTAGATTATGGTTGCTCTGTCTTCTATTACGAAACATTTTTAGGATCTATAAATACAAAACACAATGATATGAGTGTATATAGTAAATAAATTATTTTATTTTCATGCAGTTTATAATGTCTCTCATAGGACACCAAGACAAGCTGTACTGAATACCGTTTCAGGCGTGAGTTGATTTTGCAAGGTTTTTCACTCAGTGATATTTTACTCTGTGCCTTCACCACAGTAAAACCGGCAAAGTGAAAATAGCCTTGACCCTAATACAGTACAAGTCCAGTTATGTTTGTCGTTTACGCTTGTTCCTATTTGCACATTCATATCTTAACATTTCATTTGTAAGTCAACTGCTGTACCTTTTCATATATGGAAATGAGCCAAAACTTGTGCTCTGAGTGCTCTAACTTGATACAACTTTCAACTGTACCAAACAGCAAATAAGAGCCGTAGCTGATACAAATATGTTCAGCAAACACAATGTCTGCTTTTATCCCCTAAAACCACATTTTTATGAAAATATCAAGCGCAGTTATCTGTGATCTGCCATTTCAGCATATTTAGCTGCTTAAACACTGGATGCAGCAAGCTCATGTTCCATGACGTCCTCTCTGGAGTGAAGGAAATGGTGGCAGCAAAGCCAGTTTCAGACGGTCAGACGACACACCCACTTCCCCTTCTGGGCCTTTATGTGACTTTATATAAAGCATTCCTGAGTGCTAGTCAGGCCTGGTGTGTTTACCCAGCGCTGGGTGCTTACCCTTGGCACTGGCTGTTTGAGCCCGCTGGCGCTTCAGTGGCAGAGCAGCTAATAGGGGCTAGCGGGAGGAACAGTGAGGGGCAGACGCACTGTACCGGACCTCTGGAAATCAGCCCAAGGGCTTTTTGCTCTGTAGTCCAGCTCAGCAACTGTGGCCCGGCCAGGACTTAGGGCAGGAACACCTTCATTTCTGCCACATTTTTGTTTTTTGATGGCTTGCCATCCAAGTGGAATAAAATAAATATGTGCCTGTGACCGGAGATACAGGAACATATGGGAAAATCTTTGTCTTTTCCACAGACCTAAAATATCTTGAGATCTTGTTGTGCTCATGTACCACGGATAGGATTTGAGAGTGAGCAGGTAGAAAATAAATGGAGCTTTCCTTGGGGTATTGACTGCCACTCGCCCAGATCAGTCTTACAACACAAAAGCAAGTTCAATCATAAGCAAAGAGTACACCCCCCCCCTTGTGCTTTTCAGTGTCTATACTGAGCTAACGCCCCACCTTACCCCTTCTCCTCTGGCCAGTGCTACCCTCCCCTTGCTCTCCAAGTCATTTTCTCCTCTTTTCATATGTTTAAAGCGCAGTTTATTTTCCATTTGATGGGGGAAAATGAATCTGTCTCTGCTCTGTGGTGGTGGCAGGCCTAGATCCTGGAGGAGGTCTATTACCTCTCCTGCCAAGTAGACTCCCCCTCCAGGTTGAATTACATTAATGCCTGCTTTATAGCCAATCAACTGGACTTGTCCTATATTTCAAAACCAGTAAAAATAATTGAAGAAACCTCTGTGAGGAAACTGTATTCATACACTTTAATCTCTTATTCAAGAGGTTCAAATTGGTTTTGAGGAATTAAAAAAAATGTAGCACAAATGAGGCGACTCGAAAAGAGTTCTTGAGTAAAAATATTACATGGGGTGTTTGAGAAGCAGGGCTGACATATCCTTAGCTCAGAGCAGACAAGGAAATGAAGTGGCGAGAAGTATGACAAACAGCTCTGATTTTCCTTTGATGTCTGTGTCAGCGCTGCATCGGCACACTTCCAGCAGGAGCAGCCTCACTGAAACAGCAAGGTCTGCACTGCTTTATGAATCAAAATGCATATTCAAGAATAATTTAACAGCCAACCCAAAGGTGGGGAGGACTCTGAAGCAACATGTACAGCGTGTTCCTTTTATTGCCAATTATAGTCAGGATAATCTTAAGGGTTTTGCTTGTGCAGATATACGAGACAGAGAATAGTAAAATGCTGCAGGTCAGCTTAAAGAGGTACAACAAACACAAAGTGAATGTGGTAGCCATGTTTTGTTTTCAGCATAACGATCACATTTAATAAGGTTAACTGTTAATCATTGTTAGGCCTGGATGTGCCCTACCTGTACCATGAAATAAGTAACACAGTTGTTCAGTGATGATTAACATGTTGACGCGTGCGCACACTAACGCACACAGAGGAGGGAAACTCTGGCAAGAGGAACTTCCTTCTGCTCGTGTACATCAACACAATTACAACGGTTCCTTAAAGCAGGACACATATTAAATATCTTCCTCTACTGTAATCAAATGCTTTTGTAGGTGACTGACAAAGCTTAAAACTACCAAGAAAGAAGAACAACGTCATAATTTCATCCTCAAAATAGTTAAAAGCACAATAATCTGTGCTCCAAATGTAAACAGAAGAATGAGCCAAATTCAAAGCACAAATCTGGAACCTGCTTTCACTTCCAAATTTAAACTTAATAGCAACAAAATCTAAGTTCTTAATATTTTCTGTTGCTGGTAAAGGTTTGTTGACACCAGTAATGTTAGCAAACAAGGGAGCCTGTATTTCCAGCTATGATCAGTTGAAATAAAACCCACACATAAAAAAGCTGATTTTACATTGCTTAAAAACTTTACTTATGCGAATGTATCTGTAATTTGTATGATAAAAAACTAACTGACTGGCTGGTGCAGTAATTTAATATGCATCTTCTGTCTATAATTCAATTTAAATTTGCCACTATCAAACAATAAATATCATTTTGTTTCCTTTAAAAGCACAACTATCAGAGATTTCATGTTTATATAAAAGGCTCCCATCGTAACCTGCTTTTTCATCCTTGTGGAAGCCATTATGTTTGCACTTTAGAGTCAACTACTCTGAAAGTTGGTAAAAATATTTAAAAAAAACAAGAACAAAAACTCAAGAGCTGCTGTAACACTTTAGCACAAACATGAGATAAATCAGGCTGCTCTCCAGACCTGAGATGCGCTATAAACACAGTGGCTCACATCACATCTGCACAACTTGTTTACTACTTTCTAACAGAGGGTGCTAATGAATGTTCAGCGTGTCGCTTGTAAGGTTTCGGTTGCTGTTTGTAAAGTAAATTTAGCCTTTTCTCTTCTCAGGTATAACAAGACAGCCAGAAGGGAGATCTGACAATAATTCAGCACAGTTGTTGGCAGGCAGCACTTACTTCTTATCAATAAGGCCTCTAGTTAAAAATCAGCCATGCTCATAACATAACACTAAAAATGTTTTACTGCTCAAGCTTTCCGTTAGTGAGAAAACCACATGTACCTCATTTTCATGTTCAGTACTGTAAAACAAATGACACACACGCAGTTTAACAGTATAGAAAGAAACAAATAATCTTACCGTTTCTTTGTTGGGTAGCAGCTCTTTCCGGATCCTGAAGAAGTTTTTGCCGAACTGTCTCAGCCCTTTAATAAAGCGCTTCTGCAATTTTTCACAGAGGAAGAGAGAGAAAAAAAGAGACCAGTTAGTATCTGTGAAGTCAGCTAAACTGGGACCACATAAAGTTGCTGGCTCGCACCATGACAAAAAACATTGTTTTCATTTCACTAGTCTGTGGTCGCAGAGGTTTAATGTGCATCTAGAAACCTCGGGAGCTGTTTAAAACTCCGGAGAAAACACAGCCATGTCAGGGCAAAACCAGAGAGGAACTGATAAGTAAGGCAGGGAGAGACACCAAGATTAAGCTCGTCTTTTCATGTGCAGAGAAAATACAGTTTGAAAAATATAATTCATATAAAAACACATACAGTAGTATACCTAGTGAGCATGTTGTTAATCACACAAGTGAAAAGTTTAAACTTGAGAGCTGAAAAGCGAGAAAATGCCTCACAGTGCACGGTGGACTTTTTATTTTTGTCTGTACATTTTAGCAATTTTAAAAGCATAGAAAACATCTAAAATTGTAAAATTGACAAATATACCCTCACATGAACGAGAGGAGATGAACGGCATGATGACAGAAATTGCTACTTCATAACATCGGACTTAATCTGACATGAAAACTGAGAGTGGACATACCACCTCACCTCACTGAGCACAAAAACAACATCAGAAGCGGATAAATACCAAAAAGCTGAACAACCTAACTATACGTCTTCTCCTTTAAGAGCCATAGACTGTGAGCCATAAAAAGCGACGGCTGAAAACATTCATAACCAGCGAAGCAGACAACCAGCAGATTTACTTTCTTATTCCAGAGGCGAGCCTCGTTCCTCAGTGATCTCAGCCAACCGTTTCCACCAAGTAACTCCGGCAAAAAGCAGGGGAAAAGTCCTCAGGGAGCACGGCACAAATCTCTACGTCCAGCCACAGGTACAGGAAAAAATCAGGGGGCAAATCCACAATATCTCCGAAGGTACACTGCTTTTTCTTTTCCCCCCTTTTATTTTTTTTTACAAGCAAGAAATAGCTTGTCACTCTCTGCTCTTCCACTACAAAGGGGAAGGCTTTACATGTGATCTTTCTGCAAGAGAGCCTCTGGTTCGCAGCAGGCTGGAAAACCCGGAGTGGAGTTCCGTGCTTCATGTTAGTGTCTGGCACAGCGCTCATTTCAGCCTGTTCAAGTCTTCACTGCCCGAGCCTCTGCCCTCACACAGGAAAAGCCAGGCCCCCGCTTGTTATTAAAACTAAACCGAAGCTGCCAGCCTCATTGAAATAGAAATCTATGGCAGTCGTTTAAATGCAGAGCTTGGTGTGAGCACGCACACAGAGGCACAAATTCAACTAGCTGCCAGCCTGAGAGGAGAGGCAAGCTGATACAATTTGTGTGTAGAAAGGTCTTGGACATGGTGGAAGGAGACAAGTGAGAAGCAAAACCAGACATGGAGTCTCTCCTGAGCATCGGGGGTTCATTTTCCATGCCATGTACAGTGCATTATGTAACCACAGATTGTTTACATACCCAGCTTCAGTGAATAACAAAAGCCAATTTTACAGAAGTAACACAGCCAACTGCGAAGCACAACTTTCTCCTTCAGGAGGAAAAATTACAAGCGAGAGTCAGATCTCAACAAAAGGACTGAATTACTGTATTTATCTTCATTATGCAAACAAAAGTCTCAAGTTTTAGAGTTTAACTGTGTAACTGTGAGGAACATAAAAGTATAAAAGTGTAGGTTAAACCAGTGTAAATAAATCAACAGAAAAGGCCTGATCAAAAGCTAGATGCGAAAAAAATAACAGCTGAACAACAAAAAAGCCTGTCCCATCCATGGCATGAGGCAGCAGTTCATTTGCATTAATCAGACTGAAGGTGTAGCAGTTGATTAGCCAGTAGATGGAGCCGTCTCCAACACAAGCGCTCCCCCGCATCCGACACCCATCTCCAACCACTTGAGGGGTTAAGAGCTGATTACCATTTGGACTGTCAGTCAAACTTCCACAGAGCCACGTATAACCAGTGGAACGCCACTGCAGAGAATCAAAGACTCAATATTACAGGGCTTGTTTGACAGGCGATGACATAACTAGGGAAATATTCATTTGAAATATGAGCTCCACAAATGTTGCACCAAAAAAAGTGCAGAAAATTCCCAAGGATGTACAAATATTTGAATAACGGCGAAGCAGAGTCAGTCTTGAAGATAAGTAAGGATAAATATCAGTGATGATCATGTCTTTAGCAGGAGTAAGGTTTGAGATAGGGAGAGCAAGAATGAGCATATTAGGTGGGTAAGTACTCTATGAAGAGGTAGGTCTTCAGGTGAGAGGGATTCTGCTGACCGAAGTTTGGTTATTCATTCCACCACTGATACAGGAGGAGGGATTTCCTGCCAGGCAGTGATGGTAAGACTAGTCAACAACTGGACCTGCCCATGCAGCCTGCCTGTCTGTCCTAATTATGTCACCTTAATTATGTTCCCCAACTGCACTATTCACACAGTCAGGCTGTCGGTCTGTCTCCATAGAGGAGCTGTGTGCATGCTCCCTCTCCACCCCCTCCCTCCCGTTTTCTTTCTCTCGCTGGCTCCCTCCTCCCCCTCTGCATGTCGGCTCCAGTTTAAGGCTCCATTTCAGCTGCCTGGGCTCACTGCTCTCCAGCCCAGCTAATAAATCATCCGCCAATCTGCTCCCTGAATCGCTCTGCCCCTGCTCCGATTGCTCCAGCCCTCCGTTGCTAGGCAACACAGCGGCAAGAGGAGGGGCCGAGAGAGCCAGAGCGAGCGAGAGAGCGAGGGGAGGGGTGAGGGGCTGGGTGGAAGAACTACCAAATGGCCATCCGCTGTGCAGAAACAACAGGCTTCTCTCTCTGAGCGTGTTCCAGAGAGCTGGCGCTTTTCACCCGCCCAAAGTTTCCCCTCCGAGGCTAACAGAGCACTATTGTGAGGCTGGAGAGGAGACGTGTAAAAGAGGAGGAGGACGAAAAAAAATGATTCAATAGGCCATTGTTGTGTGTGCGCACTTCCTGCCTGCCAGTCGATTGTTGGGAGTTGTAAAACTGGTTAGATAATGCGGACATATGCACAAAGACGGTATCAAGATGACAAACAAGAGCGCAGGCTCACACACGGAACATAACTCGCGCTAAATGTCATTCCATGAACACACTGACGCAAGAACATCCAGCAGCAAACAAAGCAACTCTCACTCAATATGGAGTCATTACACTTGACTCGTTGTTAAAAGCTGACCTTTCAAAGCCTGCTGTTTATAAACCCAGAGGGCCGAGGACAGTCAGCCAGCGAGCCAAAACCAAAGGGTAAAACTACTGCTGTCTGATATGAAATATCAGCTAGTAATAAGATTGGCCACGGTGTGCTGAGAGGAAATCACAACATACTTGAAGAAGAGAGGGGGAGACCGCATCGACAGACTCTAGACTACCACATCCTTTTTGCATTGACATGATACACAAAGATAAAAGTCTATGTTTAGATATGCTAAAATGCATGTAGATATTAAAAGGAGATATACCATGTGAATAGAAACCCTTCCTAAAAAGACTAAAGCCCAGAAAATACATTTCAGAAGCTAAAAACTTTTTACCCAAAAGTCCTGTTTTTATATTTACCCAATAATAAACAAGGAGATATTCTGCCAATGTTCAGCAGGCAAAGTAAAATCCTCTGCTTCCTCTGGCCGCACTGACACAAAAGGTGACAGGAAATTCCAGCGCACACCCATCCTGCTTGCTATTCAGTTACCAAACAACCCTAAAAAGCATTGCTGGCACTGTACCATAATGGTGATAAAATGCACTGTTGACACTAAATCTTCGCTGGACCAAAGAGAACTCCCTCTGCAGACGAGGTTCCACTCTGACTTTCAAATAATATACAGCCTGCAGCAGGGGATGCAGGGCGGTGTGTTGTGTTTTAACCGCCTGAGGGGTTCTGGTTGGACAGTGCGTCTCAGGTCTGTAGGCCCGTGTTCAACCACTGGGGGGCCTCTCACTCGTCTTCCTTCCCTCCCCTCCCACCTCAGTGCTGACGGCGGCCTGCTCCAGTCATCCATCAGCTAAAGACACAGCCGGAGATAAGCCGCGGCACAGCGCAGCTGGCTGAGGAACAGACCTGCCGCCCCACAGCAGTCACAGATCAGCCTCTCCGTCTCTGACATGGCGACACACAGCACGACTGCTGCTGTGTCTGATCGTTTCTATGGCACCTCCTGTTGGCCGATGCATTATTAGCACCACTTAGCTACAATCAGGAGTGACGGCTGCGTCACATGAAGAGATGACTTCACTTCATCAAGTTTGAGAGTGCAAGAATCCTTTGATGATCTTGGCCAAGGCTGCAGGTAGGGCAGGTGCACAGGAAGCAACTTAATGATGTAATATTGACTTTACTTTGGATTATACTGACACACAGTTTATGTAAATAAATACTCTTAGAATAAAATCAATTAATTTTATATCCTTTAGAACAGCGATACTAGATAAAAGGTATTTGTTGTATAAGAATAGCATTTATATTTAAACATATTTGTGTTCATATATTTTAATTTTAGATTTTATCATAGTTTAGCAACATAATGAACTCAAAACATTTATCACTTATCAGAATTATTATTTTGAAGATTATTTTAGGGTGGGGGGAGGAAGGCTAGCTGGACATGGTTGGACTTTGATGGGTGGGAGATACTGTGTATAATTTCATAAATCATAATCCTGCTTATCAATAAGATATTGTAGTCTAGGTTTTCCAATGATGTCTGTACAACTACTAAATAACCACATCATCAGTATAAACTTATGAAAGTGGATTTACCACTTCTACAATCTTTGAGACAACTTCATTTCATAGCATGGAATGTGTGCAAGCATTTTAATCACAAACATGTGTCCGTATGTGCCCAAAAAGTTACAGCAGTGACCAGCTACGGCCCAAGATTCAGTCACCAAAAACTGGTCAGTCAGTAACAATCCGTCACAGGGTTCTTCTGATCTGAAAAGCAGAAGTCGTTCCCACTGTTGGTAATCACATCCTGTCAGTTACAACAAGTGGTTGTTTAGATTGGAGAACTATTCAGTGATGCCATTTTGTAATGCGGCATCAGTGGAGAAACGTTTAACGGCAACAAAAAGAAACAACCTGTATGCATTTCACTTGAAGTGCTTTTTTGTTCCTGGTTTTTAAAAGAGCTTGTTTTTGCCGTCGAGACTATCGCATAATCAAAAGGATGGAAATAGAGTTCTGTGTGGGCAGGGAGCATTGATTTGGCTTCTGATAAAAAACACACATAAAGAAGGGGTGTAGCAGGATTGCCTGCCTCTGTTAGACTTTAGAAAAAGCAGAGGACTATTCCACGTCTGACTGTCTGAAATGTTTCACCCACCCATAATAACAGATTTCACTTTCCCTTAAATCAAACACTGCTCTACTCTCAGCAGCTACAAAGACTACGCAGTAGCTGTTTCTGGTCAAATATTTATAGTTTTATATTTAATAGATTTTAAAACATTTAAGATTTGGTGTACTCTACAGTAATCACCTTGCTGATACAATAAATGCACATCAAGGTGTTGCACTAATAATCTCACAGTGAAAGACTGCTTGGGGGTTGACTGTAACAAATCTTACTGAAGTGAAATAAAATTGAAACAAACACTGTCACTTCCTCCACAGCTGTAATGAAATTGCTTACAAATTATCACGGCAGGGGTCTTATCTTTCTGTGAAAGAGTGTGTGGGGAGAAATTATAAATATTTTGCTAGAGTTACAGAGCTGAGATAAGGTCCAGGACTGTTGCTGTATAGTAGCAGCTGCAGCCTCAGAGAAGTGAGGTGGCAAGAGAAGTCAAGGGGGGGTTGGGGTGACAAGTGACCCTGCAGACAGGCTGGTTCTGTCATTCTATTTGCCCCCGCTGTCACTTTTCTTCACATCTCTAAAAGAATGCAGGGGCGGGTATAAAAAAAAAAAAAAAGAGAAGGCAGAGATAATGAAGCCAGTCCTGGAGGGGGAGAGATGGAAGCGGGAGAAGACGAGGAAGAAGAGAGGCCAAGCAAGGGGTGATAAATAAATGAAGAGCACCAGTGCTGATTTCTGTGAGTGCGTCAAGGCTGGAGCTACATTTACACCTGTCCCTCAAGGCTGCAGGGCTGAAAAGGCACAACTGGTGATCAAATCACTGGGCGCTGTGTCCTTGGTTGTCCAGAGTGAAGGCGCTGCTCCTCCAGGGCTGGGCAGGTGGAACACAATAGGCCTTCTGACCACCCACACCCGCAGATACAAAACACACCGGGCAAATGACACAGCTAACACCATGTACTGGACTCTCTGACAGCTCCCCCGCTTCAGTTACATAATGCTGTCTGAATACGATAAAACGTCTCTGTGAAAGTGTGGATGAAGTTGCCATGACCCAGGTTACAGAATAAATTAAATGGGCTCCAGGGCAGAGCAGTAATTCAACGTTATCGCCTTTCAGAGGAATTTTATTGTACTAATATGATCACATAGCGTATAGCATGTGTTGTATCTGATGTCATATAACAGCGGAAGTCAGGTCATTGCATTTAACGTCAATTTGGTGATTTACATGTAATTCTGCAGTAATGTAATACAGCTAGACCAATAATTTGGCCTGGCCAATTAGCTTAGTGCAGATATTTCATACTGGTGTAAATGTCGGCCGTTAAGTAACAAGAAATTTATAGAATGAAAGTGTCAAACTAGGTTTGAGGTCATTTAGAAAAAGTAATCTCAAGTTTATTTTACAATGTCTAGAACTAATATAAGGGACCTGCATCAAGACAGTTTGATTATGATATGCGTTTCTGTTAAACATTACTGTTGGCCAATATAACGTTATCGAATTTTTAAAACTTCCACATATTGACTTTGGACTTAAAGATCCTGCTGATTTCAGACACTTGCCACAACAAAGACAGATAACATTTTTTCTAGCCTCTGTCTGCGAGTTCAATAATAATTAAAGATTCCGAGAATATATTAGTGTCTGTTATTACATATAAATAACACTGTAATGTTAATTTTCTCAGATTCAAAAAAAAGCCAAAAGTGACTTACTGAAGTGATCACTTTATCGTCTGAATAGGGTTATTTACAGCTTCTACTATCAAGCCCCCGCTGTGCTTCTTTGAAAAGTGGTCTGTGGTAGACCTGCTGCGGTGGAGTGTGGCAATAAAGCCTGCCATCAACAGGCCCGTCCCCGACTCTGATCATCTTCGCACAGCAGTTTAGCTTGGCGCCAGCAAGCAGGCGTAAATACAGGCAAACTCATAACTAGTCCACAAAAGGATGGCTGACTTAATTTGTTGTGATTCGGTGTGGTCCTGCTGTGGGCGCTGGCTTTATTCAAATGCGCCCATCATGTTCAATTACAAGACAAATCAACCCATTCGCTTCCAGTGGGTCCGAGCTGCTGGATTCAAGGCTCAACAGCAGACTGCCAAGCTTCAGGCATAACCAAACAATATCAAAGTGAAAAAGGATGACTCACCCAGGAGGAGGAAAGACTAACACAGAAGGATTTTATTGGTGGAGCCTTGTGTTTTGTTTTTCTAAGATCTACAGTCAGATCAGTCAGTAGTGTTATCTATAAAAGGGAGTGGGTACACAAACATGAAGTGCAGTGTCATAAAGCATCAAGGCCAAAGATGAAGCTCTCAGTCGTTTTGACACGGTGTTATCCAGCACTTTCATTCCCCTCCTACCCGTTCACGATGTGGTGTTTGATCAGAGAGAAGGGCTGCCATTTTCTGATTCCAGCCCTTCAACAGCTGTGGTGAAATTCACATCTAAATTCAAATGGAGGCTAACATTACCAGCCCTCAATCTTCTTCTCTTTCCAGACTTCCACGCTAAAGATTTATTCTGTGGGTGATAAACAGGATGCAGCTGCTCTTGGGCCTTGGAGGAGCTGGAAACTGACGAGTGTTTTTACTGATGTCTAGTGAGGCTGGGCCAAGAGCCTTGTTTTAACTCTTTCTCAACAGCTCCCTCTAAAGACACAAACCATGCTCTGAGAGACAGCAGGTACCGTTCAAGAAATGCCAAGAAACATATACAAACAGAATACCAATTTGTTGTGTATGCCAACTTAAAGCAAAATATCTTTGTCAATACATTTCCAAATTAAATGCACAGTTTTCTTACCACTTCATCCTCAGACCAGCACTTCTCTATCAGTTTGGGTACAGGCTTCTTCACCAGACGCTGGAGAGCTTTTCCTGCATCATAGCTGCTCTCGTGAAGCTGAGAAAAATCACAAAACATACCAGGTTATAATTCTTATTATAAAACAACAGATATATCAAAAAACAACATTAGCTAAACTTTATTTATAGTGACACATGAGGGCATTTTGGAGCTGTACTGACACACTTAATTGAGCCGAGTTGTATTACAAAGGGTTGCAGTTAGTTAACATGCAGCCTTTAACAAGAGATCTTAGAGCATCAGAGGGAATGACGAGCAAAGATCCAAGAACCAGCCTGGAAATAAACAACCCACTGACAAAGGCAATTGCTGTGCAGCTTTAAGCTTGTGTCACATTCAATTGGCTGAAACAGGCAACGCTGAAGCTCTTCCTATGAGAATAAACAAGCATTGCTCATTAGAATTGCAAATAGAGAAGAAGGTCGAGAGACAATGACCTGCCCGCTATGTTAATTTCCCAGTTTATAGAGTCGGAATATAAATGCCCTGTTTATGATGATTCTAATCTCTTTCTTGTGCTTGATTCCTCAGTATTCATTGTCAATGTGACGGACAAATCTCTTATTATGCCTAATGTATTGAAAGCCTCTGAGGCTGGGTTTACCACAGGGGGCTACTCTACTGGCTCAGGGGCCTTATCATTGCCCATTACTGTGGAGCTGCATCACAGCTATAATAACAGTGGCATCCCTGCAATTCAAACATAACATTTTATTGTGAAACTTCAATGGATTGGTGTTTCTTTCCCTATCATGTACCCTTGATTTCTAGTGTTAGACTTGTTGCATGGCTACTTACAGTGTTAAGTGCGTTTAATGTAGTGTCATCTCGTGAGGCTGCTAGACACCCGTCTTCTGTTGAGCCTCCGTCACACATCCCTGCAAAAGCAGCCATGCTCCTGTGTACACAACACACATGAAATCGACATTACATCGGCCAAAGGCACCTAGTTACAGAGCTGTTAAAATATCATGACTTTTCTGTCCATGTAGGTCTTTTTTTTAAATCATGTCTCACAGGCTTAGTAGAGATGACAACAAATGACCATTAGTTGGGGTCACCTTAACACATTTCCCCTGCATTTAGCAAACTTTAAAAGTGTTGACAGGTAATTACAAATGGCATTTCATGTACACAGATGAAAAAACATCAATGCAGGTACTGCAAAATGGCTACTCGCATAACTTTATAAAATTAAACCGGTTGTAAAAAGACGGCACTAGATTTAAACAAGGGTACTAACCGACAGACTAACCAACAATCTGTAGCGTAGGTTTAGGGAAAGCAAGCCAAGAAATCTGTCCATAAACTAGCTAGCTTGCTAATGTATAGAGTAGAGCTACAACATCAGTCTATTAAATGATCACTGGACAGAAAATGAACTAGCAACTATTTTGATAATCATAATTTCTTTAAGTAAAACTGCAAAATATTTGATGCTTCCAGATTCTAAACCTGCTGCTCTTCCAAGTCTTACATTACAGTAAATTTAACAATTTCGAGTTTTGGACAACACAAAGCATTTGATGACATCACCTTTGGCTCGAGTCCTGCGTCTTTTTAATTAAATCTTATTCCTCATAAATGTATCATACAAGAGGCATATTTAACCATCTGTACTACTCAATAAATCGATATTTTACTGACAGCAAAAAAGACACATTTGATCTTCCTTGTATACACGCTCGTTCCAGCAGGAAAAAATGCTTTGACATTAAGCAGATTATGATGCACTATATACACAGAAATGCAGTATAGGTCTATATATAACTGGTAAGCATTAAAATAAATAAGTGCGGATAAATACAGACTTTGACAGAATTTGTACAACACCGTCTGTCACAGTGACAGATGTGATTAATTACACGATGGCCCCTTACTACAACATAACAAACAGACCCTGTTAACACGTATCCCTTTCACTGCAAAGGGAACGTTTGAGGCTACGTATTTTTGAAACAACTATTGGTGATAAGTCTTTCCTTGAACTAGCAGCCCTGCCCAGTCTGAATTCTTGCGTTTCTCAGGGCTCACCTTGCGGCTCTGAGGTACATGAGAAGATCACAGTCATTAACCCCCGGCATCCAGACCAGCTCCTCATTCTCGGTCACAGCCTGGCCACCAGGAGAGGGGAAAGGCTGTAGCTCTGGGAGCTTGGCCTAATTAGTTCCAGGGAGAAGGAGAGAGACAGATGGTGTCACACTACAAATAGCATGCTTGAAGAAAATATTAGCTTTCAATCCCCTGTCATCAACTTTTCACTGGGTGGCTGGGTGGTGTTACAGTCGCAATGATTCAATAGCTTAACACAACACAGTACTCAGATGACTTTTATGTCCTTGCAGCAGGTCAGATAAACAAGGCCGTCTCAAGACACTGAGTGTTTTGTTTTTGTTTTTTTAAAGATGGGGCATATAGAGATCCTCCCTAATTTGGAGGTAACATATTACAAATAACTTACTGATATATTTAAACACAAGCAAGTTTGTATAGAACGTTACAGCACAGTTTAATAACAGCTCAGGCTGCCAGATGCAAATATTACTGTGAATTATCATGCAAATGTAATGCAAACATCTATGCAAACTGCGCAGCACGCTTAAAAGATCGTGATTCCACACGGTCTTCACCTTCTGATAAAATTACTAATGAAATCCACACATCAAAGATCATTTTGTTATGAAGATGCATGCAAGCTGTTTCCATTGTGTAAAAACACACACACTAGAGAAATCTGAAGAAAACTGCTGGCTGATGTGTGTTCTACAACGACTTACTTGGTGACTGGGTCCCACTCGGATTTCCCCTTGTGTGCTGTTTAATCGCCTGAGAAAAGACAAAGAAGGCAGATTGAAACTAAATATTTACTTGGCAACATTTCAATGTGAGCTGAAAGAAATCTGTCGGCATTGCGCCTGTTGAATCGGCAACAACTGCACAAACTACAATGTCACAACTGGGTATAATAACTAACTGAAGCTTAAAGGCAGGGAAGAAAGAAAACTATCAATTCACAACCCGGACAAGATCAAATACAATGCCAAGTGACAAGGGCTCTACTTTTTACAGTGGAAATCTTTCCAGGCAAGTCACATGTGAGAAAAACACATAGTGTTTTATTCTGAAAAGCAAATGAAGACTTTAGGAGAATATTCCTGGTCGACTGCTCCTGCACAGCTAGCTGAGCAGAGCACATTTGCAGGCTTGATATTGTGGATGCAGCAATAAAACAGAATCCCCCTAAATGGAGGAGGAGGAGGGACGGAGGTGGGGGAGCTGGCACTGGATATGCAGGGCGAGAGCCTCTGAAACGGCTGCTGGTACAAATGTTGGTAGCCATAGCAACTGCAATTTAATAATAGTGTTTTCTGAACCTCCAGCTGCAGCGGATTAAAGAAAATGACAAGATGTTCCTTTTGAAAAGCCTTTCCCTCCGTTGCCTAGGTAACAGCAGCGATTTTCATACTGCCGAGCGTGGAGCGGCCCAGAATCTGTCAGCGTGATTTGCACCCGGAGAAGCTCGCACTCCATCATGGAGACCTGGCGGAAACCCGAGAGGCCACAGCCCTCTGGTCTCTTTACAGTCCTCCGACCACAAAACCCTATGACGGGTTTATATTTGCCCCCCTCCTTTAACAGACCTCCTCCTCCACCTCCTCTCAGACAGGAGAGAGTAATCCATACTGTTATGAACTATGGCTGACAGAAGCACTGGCACAGACGATGTCAGCATAGGCCAAAAAGTGAGTTTCAGCTGCAGTAAAGGACCCCAGGCCTGCCAGGGCAGTCTGCTGCTCCAGAACATGTTGAAATACTTCATTTCATTTCGCTGCAAACATTCCCAGCAGATAAACACCGGCCCTAAAGCGATGAATAGGGCTGATAATGAAAAAAAATGGTAGTGTCTTGCATCATTAGCACTTCAGATAAGATGTTCAAGGTTTCATAACGCTTTCACAACGTTTGAATGTTCATGTTTCTTGAGCCATTACTTGACTGAAAGTTTTGAAATAGTTATTACAAGTGAGTAGCATAGAGCTCCCTGATAACTATTTGGAGTTATTAGAGATGAAGCATGAAACAAAGAAATACATCAACCTGCTTTTTTTTTTTTTACAGAATATCTCATAGTACATACTTACATACAAATCTACTTTTTATCTACATTGCTAGTTTTAAGAGATGAATGTTTGCAAGGGATAAACTAAGAAAATGTTGAATACTGTGAGTGAACGTGAATCTGGTCTGTGTTCCTGCTGAGACAAAGTTCTGCAAACGCGTTCCTGACAATGTGCAGTCGGCCAGGTCTGCTGTACGTCTGGCAGGAAGCTGTAAGGATGACAAATGAGGACCCCATGCACCAGAATAAGAACAGCGTCTGAAGACTGTCGTGTTTTACTCTAGGCAAATCCCTGAGAGCAGACATTCAGACGGAATGCTGCACAGGTCCTGAGAGAGGAGGCAGAACGCAGATGTATCGCAGCAGGAAGCTCTCAGGAGTTTCCATAAAGACTGCAGGTATACTTGAACAGACAGCCTACTGAACAAGCAAAGTACTTATAAGGGGGTGATAACGTTAGGATATGTAATATATCGAACAAAATGCCCGTGTTCATAGTTCGTTTTTATTTCTTGTAGACTAAAAAACCCTCACAATCTAGTCTTTTAATGTTCTGGCTCTTAATACCAACAAGGCATACATCCAGCAGGATCTTAAAGTTATTAGTTACAATACTGACTTTTTGTCATAATGTTTTTCTCTAATAAGCTGCACAAAGCATGTTGCTTAGAACAATAAACAATGTAATATATGGCCAGTTGTTATGCACAACAATTCATATCTAACTCAGCATTAGCGCACAATCTCGTCAAATAATTACAGGCTTACTTATTAAACCCAAACAACAACGTGACAGTCTGGTCAACTTTGCCAGTGTGTGCAATCAAGGACAACCCCGCCCCCCTCCATCAATTTCAGCCAATCACAGCGCGAGCCTGTGGCACACTGACATAATTGCAGCGTAGCAAAATAAACCAAACTTCACGGTATTTAAGTACCACGACAGGCAGCGTGCGCGCATGACACCTGGGTTTCAGGTTGTGGCGGAGCCTGCTGAGCTTTGTGTGCATCCCGGCATCGCTCCATACGCCATGTCATCCCGATTGTAAACAGGAGCTGCAAAATGGAGCCACCGTAGCCTCTCCGGGTCTTATAACAGTCATGTAAGCATGCAGGTTTGCACGTTTATCAGACGAATACTCGCAGATGCATCACAAACACTATGCATAATGGGATATCTGATGGTGACACATTAATAAAGGTGTGATCCAGCGGTATTTCCATTATGGCAGCGCAGAGGCGTAAAGTTAACGGTATGTGATCTGCAGAGACAGCCTTCATGTTCAACAGCATTTCAGTTCTCCTGCTACTGACACAGTGCGCACACTCGGCGTCCGTGCTCCCCGACACACAAACACAGCCGGTAAACATAATGACAGTGATGCGGACAGCCTGCGAACACCACACGCTTTTGTCAGACAGCTGGAATGCGACTCGCGAAAATAAGACGAGACCAACGCTCGCGCAGCAAGCATCGACAGCACGAGAAAGCACGAGAATATGATCACAAACCTACCTCCTGGGACTGAACAAATCGTCCATTTCTGACATCGAGCCCTAAGGTTGGGTGATGACACTGTGTGTGTAATGCTCGTTGGTATTAACTCCCCTCTCCCACCTATTTCTAGGTGCTCAAAATGGAGAACCACGCATTCGCTCCGGAGAGGTATTCACTGAGCTTGTGCTGTGACCTCAGCCTGCACGTACAGCGTCGCAAGCTCGGCTCGCCGCTCTGTAGACACTACTGAGCATGTGCTGCGACCTCACACAAGCGCACACACGCACAGACACACACAGAGGCAGGCAGACACGCATGCAGGATACGGAATTCATCTCTCCCCGTATGTCTGCGCCATAATAAACAAGAGTGAAATTGCAAGGCTGCAGGCGCCCCGCTCAGAATACCAAACGAGTGGAGCAGAGGAGGGAGGGAGCGCGAGGCTGAACAGGGCCCAGGAGGAGGGGGCTCTCAACTGGCAACCCTCGGTGCCAATAACAAGGACAGCTGTCACTGCAACACGTGAGACACACCAAACACCAGCAGTGGATGATAACAATGGAGGTTCCAGGACTTTGCTCGAGCACCTACACGAATTCTACAGCTCGTCACGAGACTACCAATCAAAGTTTAACATTTTAAAAGGTTATCTACCTTACTGCATTTAAACAAAGATATTTAAGTCTTTTCTGTTGAACCACAGGCTTTGTTCAGGTCTTCAGAGTTCATGACACTTATCACAAAGGCTATTTGACCATTGCACTGTGTGGCCAGCTGAGCAGACATAACAGACAATTTAGTGTTACTATCTGAAGAAGCGTAAAAGAATACAGCCATTACTCATTTTATTTTTCATGCCTGAGAAAAAGGTTTTTCATCCTGATCAAACACGTGACTTAAAATACCACTGATGAAACTTCAGGTAGATTTTCCTCTCTTAATTTTTTTTACAAAAAAACATGAGTAAGAAAAGCTTGACATTTGTTTGACAAACAAATTATAAAGCCCTGGGGGGGTTTCACGGGCTCATTCTCCACAATTACACAACATTAGGACAGGTCTTTGTGCACTGATAACATTGACAGCAGTAATGCGCAGAAAGCAACATCAGATGTACCCAAATCCAAAAAAAGCAGAGTGCTCATGTGTAATGAAAGTGAGAAAAAGTTCTACAAAATTCATACATTTTAATAGTATTCATGCTGTTGCTGGGTTATACTGGAAAAAGCACAATCACAATATTTTGCACTCAATACCTTGATATCTACAACAATATTTAATCCTACTAGGGATGTGTTATATGGTAACTGTTGTGATATAACTTAATAAAAACCCTGCCATCTTGTTTAATATCATTTTAATTGCATTGTATCAGCATAATGCCCAGCTTATAACAAATGACTAAAAAATTATTCAATTCAACCTATGAACTTTATTATATAAATTTATAGCGGAAAAAATTTGTCGATGAAGCCACAGAAAATGAAAATGTCTGATTATTCTATTATGATAATCCTTTGAATAATTATTGATTTAAAAATACAAGTAACACTCAGAGTGCAGATCTCAGCAGGTGTGTCCCAGTGTAGGTACCTGATCTGCTAGGTCGATGGTTCCTACACTTACAGATGACGCAACACATTATGATAGGCTCTACGCGGGAAGTGTACAGATGCTATGTGTTCACGCTGCAGACTAATACATTTATACAAATATCTACAAAATATCTGTTTTATAGATGTAAAAAAAAAACCAACAGATTGACATTTGCTTTAATAAATATTAGTCCCAAACTGCAGCAAGACATTTATGCACAGCACAGCATTAAATACAAAAACATTTTGTGTCTCAGAAAGTTCAGACACACACACACACACACTATATATTTGGATACATTTTGTAGTCTGTTGCGCGAACACACAGCCAATCATAATGTGTTAAGTCATCTGTAAATGCAGGACCTGAAGCAGATCTACCAGGCCGAGCATATCTGGTACCTACATAGGCTATTTGCAGTCAAGATGGGGGCGAAGATAACAAAAATGGGGATCTTCCATCGGGCCTAATTTTGGTGGATCATAACATATGGGGGGTAAGGAATTAATCTGCTGATGCTCATGTTCAAGATGAGACCAAAGCTTTCTATGGATGACTGTTTTTGAGCCACAACAAAGGCCAAAATTTGGTCGGCAATCGGTGGGTAAGCTTTGTTTTTAGCCTAGCCGATTGCTGGAAATACCTTTTGCTGTAACGCATATCATAAAATAAATTAATCAATATAAAATATGAATCAGGTCCTTGACCATACAGTCATACATGCTTGCTTGTCTTTCTTGGTCTCATGTGATAGTAAACAGAATATTTTTGGTTTTTCGGACCATTGCAGTCTAAAATTGCAATTTTGAAGACATCACTTTGTACTTGTGATTGGCATTTTTCACAATTGTCTGACATTATATAGACAAAAAAGTGTATGGATTAATCAAGAAAAGAATCGTTTGTTGATCAGTTTAGAGGAGAGTTGACCCCTTTGAATTTCTGGCCTGTGGGAAGATTAAGATTGATGTTGTATTACTGGAATAGACTGGACAGAAAGCTCCTCACCTGGTTTCTGGGTTATATCCGAGGATATAGAAGAAGGAGTCGATGCGGGCTTTGAACTCCCTGGCAGCAAAAATGTCGGAGAAATGGGAAATGTTGCATTTCCCCCTGTGAGAGAGAAGGCAGGCTATATTAGAAAAAAAACAATACATGACAAAGTGATGCCCTAGCAGGAGCAGATGTAGCCCTAATTAGAAACTCTTGGAGTGTTCATCTATTGGAGGTGACAAATACAGCAGCAGGTATCTAGTGCCTGTCAGAGCCTGCTAACTTCGCGGTGAGACACCAGGCTCTGGCTACTGAACCCCTAAACACCAGCTTCACATGTCAGCCCTGCCTCGTCTGCCGCTGCTGAGTTGTGGTAGACGTACGCCGCAGAGATCTGGACAGGAATTTATCCTGTGTGTCTCCCTCCCGACACGGTTACCCCCCCAAAGAGCAGAATGGGCCGAGGCTCTGACCACATCTTGGTAACATTTCCTGTTTCCAGCACCCTGGTGTCTGGCTGTATCAAAATAACAGATATCACAGGCATATGGAGCTGCGCTGCTTTGCGGAGGAACAGTATCTTCCTCCCACCGAAAAGATTAAAGGGCGCTAAGGAGAGCTGTCTTTGGAGAGCTGCGGCATTACAGCATCCCACTGGAATTCCCTCCCGTTTATCTAAAAGCCTGGAGAATAACTCAATTCAAAGGCCGCTCTGTGCTGGAGAAGTTGCGGCTAATTTGCCCTGAAATCAGTGGTTTCTGTGAGATGCGGCTTTGGCTGCCTGCCGCTGTGCTGCTCACACATGTTTTTGGTTAAAGAAAAGGGGGAGACGTGGTCGGACAGGAATGGATGAAGAGAGAGGCAGTAACACAGAATGAACACAGAATATCCAATTTTCAGACCTAGAAAATAATTACGCCTGTATTTCTTTCTCCTGATATTAAGCCTAGATAGAGCGAGTGCCATCAGTTTCACACTAGAGGCTCATGTTCTGACAGGTGTGGGGGTTGACGCACAGCCATTTCAATCAGTGTTTTAATGTAGGACAGCATGGGACGTTTCTCAGTTGTGGCTTCCCATCTTTCCACATCTGGTCTATTTCTACAGCACCTGCTCACAGCGGTAAAGCACTGTATGTTATTTTAACTTGTGAATGTTGCATAAATGCAATAGAAAATGTTTCTTTTAGAGCAGATTCATCGAGAGCCGATAGAAACACAGCAGTAATGCAGTACTATTATCATATTGCCACTGTTCAGAATCCATTAAAACACAGATATTGTCATAGTATTTTGCTTGAAGCATTAATTGTTGGTACAATAGCACCAGAACAATATTATTATAAATATACTCTTATCTTACAATGTTTAAAAGTAAGCCAATTATTATTACTTTCACCGATTTTCCACCTGACAGCAAATTCAAACCTCAATACTAAAAGTTTCATCACCATTTAGTTTTCCCTTGAAAAATAGGCCACAACTGTGAACAGGCAAATGCAACAAAATACCACAAATTAAAACTTGGTGCTCTAACAGGGGTACTGTCCTATAAATGAAAGCATTGCAAATGCATCAGCCACAATGTTACTGGACCTTTAGGGTTGGACATTAAGTGTTAGAGAAACCTGTGCGTGCTCCTTCAGAGTGCACCTTCATTTCTTCCACCACAGCTAAGACAATACTGCTCCCAGTTTCTCTGTGTGTGTGTGTGTGTTAATGTTTGTTTACCTGAGAGCAGCAGCATGATAAGTGTCCACGTAGTCAGAGATGAAGAGTTCTCGACTCCTCACCACTGGGTCTGTGATAACCAGATCCCGGCCAGAGTCTGGAAGGAGAAAAACACAATTTTACACACACATATATATATGAGAAAGAGAACCAAGCTCATTCATCTATGACAAAAAGGGAACAGAGCTAAAGTAGCGTGGGTATTTGAACTCACTAATAAAATCATGAGCACAGTTCTGCGTACACCCAAAGTAACACGTACCTCTGCAGAGGTCAATATTATGCCACATGATTCAATAAAATCAATAAGGTGCTGTCCCCTGAGGAGAGGACATAATGTTCAGTTCTCAAGTGAAATGACCCTGGCGGGGGTTAAGATGCATCAGCAGCACCGAGACGAGCCGGCACTGGTTGACAAATGACCCGAGTTGTGGCGTGCTGTGGCCACTGCGCTTCGGCCTTGTGACATCAATTCTAATAATCCTGAGTCCCTGCTGCAAGGACAGACTGCAGATAGCGGAGCGCCGCACTGAGGCTGGTTCTGGAGGGACAGCACACCAAGTGTTTTGTTGATAACCTGAATGACATATCCAAACTAAAGCCTCACCTCTGACACAAGTGACACTTGGATTATTGTAGAAAGCGAAAACAGCATGACACAACTGGTTTATAACTGTGACTGCATATGCATGTATTTTCTGGTTACAAGGCGGTTTTTACACAGTATATTGTTGAGTTGACTGTATTCTGTGAGGCAAACTGAGACAAGCTCAGCCATGAAGGGGAACATTAGCTAATTAGAACTACTAACAGGATATGTCAACAGGTACTGCTCCTCGTTCTCAAAACTGAGTTGGAATGGAAGCAAGAGCAATCCACCTAACAATCTATACCTTTAAACAAAACTAAATATAAATGAAACTGCATGTATCTGTACAGTAACAGTTTTAGGACAATATTTTAGGTAAGCTCAAATAAGGGTTGAGAATTTATTTAAAATCAAAAAGACATTTCTTAATTTAATGATTAAAAAACAATACAGTATGTGGCTCAAACTATAATAACTAAGTCACTGTTAAATCAGATTTTTCTCCACGGCATTTCATTTTTGTCGTCAGGATTTGATATTCAGTTGCTAAAAAACAGCGACAGTGCTCATGTTCCCGTGGATGGGTATGTGTCAAGAGCGTGATGAGTCCACTGGCACTGACGGTGTTGAGTGTGTGTGTGCTCAAGGGCCACATGACACTGCGGGTTATTAACACTTGACAGTGCTGCTGTCTAGCCTGAAGGAGTGTGTCTAGCCCGAAGGAGTGTTACACGGGGAACAGCATGGAGCCACGGGATTGGTTTATCTGCCTGGGACACTGTTGTCTGGTTTCTGTTTGAAATTTAATTCACAGCTAGCTCTTATATCCCCCAACAGTCTGGGGAGTTGAAGCAGGGGGGTGTGTGTGTGTGTGTGTGTTGTGTCACACAGCAAGTAAGCGTATTTACTTTCTGTGTGTGTACTGTATGTGCGCACATGTGGGGATGGTGTTTCAATGAACACAAGGCAGTCTCACCATTCTCATTGTTGCGATCCTGCACCAGGTGCTGATAGACAGAGTCGGGCACCTCTGACTGGCGGTAGTACCATTTCACATTCATCAGCAGATGGTCCCGTTTACTCTGCAACACAGAGAGACAGAGCGAGTGAGCAGGAGACAGAAAAAAAAAAAAAAGAAGATGAACAGACATCATTTTGTTTGATTACGACGTCACAAACTGGCCTCTTGGCAAACTGTGCAGACACACTGTTTATGACTCACACAGGCTGATGCCAAAAAGCACGCAGAGAGACCAAGTCAATTAAAAAGGGATTGCAGAGCATTTAGAGCCTTAATAAAGTAAACAGTTGGATGGCCGCTGCTGGAGGAAGTGTGGAGAGAAGAAGAACCATGAGGGGGGTGGATGAATGTTCAGTCTCTGCCTCCTACAAATCAATCCTGTGCCTTCAGGTCTGTCTTCACTTAAAGACAATACTCAAATGATTTTAACATACATTTATGAACAGGTACTGCATCCATTTACCATGCTTTGGAAACTTTAAGTGCTGCCACCCACTGGCCTTTTGATAAAGTGCAAGACAGCAAAGGCTTGTACTCCCTTACATGTCCAGCAGGTGGCGGCACTGAGGTGAGAAGAGGGGTTTTTCAGGGCCAGTCTATGAAAAAACAGAGAGGGAAGACAAGGGAGAGGGGGGTGGGGCTGGAATAAAATGGTAGAAACTGAGGCCAGCGTTGAGGTGAAGGATGAAAAGGGCAAAATACTGTTTTCATTTCATGTTATAAAATATTTATTGTGCCTTCACATAAACCCAACTGACGGTCACAGTGGTTTGAAAGAACATTAGAGAGACTGTTGGGCTGGGTGCTGGACTGCGACACAATCCTATTGGCCCAAGCCATCTTTATTAGGTACTCGGCTACACTGCACTAACCGAGGGAGACACCTGCACCGCCGCTGACACCAAACCGTGGAGTGAAGGAGAAATGAGCATATGGGGGGGGGGGGGGGGGGGGGGGGAGGAC
>NC_060157.1:19833896-19863943 GCF_021292245.1 Micropterus dolomieu | reverse complement strand
GGGGGGGGGGGGGGGGGGGGGGGGGGGGGAAGAGTCCACAGTAATTGAAGGCAGACAGTTCAACTTCCGCTCTTTCCAGGCTCTACACTGTATCTGTGTGTGTGTGTGTACAGGAACATGAGGTCAGACTAAAGATATTTAAAGCCTTTAGAGTACATTGTTCTGTTATGTCACTGGGGAGGAGGTTGAGCACACGCAGCCAAGCAAATCATCACCTCCCTGAACCCTCAAGCCCACCTCTGGTTTTCCCATTCTCTCCATTCTTTCCACCTCTCTCTCTCTCCCTCCCTCCCTCTCAAGCTTTGTCATTCCAACCCTCCACTCCCCCCCCCCCTCCATTTTTCTCTCTCTCATTCTTCCCTTTCTCCAACCTTGAGCAGGGAGGAGGAATGAGTAAGTGAGCCTGGACGTGTTAAACAGCAGCTGGCACGCAGTCAGTCAGCTGCATTTATTGCTGTGGATGGCTGTGAGAGTATGCACGCAACATCACACAAACACATTTTGCCTGTGATTCAACAGAGCCACACTGATGGACTGAGACACAGACCCCCCGAGCACGTAGCCATACTGTGTGTGAAGAAATGTGTGCAATGACGTCATGTCCCTCCGCCTCCCTCTCAGCAGTTAGCCCACCCATCCCAACCTCTTGTCTATCCAGTGTACAGACACTGTTGCCTTCTAGACTAACAGGCTGCCTGCCACAGCGAAAAGAGTAGTTATCCGGTGCTTATACATAATTAATACTTTAAGGAGACTATAAATGCTGCCAGTGTGCTACCTGAACGTTTAATTTTCTGCCTGTAAAACCACAAAATCTGAGAATTTAGAACAGAAAAGCACAAGACATGCACACGCATACACACACACACAGGTTTAACACCTTATTCATGAGCCTGCATTATTTTAAACCAGCCAAATGAAGCAAAGCAGAGAGTGAATGTTACTTTAGCTATCATCAACATCCTCGTCACTGCAGAGTTGCTGCCGTTCTCCAGAGCAGATTGCTGTTTAGAAGCTCACAGCGGTGTTAAGCCCTCTCAGGCAAATGAGGGAGGGAGATGGAGAGAAAGACGGAGAGTGCAACATATGCAGCACGTAGTGGGAGTGAAGCATAGCTTTCAATTATCACAATTCTATAAACATGCAGGGAGGAAAAAATGAGTAGATAACGCAAAGGAGAAAATGAAGGCGGATGATAGACAGCTCAGACTCGAAACATGAACTACTAGTTGTATTGTCTGGGTTTTGCTAAGCCTGCCATAGAAAATAACAGAGAACATATAAGAGGAGACCACAATGCTGAATTGATTAGAGACATTCCACGCTGCCTGCAGGGAGAGCTGAGCCTCGCACAATGTCAGCCATCTTTGTCTGTCCTGCCAGAGGCTAAACATGGCCCTGCCCTCCCTCCTCCTGGGCCCTAAACCCTGGGAATGCTGCTCACCGCGGAGAGGCCAAAAGACTTACTAACCCACTACTGAGAGAAAGAAATGAAACAAGAGGGGGAAAAAAGAGAAAGTGCAAGGAAGCAGAGCAAAGGAGATAGAAGTGCGTGTGTGTGTGGTGGTGGTGTGTGTGTGTGTGTGTGTGTGTGGGGGGGGGGGGGGGGGGGGGAAAGGGGCTGGATTAAGGTAAGGGGAGAAAGACCTTCTCATTTCCTCAGACTTAAAATTACAACTATCCTCCTCCTGCTTTACTGAAACCCCCAGGGTACAAGGGTATCCCTTTATTCATTGAGGAGATATAAATCTGTAAGTCATGCTTTGGGGCTGAGCACAAAGTACGTCCCCCCTCTCCTCCTCCCCCAGTGGCTCAGCCTGGCCTGTGGCATTCTTGGGTACACTCAGACAGAGGTTGGATTATACGAGGGTCACTTCTCAAAAGGTTATATATATATATTGGCAAATAGAAAGATTCAAAGTATATTTCCTATAGAATGACTCCAAAATGTATCATTAATAAATGATTAAATGAATAAAATCTATGAATTCATCACTGCAGCCAAGACAAGACAAGCATTGTGTGAGTCGGTTAATACACCCTCTGACTAGCTAAAGGTGGCTGGCCCCTTGGATCCATAATGGCTGTGCAGTTTTCTTTGTGTGGTTGCATGTGTGTGCAGTCAACTCTGGAGCTGGGGCCCCTGTGTACGACCACACCACTACAAAGACTGGGGGGGGGGGGATACAGAGGGCAGACTTCCCCTTTAACAATTTGAAAAGAAACCAGCACTGTTAGACATACACTTAAGAGATGGCCTGAGTGTGGGATTAATTCCATGTTTTCAACTAAGAGTGTGTGAAATCAACACAGTGCTTTTCAACTCAAAACCAATGGCTAGACTAATACCTTTCAATGTTTGGGAGATTGCAAAAGCGGCAGCAGCGAGCCCAGACTTTCTCCCACATCTGTCCACAGTGGCCTTTACAATATGGTCGTTGCCTTACAGCTGAGTTGAGCTGTGACAAAACTAAGGGGAACGTTGTTACAACCTGTAACCCTCAACCCTAATGGCCTATTCCTCCTCCTTCCCGCACTGTAACACTAGAGCTTTGCTTTAAACAAAACCAGACCCTCCCGCTCCCACACGACAGGCCCCCAGTGCACCTCGTTAACAGGAAACCTCTGTTTATTTTCTCTGCTTTTCAAACACTCTCTTCTTCCTCTGCTAACCCTGTTACTGACCCCCCCCCCCACCCCACACTGGTGACATCAGCAGCCAGGATCTATGACTTCCTTCAGGAGGCAGCAGCCAGAAGTAAGGAAGGAAAGACAGACACACAGACAAAGGAGACGGCAGAGAGCAAGGGAGAGCGGGAGGAGGGGGAGGTCAAATAGACAAGAGCAGCAGCAGCTCAGTGGTAACGAGGAATGTCAAGCAGTTCAGCTAGGCTAGCAGGCTGTTGAGCTAACAGCTTAGTTAGCTAACACCCCGGGGGGCAGGGGAGGCTTGGGTATGGTAGATCAGGGCTGGTAGCAATGTGACTTTGACAGGCAGAGGCTGAAAATGGCACGAAGAGCAGGATTGTGGGAGTGTTCACCTTGCCTGCCGCAAGGGGCGAGTAAGCACAACCAAAGAACAAAAGGCTGATTGTGGCATTTGGAGGCAGAGATGGGATCTGGGAGGACTAATCTGCTGCTGCGGCACGATAAGATTAGAGAGGGATGGCAGGAAGAGCTGGCTGGGAAGATCACACATACACACGCATAAACACACACACACAGATGATGGATCTGATTGGAAGGGTTTTCCACTCTGCTTTCTCACTTCCTCATTTTCCTACTTTCTCCCGCTCTCTTAGAGACAGAGATATCTGCCAGCACACCAGCACTCAATAAGCACTTCCATCTGGACGACAGAACACACACACACACACACACACACACACACACTCAAAAGCTGTCTGTGTGTGAATGTAAACTGGCGAGGTACAAGAGATCTGCTGTGCTCACGCAATCTACGACATCTCAGTGACTGACAAAGGAGGTTGTTAAAAAGAAATGCCAGCATGCTGGGTGAGCAAACACACACATTCAAGAGAATTCTCTCTCTCTCTCTCTCTCTCTCACTCACACACACACACACACACACACACACACACACACACACACACACACACAAATAACAGGCTTTCATGATAAGCACCACTATTCTTCTCCCAATCCTGCAGTCGAGCGGGGCAGGCTGGGACTCTGTGTCAGAGGTAAGAAAAAGCACCTCTAAATCAGGCTGTCAGAGCCAGCAGCAGCAGCAGGACTCCACTCTGCAATCCTCCTCTCCTTATGGGCTTCACAGTGAGCGCTTGGCTACTTGGAGGAAGGAAGGATAACCTGCCCCTCAAGCCTCCTTCTCTTAGGCACATACAACAACACTAAACAAATGCTGATTACTATGTTTGTGTGGAGGAGCTGTGCACAGCCTGCTTCCCCGCCTGGCAACAAGAACAAACGGAGAGTGTGGGAGGCAGAGAGAGGGGGGTGGTGGGGTGAGTCCCAGCTGTGGTGGCGGTGCTGGCAGGACCTTTGCGCCATGCCTACACAGGGGTGTCTCTCTCTCTGCGTCTCTTTGGCTTGACCTGTTTGGATATTAAATCGGCGCCCTCTGCTTTGAACACACTGGGCCCATCTGTCAGCCCAGCTCCATATTGGATTGGATGAGCTTTAGCCGTTTCAAAGTGGGCAGATTTGCTTTTAGTGTTTGTGTGTGTGTCTGTGTCTGTGTGTGTGTGTGTCTTAAATCTAAAACCCCCTTTCAAGAAAGAAGACACGCATAAATCACTTTATGGCAGACTCACTAAATTTGATGACACAACACAAGTTAACAGGTTCTCCTGTCCACCAGGCAGAAGGAGGAGGGACTGTGGTAGAGATGGAGAGAAGAAAAAAATAAAATAAAGAGGAGACGGGTTGTGTCACGCGGAACTCACAGATGATACTAATTAAGACTTAGGGCTGAGGGCCACTACTTGTGGATCTTACTGCTAACCACAGGCAGACTCTACACACTGAGGAGTCACAAGCACCACACGTGACTGCCACAACCGAGGTCTAGCTTGTCCAGCACTGTTTCACTCCATGCTGAAAACAAACCGGACTAGTTGCACCAGCCTTCGCCTTAACCTCGCCTTTATTTCAAATGTAAATTAATGGCAGAAGAATGCACGACCTTGACCACATGGCCCTCCTTCTAGACCGAGAGTGGTGGTGAGAATCGAGAACACCGGCCTTGGCCGCTCGCTCCATAAAATAGCCAGGGTTATGTCCAACTTAAATATTTATCTTCGCCTACAACACACTTCTGCTGCACAGCGGTTTTAGCCTAGAAATTGAAGATTAGTTAAGTGATGGCACAGAGAGGAGCACCGTGAAAGGCAAGAAGAGAGGGGATATAAAGAATATCTTCACTAATGATGATCATTATCTGCAGACCACAGACACCGAGCATCAGGGTCCTGACAACTTGTGTTCAATGATTTAGGCTGCACACAATAACACTGACACTTTTTTTCTCGCTCTCTCTTTTTTTTGAGACTACAATCAGAAATCCTTGCAGCACTAGCAGGATGCAGACTAGAATGCAGATCCAAGTGAGACTTCAAACACAGGCTGTGCGAGGACAGATGGAGGCGGTTAGGAGAGCTCATATCTGGGTGTTCAGATCATAATACTGACTTTATTTCTCAAGCTCTCCCTCTCAGCCAGACATACAGTTATAGCCTGCCAGAAAACATTGTCATTTCTGCCTTTAGCCTTTCATTTAACCGCTTCAAAGACATCCCCGCTTTGATACCTGGCTTCCTGTGTGTGTTTGTGCGTCTGCCAGTGTGTGTATGTATGTGTGTGTGTGTCTCTGCGGGCGTGTTTGCGTATAGACCAGGATGTTCTCTTGAGAGCAGAGACTTGTCTGGTCTCAAGGTAATACCCGTGAGTCAGGATTCAGACGCCGACAAACACGCACAGAAAGACTGAGGAATGCTGGCGTTTTTTGGACGACAGAGGCTTCCTTTGTGTTGTGCAGAATGTTTAAACGGCCTGGTGTTTTGTTTGGAAAGCCGTTTGCCTGTGATCCACTGTGTTAGCTTCGCCTTGTTAGCATAGCCTGGTGAGCTAATGAGACATCTTACTAATACTGACTGGCTTACTGCTGTGGAGGAAGAAAGGGGGACTGCTCGATGAGAAGGGCGTGCAGAAAGGATATGAATATCAGGCTGTGTTTGTGTGTGTGTATGTCATATTGGACGTCTGCCCAGCCAGCTAATCCGTACCCTGTGTGTGTGTGTCCGTGTGTGTGTGTGTGTGTGTGTGTGTGTGTGTCCGTGTGTGTGTGTGTCCCCAGCAGCAGCCACCTGAGCAGGGCATGGCAGAGAAGGAGCTGATTGAGCGCTGTAATGGAATACAGGAAATGAGAAGTCTTGCTTAAGCCAATGCTAATCGATCTCCCCCTTTAGTATAATTCACACACAGACACACATACACGTATATGTAACTTTCAGGCTCAAGTGTAGCTTAATGCAGTAGTAATAGATAGGCAGAGGAAATAAGATTTGTTCATGGTAGGATATGTGTGTGTGAAGGGTGGATAGGTTGTGTGTGTAGACTTGTCAACAACCGACTAGGAAGTCAGAAAGGAGATATATATCTATATTGATAGATAGATAGATATACATCTCTATCTACCTATCTATATAGATACAGATATATATCTATACAGATATATATCTAAATCTAAGCAAGAAGGTCCCAGGTTCAAACCCCAGTCATCCAGGTCTTTCTGTGTGGAGTTTGCATGTTCTCCCCATGTCTGTGTGGGTTCTCTCCGGGTGCTCCGGCTTCCTCCCACCGTACAAAGACCAAAGACATGCGGACTAGGTTGATTGGTGTCCCTAAATTGTCCTTAGGCGTGAATGTGACTGGTTGTTTGTCTATGTGTGGCCCTGCAATGGACTGGCAACCTGTCCAGGGTGTACCCCGCCTTTCACTCGATGTCAGCTGGGATTGGCTCCAGCCCCCCACAACTCTGTACGCAGGATAAGCAGTTGACGATGGATGGATGGATATATCTCTATATACACACACACACACACACTTAAATACATATATACACATATATATCAGGGGGACTTTTTACACATATTTCCATTTAATAAGGTTTTGTCAGGACATAATATTTTATGAAATTATGATAAAGCGTTTGTTCAGCCAAACAAACCTTCCTTTTAAGGTCATTGTAACTGACGATAACACTACTACTAACAATAATAATACCATATACTATATTTTCTGAGACAGTTATTGCACTGTGAAAATCTCATACCATTGAAACCCTAGTGTTTGTGTATGTGTGAAAGCTTTGGAGGTCATGTCCATGTAAGAGCAGCTGTCAGGCAGGAAGAGTGTCTACAGGGAATGTTTGTGAGAGTGATACCTCGTGTGTGTGTGTGTGTGTGTGTGTGTGTGTGTGTGTGTGTGTGTGTGTGCGCTGACCACACACACACACACACACACACACACACACACACACACACACACACACACACACACACACACAGCAAACAGGAATATTTATGATCCTTTTAACACACATACCTCAAAGATAATTTCCACACACACACGCAGACACAAACAAACCACCGTTTACACACCCACGACAGAGAGGAGTGGCGAAACACAGCCAGAGATTAGAGAATAAGAGCGCCAGCATGCAGAAATGGATCTTAAAGCTGCGTTTGAAACCGGACGGACAGCATTGCAGACGGCCTTGAAGAGCTCATGTCACCATAAGCTCAACTGGTTGTGATTGTGTTGTTTTATCTCGCCACTGCTTCTGAAGATAAGCATCTCTCGGTCTCTCTCCCCACCTCTATCTCTACGTCTGAAGGTGACCTTGCCTGTCTGTCAGTCTCTAGTGATGACATTGGCCCTATCAGTAATACATCATGTAAGCGGTGTATCAGCCAGATGCCGCACAAGCCGAGCAGTGGGTGGTCTGTCAGGGACGCCTGCTTTGTACAATATGCAAATAATCACATGCAAATTACCCACCCGTGTGTGTGACAATATATCAGTGTGGATGCAAGTGCACTAGGCCATCAGATGTGTATGTTAACAAAAGATTTAAAGTGTTACAGGCCTTTCACCAAATACAGTTAGAGCTCACAAAATCAAAAGGCTACTCGCAGCAACTGCAGTCTGAATTCTGGGGAAGAATGTGATTATAACACATGTGCACACGCACACGCACACAGAGGCCAGAAGCTTTGAGCAGCCTCCTGCTGTGCTTCAACAAGAGATGTATTGTAGACAACACAGCTGCAATAACAAGGCTGGCCCAGTGCTAGAAGGAGCTGTACTGCATGACTCTCAGTCTAGACCAGCAATAACAGCCACCATATTGTAATGTGATTATATCAAGAAGACACATTTCTGTCAATTTGACACATGTTTAACTGTACCTGAGAATGAATTTAAAGTCACAGTGAAACATTTTCTTTACATTTTACTTTCTTCATCAAATCATTACACACTGTCTGGCGTCAGTTAGGAAGTCCAAAGGCATTCAAAATTCATAGGAAAGGCTGAATTGCCCACAACTCTGTGATAGTGTTATTGATTAAAATGTAAATGTATTCCTCCTCTGCAATTAACTCACCACTAAAGATTTTACATTTTCCAGTGCATAAAACATCAAGGGATGTTTTGCCTTCTGTTTATCTTTAACTGTCAAATGGGTGTACGGCACTGAATGAAGAATGACCTAATGAGGCACAAAAAAAGTAAAATTAATAAAATAATCTGAAATAAAAAACAACAATGCAAGCAAACCGCTGTGTTTTTTATTATCTGATTAATGTTCTGAAATGGAAAAAAAATGGGTGGTGTAAGAGCAACATAAAAAGGTGAATAAAGGTATAAATTATTGAATTCAGTAAGGCAGAAACAACGAAAAACCATGCACCTGTTCTGCATTAACTGAGCAGACAAGCTGTGAACTGCCATGGCCAAGTGAAACATTACACCTTTAGACACGTTTGTGCACACCTTACACATTTTGTCGAGACTTTAAGAACCCGCAAATATCCTCCATTATGTAATATGATGTATTATTGTTTTTTCAGGTAGGAGTGAAGCTGGGGATGTAAAACTGATCTATGAATAACATTTCCTTTCAGAAGTCAGTTGTTTGTTAGTTGTTTTCTGAGTCATAATCACACAATAATGCCAATGTACCAAAGGAACATTTAGCTGACACAACAAAGAGATCAATGGGTGACTTTTTTTGTAAGTATTAAAAAACAAAAACATATTTAGCTCTTGCAAATTAAAACTGCAGCCCTCGTCTCTGCTGAGGACCTCCCAATCTGTAACATAATAAAAACCGCATGCTTAAGTAAACAACTGCTCTCTAATGCAGAACATGAGAAAAACACATTGGGAGTCATGATAAACACACTGGTTATCGTTCACACGCTCACGCGCACAAATAGAGCGCCCACCAAGAGAGTGAGCGTGAGACAAAGAGGCTGAACAACACACCAACCATCTCTTCTCTCTGCAGCCCGGGCACATCAAAAGCCTTCCCCGCCCATTTATCTGTGTGTGTGCCTGTAAATCAAAAGGCATACTGAACATGCACACACACCAACACACAGGCTCAGACTGCATTTGCTTTGTGCAGCAGCATCCAGGGCTGGGTAGGGGAGGTAAAGGATTTTGCTGTAGACGGGGGAATTACTTGCCTCAGCTCACTCTGTCAGGGAGGAGAGGGGGATGTCTGTTTACCCGCAGTGAGTGAGAGTGAAGGAGAGAAGGAAAGAAAAGACAGAGAAGTCAGTGCTGTGTCTGAGATGGCTTTCTTCGCTGCAAGTCAACTATTGCTTCACTTTCAACCCTCACTTGCCCTCCTGCCACTGTCATTAAAAGTGACACACACATACACACACATCTACCATCTGTCTTTAAAAATGGCTGTAAGGTGCATTAGATAAGGAGGCAGGTCAATGTACTTAGTTGTAACAGCATGTTCAGGTCAAGATACTATACACAGGAACAAAGGAGCCATAAATGCACAAACACATTAAGAAACCCACTGAGAGGAAAACCAAGGAATGCACCCACACACACACGCGCGCGCACACACACATACACAGATCATCTGTGCATCCCAGTGTGACCATATGGTTTGGCAGGGACTTCCTCCCCACCGCGGAGGAAGAGTCCGTTTACAGCATACAGTTCAGTTGTCCGCCATCACATCCTGTCTCCCAGCTCTAAACGGCCACGCAAAGCCTGCCCGGCTCAGCCCAGTCACGGCTTTGAAGTTAAATCAAGTAGAAAGGAGACACAGTTCACCATACCATGCAATCAGCATGAGATATGGTAGGGCGCACGCAACCTCAAAGCACTGGGAGCATATGGAGCAGGCTTTGTGTACTGTAGCTTGTGTGAAGGCTATTCTGCGTTCAGCCCGTTTTGTTGGCAAATTCTTGCCCCCCCCCCCCGTCTATTGTGGTGGTGTGATTGACATCCACCTGTCCTTGGGTGGAGGGTGATTAGGTGTTCCTACAGCTGGCTCTTTGTAACAGACTAGAGGCTTGTAATAGATTGTGTGTGAAGAGGGATATGATAGGCTGATGATGGAATGATCCGGCAGACATTGACAAACAGTCTGTGGAATACAACGGGGCGGGGTTATTGATGACTTTCTTATACAGCGAGTATCATTGCCATGGCAGCCCATACATTATCACCGCGCAGCCACGCCCCGTTACCGGCCTGGACCAATGGGCAGGCGGCTGCCAAGCAAACAATCCCCAGCAGTGTTGGAATAGTTGAGGGAGAGAGGAGAATGCTAAATGTGCCATTTCATCTGGTGATTGACACAAAGCCTCTTGTTTACCGGCGCCACAGAGATTTGCATCTTTTTACCGTTGCCCCTCCCTCTCCTCCTCTCTCACATTTCTGTTCTTCTCCTCTGCCCCCCCCCCCCACAATCCTGCCTGTTTGTGGCGGCACTGCATGAAGTGGATATTACCCCACCCTGCTGCTATGATATTGATCAGCCTCCTCCCTCCTTTCTCTCTCCTCTCTTCATAGTCCACTGCATTGATTCCACCTCTCCCCCTGAGCCCGCCAGCTAGGAGTGATTACACACGCTGCTCACACACAGTGATGCAAGCGAACACACACAAACACACTCACATTAGGGTCTCTGGTAGGGATGTGGGGTTGGGTAGCTTTGCTTTGCTTTAAAGGCTATAAAGCCCAGCGCCTGCTGCACAAGCCCTATGAAAACACTGCTTCTTTTCATTCAATGCAACCAATGACTGCAAGCTTAGCATGACATATTACCATAATAAATGTCGTTGCTTTAGCCTGTTAGAATAGCACATCAGCAGGCTGGTGTAAAGCAGGCTGTGCTCTGGTGGTTTTTGTCAGGTTGGTGCTAAAGATGGCTGTGGTAGGGCTTGACAGGTGGGCTCCAGACAACTTGTGATTCTGTGCAGAACCATACAGAGCTGAGACACACTCCTTATATGGGCCTGTGGTGCAGCGTTCCCCAGCAAAAAGACTAGCAGCTAGCCCACTAAAGTCAAAGCAGTTAAATGAAACAGCACAGAGTGGGTGTCAGCGCTACACAGACAAAAGACTTTATCAAAGAGCCAAATCAGCTGTGTACAGTTATAGGAGATTTGAGGTCGGGAATAAATAAAGCACTCCACCAAGGTGAGAGGAAAGCTACACATCCTCAGTGAAATTCCACGCCAAAAACTTGCCTAAACAGTGCCAGCAGTAGGAGCCACTGGCTCATCTGTACACACTTGCACATTAATTAGTTAAATACCTACCCTCTCCTATTTACCAGATAGGATCTCTGCTGACAATAGCTGGTGAAGCACAAAAGGTTTTGAATGGGGGGGTGGGGAGAGAGCTAACAAGGGCAGTGTAGGCTGATGCTGCAAGAACAACCACTTATCTGTGAGTAACCTCTCTCCAGCAGCAGCAACAATCCAGCAGAGTCTACAGCAACAGGCCATAGAGCCCACATATTATACACACCTTCGCTGCCATTTGGCATTTAAATGGCATTTTAGCGTGGCAGAAAACAGTTTGCACCTAATTATGGCCTGTTGCCGCTGAGTCCCGAGTTAAACAGGAGTCTCGAACAGCCATCCACAAGAGAGTTGGACTGGTAAATCTACTCTCTTGAGGATAACCAATACTTCTATCTCTAGGCTTAATGCTGAGGTGGGTGAGTGTTGATAAAGGGGCTCTATACATATGTGAAAATGTAAAATGTGAAAGGTCCAAACAAAGACAAAGACAAGAGAGGGGGGAGCGTAATCAATAGTAGAATCAATATTCTCCTTCTGTAAATTTCACTGTTTGAATTAGTACTTGTATTGCACTGTGATATCACCTCTTAGACAGGCTCAAAGTGATTTTATTTCAGTTGCGTGATCTGACAAAAAGTCTTAAATGAACCTACGTGAAACACTCAATTGGCAGCTTCAAAAAAATAAAATAGCTAAAACAGTGCCCCGACAAATAAATAACATGTCTCATGATCACTCAAAGTAAGCCCATCCAAAAACCCCTCTAATGATCCAGTGAAGCTTCTTTTGAGATGATGTTTTGGGCTAAAAAGGACTCCAAGAGACAGTCGGCCATCTGTTAACACTGACCGCCATCAGTCCCCAACAGGTCCTGTCACAGGTCTACAGCTAGAAGAGCGTGAGCACAGGTTCCACTGTGGTACACACAATGAAGAAATGAGATGTGTGTTTTGTATAAATGTGTGTGTCTTGGCTCTGCGGGGAGGAGAGGCCACCATCTTTACAAGGAGCACACCAAGATAGTAGGGGTGGGAATCTCACGATTCGATTATGATTCAGAGGGCTGCCATTCGATTATAAAACGATTATCGATGCATCCTTTTTTCTATACAGGATGCCTGGACAATTATTAAGCTTTTAAGTTGTGCATTAAAATCCAAAAGAAACATCTCCTAATTAGCTTAAAAGGACCAGTTTGCATCCCTTATTTAATTTATTAACCTCAGCTCCATGGTCCCTCATTAACAACCAGTTGACTCTGAAAACTGACGAATAATTATCAGGATATAGTCTACAGTATGTATACAGGACAGAGCTGCACACCAGTTTAGTCTAAGCTTTTACCTGATGTTTTCAACCCTTGACTAGTAGGTTAGTTAGTAATGACATACAGCTGATAATTAATATTAATTTGTTACTAACTTAGCTAATGTTACATAAATAAATATGTTTAGCGCCTTTCATGGGACCCAAGGACGAGTTACACATAGTTACAGAACAACAGAAAGTCATTCAGGATTGAATGCATTGGTAAAGAGCTGGGTTTTTAGAAGATCTTTGAAAGTGTTCTGACAGGGAGCATTTCGGATCTCTGTTGGGATGAGCTCCAGAGGGTGGGGGCTGTAATGCTGACGGCTCTGTTCCCAAAGTCCGGAGTCTGGTGTGGGGGACGGAGAAAGCCCTTGTACAGGGGAGATGTTAGCTAGCGCAAACAGCCTTCACTTTCCCAGCCGTTGGGAAACAACAAACTTTTATTAACGAACACACATATCAGGCAGAAACTTACTGCCAATATATTTCTCCGCCACGTTCTGTCGCGCTCTCTCACTCGCTCGTCCTCACACACAGGATACATAGGGAGCGACCGAGCGTCGAGTGTCACCTTGCGCACTGATATTAATGATTTGTGTGACATTTTAGGTGGTTATTCATTCAGCAGCGGTGGTGTGCCGAATACAGGTTGTGTGCGCGCCGCAGACGGTCCGGGCGCTGCACTTCCGCGAGTTCCGCCTTTTGCGTTCCGTCAACATTACGTTATCAATTAGCTTTAAATAATCGATTTTTAGACATTTGTTAATCGATTCATAATCTTCCACGACCGCATCGCGTTGCATCTAAGAATCGATTAATTCTCCCACCCCTACTAGACAGTAGTGGTGGGAATCCTCAGAGGCCACATGATACGATATTACCGATATTTTCCAACTTCAAATTGTGTCCCCAAAGGAAAATTATTTTTCTAGTGAACTGAAAAACCAACTGATTGTATTATTATAGTACCAAAAAGTAAAATTCTCATGTCCAACTTATATAATAAAAGATTGATACTTGGCGTCCATGTTTTGATGCGATAATATGCTACATTGATTTTTCCCCCCACCCCTACTAGACAGAGGGGGGTCTCAATCACCTCCCCATGCTGATGTAGAGAAGAGAGCTTCTCGCACTCATCCGCCAACTCCATTACCCACCCCGACAGGGCCACACATTAAATCATTCCATTTCACCTGGAGAGGAGGGTGAAAGTAGGAGACACAGAGGTGGAAGGAAGACGGGAGAATTTAAAAACCCCCAAAACAAAAAAAACCTCCTGTCCTTTCTTGCTGGTGTGTGAACTGATTCGGACATGTCCACGTGCTAGGCCACCATCAGTAATAGGCCCAGATTGGCCATCCCCTCCCACCCCTTACCCTCCATCCCACAATGCCTTGAGGCACAAGATACATCACAAGGACCAGACAGTAGAGGAGACGAAGAAAGGAGAAGTCGAACAGAAATAATGTGGAATAAGGAATGCCGTAAGATATGAATAAAAGCAAATGATGGGAGCCTATAAAGAGTTATTCACCCTCAAATGGGGAGGGCATTATGGCGATCTATAAATGGGCTGTTAAACTCAATAGCCCAAGGTTAGCTTGTCGTGTTGCTGCAGTGAAAGTCTATATAACTGACAGTATTAGTCCTACCATAAACACTCAGCCAGAACCATCTGGATTAAAAAAATGCTTTAAAATGCTCTGATTATTTCAATTAGCTCCAGAGCAAGTAAGAGGAGGAATTAAGCAGCACGTCAGACAAAGCTCCAAACACAGATTGCCGTGCACGGCAGCAGCTTGCCTTAACAACTGTATAGTGGAAGAGGAGAGGCCACTGGATAAAAGAAACGGGGATTTGACAACTGTACAAAAAAGGGACTTAGGGGAGGTCTGTATTTTCTTAATCATTTCATTAAGATAGTGCTTAGGCTAATTTAACAGTAGGCTTAATAATGCAGCCTTTCCTCCCTCTGCTCTGTACACAAGTGTTAACCGCCTGCTGGAACAAAGGCGGCTCTGTTCACAAACACAACACTGCCAAACTGTTAAGTACATTCCTATAAAGAGAAGAACAAAGAGCGTTTGAGCGTGGCGGGAGCAGAAATGAATACAGCTTCTGAGGGGATAGCACAGCTCGGCCCTTTGATGCGGGGGAAATGTCTTTACCATCGCAGATAGTGTTTATGTTGCTTCACAGCATACTGTTTGAGATCGAGGCAACAATAAAATCAACTCGAGATGATGTTTGGGAGAGAATGAGGCTGAGCAGGAGGGAGATGGGGGGGTTGAGGTATAAGCTGCAAGACGGCAGACGAGTGGAGGAGACTGTGGGGAATTTAGAGGTTTGGACTGGGTGGTTTTTGGTAAGCACAACATTAAGACCTGGGGTTACACAATGCAGGAATAATGAGGTGTGCAATGTTTTGCGAGTGGATGCAAAAGTAACAAAAATGCACAAACACCTATGCGCAGGATAAATCAAGTGTGTGTGCGCATGTGTGGTGAAGCATACCCTAGCCCTTGCAGCTGTGGTTCCCTTCAGTCCATGTGATCCATTGGCGGTGACAGAGAGGCAAACACAATTTAGACTCGCCCATCAAAGCGCATGCAACACCAGGCGCAGCCAGTGCGGGCGGAAATGTGACGCACAGAACGGGAAACACACAATCCTCCTCCTGTGTCCCAGGAAAGACCAGTATAAATTTGTCATTAACTACAATTTGGGAAACCTGTTTGTCCTGCTTTGTTGGTTTAGATAATATTTTACTGTACACACTTACTCTTACACTCATCTTTTTTGCGTCACAGAAGGCAACTCTGTGCTCAGTCAATCTCTGGGGATATTGGTGAATTTTATGGTTCAGAGATTTCTACAAAAAAAAGGGGATTCTCAAATCCTAATATGAGTCGAAGCTTGAGTTGTGAGCCCTTCACGTCTCCCATTTGTTGGTCATGGAACCGCTCCAGTGTCTAAATCTTGATGACATGACTGATAAGACTCTTGGTTCTTTGGTTTCGAGGTTTAGGAAAGGGATTTCTTGTTCACATACACTGACTGGACTGTGTTGTGCTAGAGAAATGGCACATAAGATTTCTTAAACAGAAAGTGACATTACCCCATTTCACGAGCAAAGCATGAGCATATGTGAGCCAGTTGCGTTGCATTAGATCAACAAGCGTTCGGAGATGAAGAATAGATAAAGCCAGCAGTGAGTCAAGCTGTAGCACATGTACAAAATGTCAGAGGGTCTGTATGAGATTGCAGAGCTGCTGCAGGGGAGCCGCTGGAGATGGCAGCCTGTGGTGATGTTGCTGTTGTTTTAGGGCTGTGTGAGGCAGCGAGCTCCAAGGTACAAAGTGTTGACATTCCTCAGACCTCACAGCAATCCCTGAAATTTCCTCCTCTCGTGTCTGCTCCTCTCTCTGACCGATGCCCTTGCCCTACCTCCCTTCCTCCTTTTGCGCTCTCTACTGGCACGAGTTAATTTGCACCATGTGTTCTTTAACGGAGAAAGAAGGGGGGAAAAAAATAGGGCCCCAGTGGAAGCGTGTGAACCCGATACCACTATAAATCTCCACTTCCACAGCGTTACCCTCTTGCCCCTCCTACTCCTCCTCCCCTTCCCCCTGTTCTCTCTCATTCTTTTTTTATTGGCATGTCACACATTGGACAAGCTGGAAATTACACTGAGCTGAGCAGAGAACCAGCGGTGAAGCACGCCAGATACTCACTTAAGCAGAGAGAGAGCCGGGGAAATGTGGAGGGTGGAAAGGAGAAAAAACAGGGGACGGGAGGGAAGTGGGAATGTAAAGTGGGAGAGGACGAGGAGGTGGGTTAAAATTAGCCGACCATTTTCAGAGCAGAGGCCAATCCAATTAAAGCTTGACCAATCCACGCAAATGTGTTTAGTGTCTTGTTACTACACTCTGTGCTGGGTGGCCAGGCAGAGACAAGAGATTCTCCTCTAAATACAATACTCACTTCAGCTACTCACAGACACGACCTGAAATACTTACAGCTGAAAATGAGCAAAGACAGAAATACTATGCTACTGTGGACACCATCTAGCCCCAGTGATTGTGAGAAACTGTGAACATTAGCCTACTTCAAAGGACCCTTCACCCTTTAATTTAGAGTCAACCCCCTATGGAGGAGTCGACTGGTTTTATTTCAACCGGAAGACCTGGTCAGGTAATTAAACAGGCCCTGTCATTATTTTCATTACGGAACGACCAGGTTGGGAGCCCTGTAGGCCTTTAGAGAGCGTCAAATCTACCTGCCTTTTCTTGGCGTCTTTGCTACATTTGTTTTCCGACTTTCTCATCAAAGCTGGTGTCAAAGGAGATAGCGCTGTGTGTTTGCTCTTCTGCTTTAAGAGATAAAATGTAGTGCTCCGCGCCGGAGCGCAGTGAATTTGCTTCAGATGTTAGTGAAGACATCAGAGGAGACATTTTCACTTGTGATGTGCCAGGGAAAAAAAAAAAAAGGAAAAAAAGACTGAGGAACCACTGAATATTTCAACAACTCCGCAACAAGAGGTGAAATTAGCACTTGGATATATATGCAAGGCCCAAAATGTCATCTGTCACTGAAAAATGACATGATAAATTTGCATGGATCTCTGTGCGCATGTGAGAGATACAGCCAAGCCGGTGAAAATAAACTCAACTAACGGAACTCCAAAAGGGGAAGAGTGGGCAGAAAGCTTCTCTTCTGAATAATTTAGCAGTGGTGGGTCAAGGAGGTGGCTATTGAGCTTTTAAAGAGCCTTATGAAAACGCTATGGCCACTGGCCTAGCCCTTCAAGCCCGACCAACCCCCACTGTCCTGGCTGCACCCTCTCCATCTGGGAAGGTAATCACCACTCATAAAAACACACAAAACCCCATTTTGATTTCAGCCCGTCTCTACTTCCCTCCCCTCCTGCCTTCTATCCTAGAGAAAGAGCTCATCCTATTGGCTGAACAAATAGTTTCCATAGCAGCATTTAGCTAATGCACAGGGGTGGCAGTGAGGGTGAAAGAAAAAAGTGTTATCTGTCCAAAAAGATGAAAAGAAGGGGAAACGTGGGGCCAAGGGGAAGGTTGGGTAGATTTGGTTTTATACCCACGAGCAGAGCTGAATACAGCCTCCTGCACTAGCTGAGTCTGAACTGTGTTATCGCAACCTTGCCATTTGTGTTTCTGTATTTATTCATTGCCGCGCTCGTGTGGACAATCAATCTAACCTGCCTCCCCAAAGAGAGACAGAGCTGTGTAGCTGTCTGAGAGATGCGTGGCTGTCTCCATCTGATTTGAGAAATGCACAGAGCTTGCAAACTGACACCCGAGAAGGACTAGCACTTGTCAGTTTGTGTCTGCTTAAGAACATACTCGCGTAGAAACAGCAGCTGCTGCAGCAAGTGACCCAAACACCTCAGCTAAATGACCTAATGTTTCTACAAAGAACGGCATTAACAGCTTCATCCAAATGAATGTTCAAGTGTGCAGAGGCAGAGAAGGAGGGAGGGAATGGGAGGGGGAGGCAGGATCGGCGGGGTGCATACCTTCTCATTGGGGAGCATTAATCAAAACGGTCATAATGGGAAAGTCACCTGATACTGCGACAGCAGCAATAAAAAATCCTTTGCTCAGAGGGTCTAGTCATAGGCAACTGTGAGGGATGGAGGGGGAAGGGGTATTTGTCAATAAAGGCAAGTAATCTGAGCAGAAGTAGTTTGTTCAAAAAAAATTATTATTCCACTTCATGTGTTAACTTGCTCCAGTCTACCACAGTTAAGATGTATAATGTCAGCACCAATTTCTGGTCTGTTTTCCCTTTGTAGGTAAGTGACAATGAACGGCCATTCAGTGTTTAGTAGCTGTTGTGCTGTGGTTCTATTGCTTTAAGGCCGCTACTCAATGGGGAACATTACAGGCTGAATGCCTCAATCAAACAGCTTGCAGCAGGCTAGGCTGGCCGGCCATGTCTATAGATGCCTAGATGCCCTTGTCAAAGCTGCTTCCTCACAGAGAGCACAGAGACAAGCAGACACTTAAGACAGCCAATTGTGAAAGGCTGCACCTCCACATGTTCACGTCTGTGAAATGTACCAGCTCGCTTATAGCAGCAGAGTGGACCAGGGAATAAAAGGGAGAACTGAGCATCACACTCTTACACACACACACACACGCACAAAATTGCCCCTAATGAGGGTAGCGCCCCTCTCTCAAGAGATGGCAGTGGCTGCTGCTCCACTCGATAAATATTAACAAGAAGTGCGACTGATGGTGGTGCTCACTGATCCATAATTGCATTTCAAAACGTTCGATGGGGGTGGGGTAGAGCTTGGTCATGAAGGGAGAAATGGGAAGATAAAAAGAAGGAACTCAGCCTTCTAGCCAGTGACAAGAGACAAGAGTGATGCCTGTCTAGTCAACCTCCTATCACCACCTTGATGGCTCAGCACCAATGAGTTTCTTTTGGTGAGAGAAACGCACAGGTTCTGCATTGTTGTTCCGCACAGGTCAATTTGGCTCTGTTGCTACCTTCACTGGCGGATTAACGGCGAACAACAATGCCCCCCACCCCCATTCCGTGTTTGTACGTTTTACACGAGGCAGAATAATGGTGCAACATTCCCGCCGTGAATAGGCTGTATAAACGTGGTTATTGACTCAGTGCTGCATGCATCACGAGACCTTTGAAACTGCAGCGTTACATAAAGGGACAAATCTGACGAAGGAACAGAGGGATGGAAAGGGACGCCACTTACCAATGTTACATTGCACATTAAATGATTTTTTTTTTCATGGATCTGAATATGTGCAGACAGGCTAGCCGCAAGCTAATTAGCTAGTGGATCTCATTGTTAAGCTAATTCTCAGCATTTTGGTTTCCATTAGGACTATACTGAGGGTCCACAGACAACCTAATAACTGTTCAGGTTAAGCATGCATATTTATGCACATATATTTGCATCTTTATCAAACATTTTTAATTAGGGGCTTTGAATACATGGCCCTTTTATCCAAGACTATATGATAAGCACCAGCTAAAACCATCAGGAAACAGTTGTGTGAAATGTAATCAACATTTGGTGTGTGTACATGTGTGTTTATTTGTGTGTGTGTGACGTGGAGTTGTACACACGCTGTTAACATGACAACTGGGAAAGCTATGCTGTTATACCCATCCAACACAAACATACACAAATTTTCAAATTTTGTCTAGTTTGTATTTAAAAATATTTTACTACATTACTGTAGGGAAAACCTTCATCTGACATATAAATGAGTGGTATTTTTCCTTAAAACATATTCATAGCAAATTCATAGAGTTTATTTTCTATTACAGTCCTAGAAATAATTGTGTCATGTTGCAATGTTAAGTGAAAATCTAGAAAACTACACACACACACTCACAACACAACACACACTCACTCTATATTGCTACAACTAGCTATTTTTATCATATATTTTCAAGCTATCTGCTAATTAAGTGTTTTGGCTTTCCTATCACTTCAGACCTGACACTAATTTTGTAAGATACTTTAATAATAACTAGCAATATGAGTGATAAGGATGCCCCTGCTTTTTTGTTGTTTCTTTAAAATAATTTGTGTCCCTCCTCACTGATCGTCCAGAGGTCATGCAAACCCACATGCACAACTCTTGCATGTAAGATGCAGGGCGCCAAACACTAATCAATAGGAGCTAAGGTTTATGGGTAATTTGTTTTCATTTCCTGGTACACCTTTTATTTTAACACATCTCATCAATTAGACTGACACATAAATTACTTTCAACAACGTAACACACGTGCAGTGTGCTGCAAGTCTGAACGAACACACTGCATCACAGCAAGTTTTCACTAGTCACATGTGCGAATGCTTAAAGTATCACATATACTAGCACACATCTCACAGTGCCAACAGAGCGTGCTCAACCTTGAGATGACTATAACCTTACACTGTGTTTTTACACTGATGCCAGGATGAGAATGAAAGAAAATGAAAACTAATGGAATCAGTACACACACACACACACTCTCTCTCTCTCTCTATACTGGTTATATGACAAAGAAGAAAATCCCTCATCCTTTTAAGCTGATCAGGCCTGCAACATATGAGCTGGACTACTGGCAAGATAATTGCATTGTACACGGCATCTAATTAAATGTCCATAAGCAGGGAGATCCAGGAGCAGAGATGTGTGTGTGCGGCCAACAGTGAGAGAGAGACTGCATGTGGGTGTGTGCTGGCATACAGGGCTCCTAAATCCTGTGTTCCCGGAGGGAGAAACGCTGCAATCACTCCCATTAGCGAAAGAGGGAGGGAGACAGGGATGCTGGGAGAAAGCAGAGGGAGTAAGAGAGAGGGATGTGGAGAAGGAAGGGAGGGAGGGAGGGAGGACGGAACACAGCTGACTTGGCCAATAATGGCAAATGAGGTTAGATACAAGCGAGAGGGGAGGTGGGGGGGGGGTCAATGAGCTTCGAGGACATGGACACAATGACTAGAGCATAGTATGGGAGGAGGGAAGCAGGGAGGGAGGGAGGTGAGTGACAGCAGATAAAGAGGAGTGGGGATGGGTGGGGTGGGGTGGAGGGCGAAGTGTGGAAACAGACAGATGAGAGAGGGAGAGAAATGGAGACCGAGGAGACAATCGAGGTAAGAAAGCAGAATGGATTGGTGAAGCCAGGGTCAATGGGCAGATATGGCTGCAGATTGTTCAGTGTTCAGGCGCTGTCAGGTGGCTTATTGTTCTCCTCACGTAGACCTCTGTGTGCATGCACAGTGGTGAACCAGATAAATACGTACACACACACACACACACACACACACACAAACAAACACCGGTCACGCTACTTATATTAAGATCATGCAGAATATCAATATAATGACATACACATGTATATGTACATACACACAGCATTACTCTCATCAAATATGGATTGTAAACACATTACAAGGTCATGGCGCCGCGTGTAAATTGAAACTAACCCTTGTGGGATTGTTGGCCCCCCATGGTTTTCATGTGACATCACATTCCAAGGAAAACGCCCCCACGGAGGGCAAAAAAGATTTTCCGCTGCCCGCCAACCAGGAAGCAAGTGATACGCTGTTACATTAAGTCTGTTACTTTTGCGTTGCCAAAATGCTGAATGGTTGTTGTGCTTTTGGATGCAATAATCGACGAGGAGACAAGCCTGAGCTGTGTTAGGTGAGGGATTCCCTACACGGCAAACATAAACATTACCACAGTCGAGCGCTGGCAGGGACCATGGCGGTTTTTAACGGCGGAAATATGGCAGCGGGTGCTGTATATGGATCGCAAGTTCCCAACACTTCCCAAACGCAGTTTGTGTCCATATGTATCTTTTTCTTGAGTTTAGAGGTGATCTAAATAAAATTTAACTGCTTTTGCGGCATCTCTACGAGGGAGTCCGGTATGAGCTGCTATCTTGGTCTGTTGTTTTGCCCTCCAGGTCACCGCGCATGTCACGTGACTGAAAACTATAAATTAACCTGACTGATCACATTTTTTCCACATATGTTTAATATACATTTAAAGACCGGTTTTGTGTGCATTTGTAGTCAGCTGCAATTTTAGTCCCTAATTCACTTAAATTCACATTTTATGATTTAGTCTATATATTTCTCTTGTTCTCATTGTTTTGCTTTAAATTTCTTATCTTTCCTTCTAGGCTTTGTAAGTTTTCTAATGTTATTACATTCTTCCCTTTTCAAGAAATCTAAACATTGGGCACGGAAGGGAATTATTATTGGAGTGGCTGCATTTCGGTGTTTTGCTTCCACTCCTCATTTTGTTTAATACCTCCAATGGTTAAAATGGCCTCCTACAGGTCACCTCTGTATCCGGGCAGACATTTTAGGAGGAAGGGTGGAGACTGAAATCTATATAGCCGGATCGATATGTCACAGAGGTTACAGTGGGCACCACAGCTGCCAATGTGGAGTAAACAAACTACGGAAAAGGATTGACCTCCAAGTCTAAAAATGACATCAATAATGCTGCAGAATTAAATTTTTTTATTTGGCATGTGTTACTGCTGATGACGCAACAAAGAAACACGCAACACGACTAGTCTCAGAATCATCACAATGCAGAGAAGACAGACATTGAGAGAAATATATAAAGACACAGAGAGGCGGGCTTCAGTCCTTGTTCTTCCCCATGCGGGGGAGATTGATGGCTGCATTCGGGATTTCTGCACACCACTAATTGGATTCACAGGTCATTAGATAAAGTACACGAGAGAGACTGTTACAGCCTAAAGACTAAGGGAGGAGAGAGAGAGACAGGAAAAATGGGAAGGGTGCGAGAGGGGCAATATTGATGAGATTGTTTGGTTCAGGACCAATGAAATTTCCTCCCCCTCTGCTGCGCCTCCAAAGCCCTGCTTCCCTACCAGAGGGGGGTTGATCGATAATTTGTGCAGCAAGAACAAGTGGGGGTTGGAGACAGAGGCAGGGAGGGATAAGAGAATAGGAAATAAAGAGAAGGAGTTGATGTCCAATGTGTGGTTCACTCACATGGATATCAAGTTGCCTGTTGTCCTTTTCAATATATTACAGCAAGAGAAGGAAATGAGATTGCGCTGACCATTATGTCCCACAACAGAGGAGAACGAGTGGATGAAAATTTTTTTCTTCCTCCCAAAGGCGCAAGCCTGTGCCCTAGTTTTCAGCGCAGGGTGTCGGGGGGGGGGGTTCGAGGTTGGGCAGCTAGATGGTAGTTTATACCAACGTGTGCAATTACAACCTAAATCAGCTATCATCCTAAAAGAGGATTTTGTTCTGGGCTAGTAGAGATAGAGATTACGAGTTTCCAATGTAGTGCCAATCATTTGTGATTTGTAGCCTGGCGACAAAGTGAGCTCATTGAAAAACACTGTACTTGTTTAGAGAGCCAGCGGGGCTTGTTGTTTTAACATAGGAGGACAAGGGTACAGTCTGCTCAAACACATACAGGCATGCAGATGGCTGTTCATTAATTACAGATGGAATGGGGGGAGGGAGAAACAGAGAGCAGGAGACGCAGAGAGAGAAAGAGAGGGTACGAGAAAAGGGAGAGAGAGGTCAGCTAATGTAGGCAGTCCCTCTCTCTCTCTCCCTGGACAATTACCTCTGTCTGCCCCAGACCTCTTCGGGCGCTCTTAATCAAGGGTGCAGGTGCATGGGTTTTTGTGCGAGAGTTTGAATGCGCATGTGCGTGCACGAGGAAAGGTTCCTGCCGTCCTCAGCACTCTAGCAGCAATCCGATTAAAGCCCTGCTGCTGTGGGGCCTGGATGTCTTCTGCTCTCTGTGAGGCCTGCAGCTCACCTTAAAACCCCGTCTACACACAACAACTGCCCTTCACACGCTAAAGTATTCACATTAGAAACAAAAGTGCCAACACACTTATCTCAAATGCATACACACACACATACAAATATTCCACCTTTTCCATAAATGCTGTGTGTGGCCTCTTAGCTGACCTCCCATCATCACCCTTGCTGTTGGCAGCCATTACTTTGGCCCCCTGGGGCTAGGCCGCCCCTCACTGCTCACTCTGCTTAAACAACCAACCTGTTAAAAGACAGGCAATGCTCTCTCCAGCAGGGTTAGATGCTGCTTCATTTGGCAACACAGACCCATCGATTTCATATTCCAGTAGACCTCTCCATTCATGGAAGTTGGAAACCATGCAAAGGACTAATTCAAAACAATCACTTTCAGATGCATAATCGGCTTCAGGCCTCACTGGTAAGTTCACATTTGATGAACTTGACTGACACAATTTCCCAGCCAAAAGAAACGCTTGTTTGGGTGCACTGAAAAATCCCATATGGGGCCAACCATCATTACTCATCCAGTTCGAGAATACAAGTGCTTCCAGAAAACCATCACCTGTATGGAAGTCATTTCTAAAACATCATGTCATTACAGTCGACTATCTGTTGACATCTAACCACATATTTTCAACCATAATGTCACATCCCTTTTCATCAACATGAACAGAGACAAATCCGTTGGGTGAACTCAAATGCAGCATCCCCTTCAGCAAACAGAAAATGCAGTGTGGGAAAATCAATTACATGTGTGATACATTTCGGGTGTCCTACTGCAGAGAAAACAAGCGCCACTTGACTAAACTGACCGAGCCTGATGAATCAGCCATTCTCAGTAGCAAATTAAAAACTAATTTCTTTCTTTATTCAGCAAAAGAGGCAATTTGGCCACATTATGTTGTAAAAAAATAAATTGAAAACTGGTGAAGGTCTCCTTCATTAAATCAATTAAGTGCATCGACAAACATCTTTATTTCCATTACAAGCATTATTACGCAGCCAGTGGATCGCAAAGGTGGTTATTATTCAAGCTCGATTCTCAGAGGGATTTTTATTTGTCCACATGACCCTTTAAAAACAAACCTGAGGATACAAACTGATTGTAAATTGTATTTCACTTTGATTTGTATTCTCTTCTCATCAGACTTATACATAGTAACAAAATTGTGCCGCTTTGCACCTGAATCTCCTAATTATGATGCACATAACATCACTGCCCTAATTTCTTCTCGCATTTTTTCTCATTAGAACAGCAGCAGTTTGTTTTCCAGCTTAGGACACGGGATGGGTGGGTGGATAAGTGGTGAACCTCGGGCCAGTGTGAGGACACAGGGACATGAAACAGGAAAGACAGGAAGCGAAAATGTACTCACCAGCTTGAAATCCTGAATGCTACAAATGAAATAGGGAGTGTTGGGCCGCCGGCTTTCAATGTACACACAATCTGCAAGTAAGAGAAAAAAAAAAAGGAAGAAAGATGTGAGTTTGAAAGAAGATGTTCACACTTCCCAAAGCTTTCATATTTTTAATGCAGCCAGACTCAGTAATGTATTATTTTGCGTGCTGTTACCTCTGCTGAAAAGACATTTTTCTCCTTGAGTCAAATTCAATTGGAATGCGAGTAATAGGATTAAGGACTTTTGGAGCGCTACAAGGTTGCCTTTCCAAAGCAAACATTACGCCCAAGGGGAATTATGTTATTGTTCCACTCCATTTATACACCAGTGAGCAATACTGGCTTTAACCCCATTCCACCCCCCCAATCATCACTGTAACTCGTTCCTACAAAATGACAACTTCTGTCATTGCATGTCCAGTAAGCTTTGGGTTAGCATAGCGGTGAAACAAAAAATAAACATAAATCCACCTCCTGTCCTTTAATACGTGTTTTAAAATGTTGTCAAATTACATAACCCTGCGGTGTTAAAAGCAGCCTTCTCACATTGTGTGAGAGGAGGTGGCCCTGCCCGGCTGTGTTGTGCTGTTAAACTGAAAGTGACTGGTGGTATGGCCAGGTCGTGAACTCTCATCTCCTTAACAAAAACATTCACGCTACAGAGGACAAAAACAGACAGCCACTTCAGTGGAGAAGAAAAGGAGGAGGTGGCGGGGTACGTGGCTAATAGTTACTGCTAAGCCTGGCACAGTAATTTTTCAAAAACAGCCAAGGGCTAGAATTATTATAGAAAAAAAGAGATTTGAATTCAGAAAAGTCATATTGGTGTAATAGTCTCCCATTTACCTTTACCTTTTTTTTTTTTGGTTAAAATAATCTGTAAAAGACAGTTCGGACTTCCTTAACAGGCAAAGCACAGTTAATTGATTGAACAATAGATCACACACTGAAAAGTGACCTTCTAGTCAGATGGAAGCAATGTAGCAAACTATTTAACTGCTCCCAAGGCTGGCTATGCCGACAGTCTGGTGCAACAGAGCGTAGCACCCTTACTAACGTGAACACATAAGCAAGGCCATGAAGACGGACAATCTCGTTTGATCTAAGATTTGCAGGAAAGTGCTGGTGCTCATTTCACTAAAACACACGGGGAGCTGTTCCTCGCAGACGGACTGAGCCACGCTTTCCCTAACAAAAGATGTGCGGCTAGCATTTTTCAGTGACTGACAGTGCCATCATCTGTTATTTATTTGTTTGTGTCAACAGAGTTATCGATTTGGCTGTGGTTTATCTTACCGCTCGCAGAGGAAAAGAGGGGTGGCAAAGATATTAAATGGCTCTGACACCCAAGATACCATTTGTAGAGGGCTGGTGTGTACGAGTGCGCCTGTGACATCATGGGCTTTGTTTTTTGAGAACCTGTGTGTGTGTGTGTTTGTGTGTAACCCCAGGGTGGGCTTGTTATCTGCTGTGGGCTGAATGAGCTGTTCTAAGGGGAGGGGGGTTTATCGCCCTCGCTGGCTTCGAGTGACGCATTATATCTCTCTCACTACTGCCCTCTTCTCTCTTTTCCCCTCTCCACCCTTTTCTCCCTCCTCTACACCATCCCTGGAAGTCATTTACAAGATAACATGAATGAAAATATCCATCAGTGCTATTGTGTGATCTGTGAGCAACACAGTGTGTGTGTTGAGAGAGACAGAGAGAAGCGGGAGGAGGAGGAGGAGAAGGAGGGTAGCAGGAGGGAGAGAGCGGGGGCGGGTGGGAGAGGGAGGGCAGAGAACAAAAGAGACTAATCTGAATGAGATGACATGTTTCAGAGGAGTCAAATCGGGGGAATTAGGGTTTAGTGTCCCTTCACCTCGTCGGCACATTCATTTAGAGAGGCCAGATCTCCGCGTCTACACCCCAGAGCACATCAACAGGCATAAAGAACAGACAGCGAGAGTGAAAAAGATAGGTGGTGGTGGTGGGGGGGGGGGGGGGAGACAGGGATCTAGTTTAATCATTCGCAGACAGCAAGCGAGTCTATTCTTCGAACGTCAATAGCACATTTTGAATTCATCCTGGGCACTAAAAGTCTACTACCTCAAGGGCATTTCACTGAAAAAGCGACTATAACACGAATCTCAATGAATGTGAAAGTTAAAAACGAGTTAACGTTTGAAAAGGAGGCAATGGAGGGTGTTAGGGGGTGGGGGGGGGGGGCTCCTCCAGGGTCTGCCTGGCTTGTTAAACATTCCTGCCATTTTGTGCATTTGGAAGTGGGTCTCCCTGCTCAAGTGGAGAAGTGGAAAGGGGAGGGACGTGAGGTGTAGCTGTGGTGGGGGTCTATGGGGGGGGATGGGCAGTTTTGTTTAGGATTGAAGTGCGCGCTCGTTGGATGGATGCAACCTTCGCTGTAGGAGGGAGAACCACAGCCGGGCCTTTGTAGTAGAACTGCTCTCACTCCCTCAGCAGCCGTGAGTTTCGCTTCTTCTAGTGACCTCCACCCTACAATCCACTGCCGACCGCCACACCACCCAGACAGATAGTGAGCAAGAGAGAATGTGATACTTATATGACACAGGGAGATAATCATGAAGCTGCTGAGCGCATTTCCTTAGACTCGAGCACTGAAACCTGATCGTGAACGTCGTCACTGCACACAATTTAAGCAACGGAATATTCATTGTTATAACCCTGCAACACACCCACAACAATTTTCTCAGCTGTAGCTCATTGTTCAGCCAGCCATTCTCTTATGGCTGCCAAGCATGTCTAATCTAAAACACACCTAGCCTCAGTAAAAGAGCCGTGTCCTACTCTCTCTGTATCAAGCAAATAAGACGCTGTTTAATTTGCTGCAGCATTTCAGCAGGGGGGATCTTAGATAATACCAGCTTGGCTTTCTTTTACGAGCCGCCATGAATGTAAAAGTCACATTGTGAACATAGTCGTATATGCCAGTGTTTTGTAAACAGTGATGGGGGTGGTTGTTTGGTGCTGTGGAATGAGATCAGCTAAACACAGCAAGAATATCAGCATATTTTAGGACACAAGGCAGGCTTATTAAATCAAGGGGAGCATTTTTTTAAAGCCATGCTTGCAGGTGGCGAGTGTTATCCATGAGGCAGGACGCACCTGCATTGTTAAAAGTGGTGCTAGGCTCAAACTGGCAGTGCACAGAGGCACACACGCGGTGGAGAAGTGCATGGCTTTAGCAAAGCTACCCCCCCTTGAGTGTACTGATCCTACAATTAAATAGCACAAGGAATGCAATAATGGAGCCACAGGAGTGTGAGTGGACCAGAGGGCCGAGAAAGAGGGAGACTGGTGTTATTACTGATCCACCAGCGAAGGAGACCAGCTGATGACCAAGGCTGCCTTGTGCCACTTCCTGCTGGGCCAGTCCAAGGGTGGGTGAGGGGGGTGCTTAACAGGCAGTCAAAGCCTGGAGGCACACGGACACAGATTCTTGCCCAGTTTTCCTTCCTATCTCCTCATCCACAAGTCCAACAGCTCTCCCTTCTTCTCACTGGAAAAGCAGTGGGAAATACCTGGCAAGCGATACCATCGGATCTCCACAATAGGGCAGGCCTACAGCTGACTGAGCTCCTAGGGGAGAACAGAGGCTCTTTGACAACCCCCCAAACCCCCACCGCTCCTTTCCCTCTCGGCTAGCCCACGCTTTCTCATTTAGCAGTCGGCAGGTGGTTGGATTTCACTAAAAAGCCCTTTTCCCAGAGTCTCTAGCGTGGGGAGAGATGGGAGAGCAGAGAGGGCCTTTTTAAAAATAGATCTGTTCTGTTAGCGACAGGCTACAGATTCACACTGCTATTCAATATGAGATGACTCCAAGGGCTTGTCCCTCATGTTAGCTTGACTGGAAACAGCAAACTTATCGACAGCTAGCCTTTGTAGCAGAGGGGATGTGCTATGCTAATCGAGCTCTAGCCTGCGGTGTCTTGGCTCTAAAATACCCAATCCAACACTCACTGAACCCCATTATACTGGCTTCACGAGAGATAAAATTTTATACTTGCGCAAAATCCTCTTGTATTATTAAGTTTGTAAAATTGCACAGTTAAAAATATATAATGGAAGAGACCTACTGTGGATCTGTTGCATCTGGTCAACACCCGACATGGTTAATAAATGTCAGCATTTGCACCGACACAGGTACATTACATACAACATGAAGAAAATTGCAGCAGACACATTTTCAGGAAAGAAAAACTGAAGCCCTTGCAAACATAAAGAACATGGCAGGTTTTTTGTTATTGCCAACAGTTGGTCCTGAGTTTGAAGAGGAGGAGGGAGAGAGGAAGGGAGGGGCTGGTTATCCATCTCTACATGTGTGTGTCAGACATACTCCTGCTGCACAGCTTACTGTGTGTGCACATGACACTATACAGTGACACACACACGCTCTCCCTAGGGTTCTGTGGTGGCTGCGGCAAGAAGCGCCAGCTGTCCACATCAACAACTCCCCCAACACGCATACACACACAAGGTGTTTCTCAGACTAGCCTGGACTCTCTCTGTATTATACCACACAAACACTCACTTTATAAGAGGAAATTACTAAATTAAATCAAGTCTTGTCTTTATCGCCCTGACAGCAGGGTGGCTGTGGCAGCCATGTTGTGTGACATAAAGTGAGGTAGAAGGGCGGGGGGGGGGA
>NC_060157.1:19829839-19833876 GCF_021292245.1 Micropterus dolomieu | reverse complement strand
GGGGGGGGGGGGGGGGGCAGGTGTTTTCCATTAGCTCTCTCCATTTTAAACAGAACAGCCAGCCAGTTAGGAAAGAAGTAGACATGCTATTCCAGCCTGCCGCCTGCAGTGCCAAGCAGAGTCCTGCTGCAGTGGAGAGAGAGGGATGAGCAATGTGGATAGTACTGCGTTTGTATATATTTGGCTGAGCTTGTGTGTTGCAGAATGTGCTTGTCAGAGATAGCGGCCATGTCAATGACAGTTAAAAGCATGCCTTGTATATGTGTTAGTGTGCATGTATATGTGTTACAGTACATTTGTGAGTGTGCACAACTACTGGTTATCAGCGTACTGTGGGTGTGTGAGTGTGAGCTGTTCTTTGTGTGTGTCCGTGCTTCTAGGGTGTCTTCTATTGATCCCCCCATGGCAGAGTGTATAATCTCCAGAGAGAGGATCTATAATCTGGGGTGGGGGGGATGGGGGGCGTACGAGTTTACAGAACAGGCAATGGAGGTGTCTGGCCGGGCCTGGGGAAGTGGTGAAAGCTCAGCCACAGGGCACAGATCAATTTGGCATCTGCTTGCACTGCATCGGGCTGTTCGCCCTAGCAGCCGACCATACAAATGGCCCAGGACACAGACCCCTGGGCACCACCATAGACACACTCCTCCATCCTTTTTAAACGGCACCAGAGCTAGAGTTAGCTGCAGGCCCACCTATTGGTTCATTGCACTTCTCCTTCCACCCTTCCCTATCCAATCGATGTGCACTAAGCCGCCTGAACCCATCTTCAAGGGATAAAAAGGCTAAGCAGAGAGACTGCAGGGTGGCTGAAGATTGGGAGTGTGCAGATGGTTTCAATACTAGCTTACCTGTTATTTTTTATGTGTTGACATGGGCCTGTATGTTTCTAAAACTCCCTGTGACAAAAGCAATCAAACAGTATTATGGTTCACAATTTCTTTCGGTTTTCGGCACTGCTTTCCAACACCAACATTTTCCCTCTCCCCAAGTATGGGGAGGTGCAAATCCCTCTCTGAGGGTGGTCAGTTTTACATATTGTGTGTCACTAGACGGCTATAAAGGGATTTAACATTTAGTGAAGCATAATCCATTGCAGGATTTGTGACTGCCTAAGCTGCACACATCAAATCTGATTGCAGGAAAGGCTGCTACCAATGACCAAGAATAGGAGGAAACCACACACAGACACACACACACACACACGGCTTATCAATTGAACAATAAGCAGAGGAGCCAGCAGGAGGTCAGCTCCTGAGGTGGAGGATCTTCATGTTGACAATAGGAGGTAAATTACAAACTAGTGTACCGGTGCTGGGGCCACCACTACCCAATCACGACTCATCCCTACTGTAAACCAATCTAACAGCTCCTGTCTACGTGGTGGGGGCAGGTTGTGACACCCGGGCTGCTTTAGAGCTGTCAAATTAATTGAAGGTGAAGACAGGAAACATAAATATTCCCCATCAACCAGACACTGGCTGTGCTGTTCACTCGGATGTGGAAATATAAATATTCGGCAGGGCTAATCCACTGAGACGGTCGACTTTGTTTATATGCCTTTTGAATGTTTCATTGATGTGACTGACTGCTTCCGTTTTTTACCCCCCCCCCCCCCCCCCCCCCCCCCCCACACACACACACACACACACACACACACACACACACACACACACACCTCCCCCCTCTCTTCATGGTTAACTATGAGACAAAGCGCCGGTGCTCTCTCTATTAAACATGAAATACTGAGTAACAAAAAGAGGCTTCAATGGAGTCCATTGCAGAGTGTTAGACAGACAGAAATAAAGAGTGAACAAAAACAGGACTTGGGTTCAGTGCGACTGCTTACTTGAGGACCTCCACTGATACCAGTGCAGAGAAAATTTAGATTATTACGCAGCTAGACAAAGTGTAGCATGGGGAGATCTGGCTGTTTCACTGCACCTACTTGAAGTTGTCTCTTTAATAGTTGAAAAGAAAAATAGAGTGTTCGTGTGGATCTCAGCATGGGTAGGTAGTTGGAGAAGAAGATAACCTAACACAGGCTGTAATTTCCTACATCTTCCCATTAAGTGCCCGAGAAATGTGGGTCGCTCCCACCCCCGCCACTCCCCCCACTGCTTGACCTTTTGCTAGCTGCTAGATAAACGAAAAGACATGGCGGCAATGATTTAGTTGCAAGGCGGATAGCACTGAGCAGTAGGAGAGTGAGAGCAGACTACACACACACACACACACACACACACACACACACAGCTAGCTAGCTTGGCTTCCTTCCGACAGCGAGTGGTGACATTCCCCCCTCTAATACAACCGATTTATAAACAGCAGGTGAAAGAGAGGCCATGTTTACAGCCGTGGAAAAGGTTGGTTCTCTTTTTAGCCTCATTCATCTGACTTAATAAAGACATTGTATAACAGCTCAAACATTTCTCCAGGAAACCAGAGTAACTTTTGGCCCGAGAGAAGATAGCATACTTTCAGTGAGTCGGATGGTGTTGGGATGAAATCATTATCATGGCTGTCGTCACTATCACATCATCTAGTGAAGCACCACTTTGCTTTATTGACTTAGCCCAAGACAAAGCACAGAGCGGGGTCAACTTGGAATTGATTGTATGATGCATGGCCCTCCAACCTGAGGGAGTACTTTAGCTGTTGGAGTTGCTACTTTGGAGAATCTGCAATCTCTCAGCAGGACAACAGAGATGCTTTTTTAAAGCCCAGAAATCATTGAATCATTAAAAAGTAAGTCAGTGAATGTGATGTTAAAAAGGTGGGCTTATCAACTGGGAAAATTGATGAATGGAAATAGACTCCTGTTCACTGCAGTTAGTGAACATGCCGATGAGTGTGGCCCACCTGCTGACACAATTAGATTATCCATGACTAGGACTTACCTCCGGGTCTGTAAACAACATCGTCTTCTGTGATGAAGGACGTGATTTCGCCGTTCTCTGTGCGCTCATAGCGCGACTTCTTCTTAGGCGTCTTCTTTTTGCCCTTCTTGCAGGCCTCCTCGGCTGTGCCGCTGCCTCCACCTGTGCTGCCATTTTCGTTGTCATCGTCCTCACTGTGCTCACTCTCTGCATAGTTCTTGGCCCCGCCCTCCAGCGTACAGCTGCGCCGGGGCCTGGAGCTCTCGCTCTCACGGTCGCCCCTGTCCCCGTCCTGCCGCCGGGACTTACCGGCCTCTCTCTTGTCCCTGTCTCTGTCTCTGTCTCTGTCCCGCTCTTTCTCCCTCTCCTTCTCTTTGTCGGCCGTCATGATCCGCCACGTGCCTTCCTCAGTCCTCTCACGGCTGGGCCTCCGTGAAAGGTAGACTGTGAGCCTGGGCTTCAGTCTTCTGAATTTACCAGTCAAATCCAGGGAAAATTTGGCCACACCAACAACCCCAGTGTTTCAGAAAAGCTGTGGATGAGAGAAGAATGACAATTAGCATAACCCTTTTTCAATAACCATTATCCTTTCCGGGCAGAAGCTACATTTTCTAAGTAATAGGGGTGTTTTGTTCTGTTTTGTAGGTGAGAAATATGAGATTAGTTCCTAAAGATCAGGCAGCTGTGCAGACTCTTCTCAACATCACAGTAATTGCTGGCACTCCCCTCCACCACTATGTATACTCTGGAGACCACTGAGTAGCTTTATCAAAGAACAGAACCTTGCAGCTTTCTGATCAAACATATTTTCCATTCTTTCAGAGGCAGTAAAACAGAGTTATTAAAAGTGTAAAAGAATGGAAAAAGAAAGTGAGAAAAGTAGAACGACATGTGCTGCATGTAAAGTATTTCTAACACAATAAGCTACAGGGAAGTCGTAACTGAATAAGCATAAAGAGGTAGAATGCAGTGAGGATGAGGCACGCAGCCAAAAGAATTCCACAGAGATAATGTTTCGAGGGGCTTTTTCTGCACAAGACGCTGCTTGTCTTTTGCAATGCCACGGAAGAGAGACACAGCACGGAGCTCAATGACAGAGTTAACTGGCTAGCTTCACTGCAGACCATCTGTGATGACACCAGGCTCAATTTTACTCAT
>NC_060157.1:19825975-19829739 GCF_021292245.1 Micropterus dolomieu | reverse complement strand
ACACACACACACACACACACACAGCTAGCTAGCTTGGCTTCCTTCCGACAGCGAGTGGTGACATTCCCCCCTCTAATACAACCGATTTATAAACAGCAGGTGAAAGAGAGGCCATGTTTACAGCCGTGGAAAAGGTTGGTTCTCTTTTTAGCCTCATTCATCTGACTTAATAAAGACATTGTATAACAGCTCAAACATTTCTCCAGGAAACCAGAGTAACTTTTGGCCCGAGAGAAGATAGCATACTTTCAGTGAGTCGGATGGTGTTGGGATGAAATCATTATCATGGCTGTCGTCACTATCACATCATCTAGTGAAGCACCACTTTGCTTTATTGACTTAGCCCAAGACAAAGCACAGAGCGGGGTCAACTTGGAATTGATTGTATGATGCATGGCCCTCCAACCTGAGGGAGTACTTTAGCTGTTGGAGTTGCTACTTTGGAGAATCTGCAATCTCTCAGCAGGACAACAGAGATGCTTTTTTAAAGCCCAGAAATCATTGAATCATTAAAAAGTAAGTCAGTGAATGTGATGTTAAAAAGGTGGGCTTATCAACTGGGAAAATTGATGAATGGAAATAGACTCCTGTTCACTGCAGTTAGTGAACATGCCGATGAGTGTGGCCCACCTGCTGACACAATTAGATTATCCATGACTAGGACTTACCTCCGGGTCTGTAAACAACATCGTCTTCTGTGATGAAGGACGTGATTTCGCCGTTCTCTGTGCGCTCATAGCGCGACTTCTTCTTAGGCGTCTTCTTTTTGCCCTTCTTGCAGGCCTCCTCGGCTGTGCCGCTGCCTCCACCTGTGCTGCCATTTTCGTTGTCATCGTCCTCACTGTGCTCACTCTCTGCATAGTTCTTGGCCCCGCCCTCCAGCGTACAGCTGCGCCGGGGCCTGGAGCTCTCGCTCTCACGGTCGCCCCTGTCCCCGTCCTGCCGCCGGGACTTACCGGCCTCTCTCTTGTCCCTGTCTCTGTCTCTGTCTCTGTCCCGCTCTTTCTCCCTCTCCTTCTCTTTGTCGGCCGTCATGATCCGCCACGTGCCTTCCTCAGTCCTCTCACGGCTGGGCCTCCGTGAAAGGTAGACTGTGAGCCTGGGCTTCAGTCTTCTGAATTTACCAGTCAAATCCAGGGAAAATTTGGCCACACCAACAACCCCAGTGTTTCAGAAAAGCTGTGGATGAGAGAAGAATGACAATTAGCATAACCCTTTTTCAATAACCATTATCCTTTCCGGGCAGAAGCTACATTTTCTAAGTAATAGGGGTGTTTTGTTCTGTTTTGTAGGTGAGAAATATGAGATTAGTTCCTAAAGATCAGGCAGCTGTGCAGACTCTTCTCAACATCACAGTAATTGCTGGCACTCCCCTCCACCACTATGTATACTCTGGAGACCACTGAGTAGCTTTATCAAAGAACAGAACCTTGCAGCTTTCTGATCAAACATATTTTCCATTCTTTCAGAGGCAGTAAAACAGAGTTATTAAAAGTGTAAAAGAATGGAAAAAGAAAGTGAGAAAAGTAGAACGACATGTGCTGCATGTAAAGTATTTCTAACACAATAAGCTACAGGGAAGTCGTAACTGAATAAGCATAAAGAGGTAGAATGCAGTGAGGATGAGGCACGCAGCCAAAAGAATTCCACAGAGATAATGTTTCGAGGGGCTTTTTCTGCACAAGACGCTGCTTGTCTTTTGCAATGCCACGGAAGAGAGACACAGCACGGAGCTCAATGACAGAGTTAACTGGCTAGCTTCACTGCAGACCATCTGTGATGACACCAGGCTCAATTTTACTCATGTGTGTGTGTGTGTGTGTGTGTGTGTGTGTGTGTGTGTGTGTGTGTGTGTGTGTACGTGCTGGCTTACTGGACTGCACTGGACTTACCCTCTGCCCTGCCTGACAGTCACCACTGAGTTAATGTGAAGTGACAGCTCTGGAAGGAAGAACAGCAATCCAGTGGGTGAGGAAAGGGAGAGGAGAGGGGCTGAGCAGGTCATTTGCCATGCCCAGCCCACTGCCATTTTCAGCTATAGTCGTTCACTCAAAAGGAACCCAGATACAACTTTCTCATGCCATAATGAAATCCTCCACAAACAGTGAAGTGGGCAAGGCTGAAGCAGCACGCTGTCTGCACTACACTGCCCTACAGACTGTGCCTACAAAGGAGGCTTCTCATTTATTGCCAGTGTTTGCCCCCCTCCACCCCCACCGCAACAAATTAACTAGAAATAGTTATTACAGCCCCCAGAGGGATCAGACCAGGCAATCAGCACCAGTGTTACCATGGCTGTGATAGCAGGGTGGGAGAGGGAGAGTGAAAAGGGAGGGAGGGATAGAGATTGAGCCAGGTAAAGCGGACCCAGCTTCAAGCTAAAATTATACAGCATGTCTCCGAGTGGCCGTGGGTTTATTGAGAGAGCTAGAAAGAATGTGGCGTGAAGAATATAAGGAAACAGGAAGGTGGAAGAAAGGTTTTTGGCAGGCACAGAGAGAGAGAGACACACACACACACACACACACACACACACACACACACACACACACACACACGTTTGACAACGGCGCTCCTCAGCAGCGGGTGCTGTCATCTCGTGAGCAGACACCAACTGACAGGGCAGCTGCTCTTGTCGTCGGCTTCAACACAAACACCGGGCCTGATTAAACCGCAGCCTCGTCACAGCCCCATTAATCACCTAATGATGAGTTACCACGGCGACCACTGGGCTGCCAGCATATTCACACACACACACACACATACACACACACACACACACACAGGATGCAAAGGGCTCAGGAGAGTCTGAACACGCATGTGCGTGCAAGGACACACACCCACTATGGACAGACACCTCCGTTGGTGTGCTAAAATACACACTGCGCCGCCTCCCGTGTCCATATCTAGCAGCATGTCTTGGAGGTGTGAGGAACTTGAAAACATTAATGAAGGTACAGCTCTTTGCCTGGGAGCTGCCAGAATTTGTGTAGGAGCTAAGCACCTCTTCTCTCCTCTAATCAGTAACATAAGCCTCTTCCCTTGAAACCAAGAGCACCCTGGACTGTTGCAAATGGAGGGCTGGCCCATTCTCCTTTGATGGTGGGGCTGCTATAAGCCCCTATAAGTATCTTTAAAATCTAGATGCTATTAGTTTGCATCTGGACACACTTTACACAACTGCCTCATTCCAAATTCTGTATCTGCAATTACCTTGCTGACGTTAACATAATTGTGTTTATCGACCCTCAGAGCAAAACAAATACTTCATACAGATATGCGCCCGCTCATGTTTAATTGTGTTAAAACTCTTACTAGTCAATTAACAATATGTTCAAGTGTCCACTGTTTAATGTGTTGCCCATCAGTAGCTGTAGTTGGATGCAGACAAAAGAGCCATTTGAAGTTGAACAAATTGAGTGAGCAAAAAGGAGTGAGTCAGTGTGAAGTGAAGTTGTAACACTGTGGCAATGAAAAGTCATAATGTATTAATGGCTGACGGGGGAAGAGAATGAGAGAGAAAAAGTGAGACAGAGAGAGAAAGCGAGAGAGATGGCTCTCCACCCACTACCCGGGAAACAAAGTGCTTAGCAGAAAGCTGCGCTGGCTGCCTGGCCGATGAATAACGCTGTGAGGGGGCAGGTGATGCTTGGAGCCATTACACATCAATCACTGGGCCAGGACCCTTTGAAAGATACCAGCTGTCTTAATGGAAAAGAGAAGGAGGGGTTAGTGGCTGGAGGGGGGGGGGGGGGGGGGGGGGA
>NC_060157.1:19810960-19825955 GCF_021292245.1 Micropterus dolomieu | reverse complement strand
GGGGGGGGGTCACGTAATCTACCATTTACATTACTGCAATGAAGTCAAGGGCTAGCAGCCAGCAGGGCCCCGCTCAAATACATTTCTCTTTTCCGCGCCTGTTTAAATGAGACCTCTGGCCTGAAAAACCACAGTTTGTGGCTCGATTAACACATCATCCCCCACAATGGCTGCACAGCAGGTTTCTGTTACCTAAACACAGCTTTTTCCCCCTATTCTCTTACTCTCTCTCTTCCAAACAGCCTTTTAAATAAGACATGTTTTATTCATTCCAAATCACTCCCACATTTACCCAAATCCGTACTCATCTCTGTAGTTTTAATCAAAACCTGTCTAACAACAAGCATCCAAATTATCACGCTTTGCTTCAGTACCTATACATATGCAGGGTTTGTTTTTTTTATCCCGCCAAAATTTTGCTAATTGATTATGTTGGATTACAAATTTGCAAAAGCTGGACATTTATTCATGCAGCTTTATATAGAAGAAATAATAAAGAAACTACACATTTCTGCATTTAAATGCAAAATAGTTTCTGACAACAACATAACCAGCACAGCAATCCACTCAGTTTTTTGGAGAGAGACTGAAAAGTCATTCATGGCATATTCAATTGGAGAACTATGAAGTAGCAAAATGTGATTGGCAAGGATTTAGGGCCGGCTTTGCAAAGGGATTGAATGAAATACTCGCATGAATACAGATTAGAGGAGAACAATGTTAGCATGAATATACACAGGGTTATTAACAATGAGGGCAACTCAAATTGATCCGAATAAACCAGCCAGATCCTCAGCAGTGCATGGATCCTAGCTGTGGTGATGTTGAGCTGCAGCAGGTTTTCGTCAGCTCCAATCCATTACTCAGTGCCATCTAATCTAAGCTGCCATCCAAGCGCCCTAGAAACAACAGCACAATGAAAGGCTCAGCTGGAGGCAAGGGGTAGGCCACTTCATAAGGGATTCTCTGTGGTCTCTGCACCCTGCCTGCTTTGTCTTACCTGGTGCAATCATGGCATGCTTTATTCTCTGAGGCCCTCTCTGTTTTAGTTCACATTGGCAGGGCAAAGACACTTGTCTGCTCCGCTTGTTTTTCAATTCACTGATGAGTAACCACATCTTTTTTCCTTCTGCTAAAGCTGTGCTCACAAAAGCTCTATTTTTAGCCGGCATCCGGGGTTAGTTTACTAGGTAAAAGCGGTGCTTGAGAAAAGATAGCTTGGGACTTTCCAACATCAACATTTAAACCTGCCTAGAGACTCCTATGGTAAAAAGCAAAGCACTGCAGCAAGCAGATCCTCATGCACAGTGACACTGTGTGCAACAATAAACTATCACTGTCTAAAAAGATTAAGAAAATTTACAGAATCTCTCCGGGCTAACAATAGCATCCATTACTTTCTTTTTGTAATATAAACCGAGATCCACTAAGTCAAAACATATTCTCTGTCCAACAGTCCACAAGTACCGTTAGCCACAGACATAAGGATCAGTGTGTGCTCCACAGGGTCTAAGCCTCTACTCCATCTTTGAAAGAAGGCTAAATCCTACTCTAGTCCCTGTTTGTGTGCTCTCCGGGAGAGCTCCAAATGGCCCTAAGGGGGCCGCTCCAAAACCCAAGATGTCCATTATCTACAGAGTCTGTGAGCAGGACATCATTTCACAGCCTAATACCAGCTCCTTCAAGATACAGTACCTCTCTCAGCCTGCCACGTTTGTCTGGCTGGAGCGAAGCTGAAGGCCATTTCAGCAGCTCTGACGGCTTCACAAGGCATCATGTTTAGACACGGCTCCTGAGGGAAATGCCAGGTTTGTCCATTGTCACCCTTCCCCTTTCCTTTAAATAAGACACTCTTGAAAAATGTAATCATGAGTAGGCCAGAAAAAGGACCTCTCGCAGTGTGTCATTGATAAGAGAAGTGGGAGAATGTGAGGTACGTGGTGGCAGACAGCACTATCATGAATGTGGCACTTAATTGAGTTTCCCTGTAAATCTGTGGGCTGCTTTTTTTTTTTTTTTTTTTTTTACAGTTGGATTAGAGTGCCTGATTCGAAAGGATTTCTAGTGTCTTTCGCCTCTGGAGAGGCACTGACAATTCAATTTTTTGGTGAATTATGCCGTTGTAATGGAAATTTACCCAAAGGTAAAGCTGGGGTCAGGAGAGGTATAAATACAAACTGGGAACACATTCAAGCCTGACTTGTACAAAAAAAAATAAAAAAATAAAAAATTGTATCATATATGTCAATATGTCTTCAAACATTTAGCTCTATAAAATGGAACAGAGCTCTAGCAGGGGGTGAGGAAAATGAGTTACATGACATTTTCTCAATCAGATGTATAGAGCAAAAAGATTTACTGGAAGAGAGAAAAAAAAAAACCTAACAGTGATTTTGTCTTCTGTTAGAACAAAAGGACTCTTGAGATTTTAACGTTTGAGCACTCAATCATTTACCACTTCCACTGATATTCTGCAATCAAATATCCCCACTTTCTCCCCCCCCCCCCATCAGCTTGATCCTATCCGTCAGTTCAACTCCAAATGGTTGTCTAATGAATGTAGGAGGAGGAAATGTATTCATACAGCTGCCCTACATCCTCCAGCTACTCTAATCACTATGTCACACAGAGCGACATGCCAACACAGAGGAAAAACTAACATAAATAGATTAGAGTGACAGATAAGACAGCTCTGAGGTTTCAGACTGACAGCGTAGGCCAGCAGGGGCACTGAGGGAAATCTTAAAGAACAGCTCCCAAAAAAACAAAGCCATTAGGTCAGTACACAAGACCATTTCCCCGCCTAAAATTTTTAGCTGTGTCCGCTCTGTCTACCAGCAGATGGTCGGGGTGGGAGGACAATCCCTCCATTCGACGTCTTACAATGATCAGAGCTTAAAAACACCTCCACCTCTACATACCGCAGGATGGTATTACCTCTAATTAGGTAGGGCTATTATTTCACATGCAAACGCTTCTCCTGTCACCACCAACAGACCATCAAGATTGACAAGCACACGACTGACACAATAAATTAAACAAAGGATTCATCTTCGACGCACAACATCCACCTTTGTTCGTTAACCTCCATGCTAATTTCAGCATTCTCACAACCACAGCTAAAACTCACAAGCAAATGTGTGAGCACTGCAAACAGACACCGTCAGTGAACGTTCTTCAGTTGGAGATATGTTTGTTCAAGGAAAAAGGACAGCTTTAGAAAGTAGTCAGCGGGGGGAGGTGACTTGGAGAGTGGAATATTCAGTGTAGCGTTCAGCCTTGTCATCCACCATCTCAGTCATGCAGGCCAGTAATCCTAGGCGGAGGGGAAAGCACCCTCTGCAGTGCGCATGAGGAGAATAATATGAATCATGACTCTGGGAGGCCTACACGCAGCTAGCCACACTTATTAAACTGTAGCCACAGACAGGGCTGTGTTGTAGACGTTGCCTGATTCTGGATATGATTATTCTCCATCATCCAAAAAAAAAAAAAGGTTGGGGGAAGTGGCCACTAGTGATAAAAACACTGCTGGAACAAGCAGGATCTGAGCTCGGAGCTCCCATATCTTATGAGGACAGCTCATAAAACATGCAATGGTCAGGACTGGGCCTCTTACAGTTGTGGCATTTTAGTGGACGCTGCCACATACCAACAGGCCACACACACAGTTAGGATACAAATATACACAATTATTTTTAGATATACACAATTATTTTTAAAGAGTCTGAAGGAGTCAGACCTGCTTTACTACCTGCACCACAAGCGAATGCTTAGGTGTTAACCTAAAAATACACAAAAGGTAACTATTTTCCAAAAACATTAGCAGCAGGGGCCTAGAACAATGGGCTTTTGGGAAAATAGAGGCTGGATATCATGCAGTGTACAGTAGCGATCCACAGATTAACTCTGCCTGTTCATGTGTGAAATGGAGACTTGATCCCTGACTGATAGTGTGCTATGCCTCCAGCAAACACAAGCTGCATATTTTTCATCTTTCCAAACAGCAACAACAACTGCAATATATTGGATTACACGTCGCATCCCTCACTGTGCAACAACAATGGCACATTAAAAAACGCCGCCTGATACAACATAGCTCAGGCTGACTATGGGCCTGTTGTCTTTTTTTTTTTTTAAAAACCAAAAAGGTGAATGCAGCTGGCTGTGTGGCCAAGTTGCTGTGAATAAGCCTCAGATATTCTTGGAATGTTAATGTTCGGCTTTGACCATGGCACTCTCGCCGGCTTCTCCTCTCGTCGCTGGGCCATTAATGACAAAGAAAATAGTACCCAGCCCTGCCTATGCCAATAATACACTCCTTTTAAAACATAGAGAACGTCACCTAAATAAATCATTTGCTTTCTTAATATAAAACAAAGTAACAGCAGGGGGAGAGTATATATATATAGGACTGTTTATACTGCACACAATTAAAACAATGTTATGAGACTAATCCCATGCTTGTATTGTGTTTAAGCACACCATATGCTGTTCATGCATAGAAATTAGCCTCTACACTGCTTCTGCCATCGCAGTCGCTTAGTGAAAATCCAGGAGGACAGGTCTGTGGAGCTACAGTCTTGTTAAAATAGCTTCCCACTGCATCTGCAAGCTTATAAAAAGCCACAGAGCATATTCACTACAGTACAGCATTCATCTATGTGTAGACACACATGTCAATCTAAAATGTGTAGGCCATTGACACACACACACACACACACACACCTGAAAAAGCACACACATACATTTATAAACCAAAAAAAAAAGCTGCTGCTGCTGAGCAACTGTATTTGCAGTCCAGGTCAGACTATGTGCTCAGCCAATAAATGGCTGGAGTGTAATGTGCCTTGACCTTCTATCCTTCTTTCAGCAGCTCCTTACATATATTGCTGTCTCTCCTCATATATCACTGGGGCAAATGGCGCCCTTCACCCTGCTCCCTCCTGTCCCCCTCCTTAAAAGGCTGAGGGGACATCTTTGCCTGCTGTACTCAACTGACAGCCCCTGGCAGCTTCTTCACTAAGCACAAGAGGAGGGGGAACAAGGCTCGTCGAGGGGAAATGCTACAATGAATAATTATGTTTCATAACATCCCCCTGTCCCCCCCCTCCTTTATTAGCATCAAACAATAATTAATGGGGGAACAAGGGGCACTGAAGAGTCTGCGTTTCGCTTTCCAGAACAAGAGGGTCAATATGCCCTTCAACCCTTTCTCTCTGCTCACCGTCAAAGCAGGCACCTCATCCCTCTAAAAACACGCTCTTAGCTTATTTATGATGCCAGTCGCTCTGCTAGAGAAAAAGGCAGCATTCCTGCTACACTCAGCAAAAAACTGGACGGATCACTTTACACAGCAGTTCACTACTTCCATCTCCACACTTCTTCTCAGCGGGCCAACCCAACAACTCAATAATGAATATGAAATGCCTCCTAATTGACGTGTATGTGAGCTGGAGTGGCTACAAATACCAGCTATTGGACATGGGCCTTGACTTGATTAAGTTTTTGTTTCACATTTAAAAAAAAAATATATAATCTCTGATCAGCAGTAGCAAAGCCAGTCCTGATCGAATTAGCTTTGCACTAAGAGCTCCATTGATCTTGGCACTCATCTGTGCAGATGAGACCCGGAAAAAGGCAGCTGGTAATCCAATAGCAGGGATGGGAAGTGCTTCAAGGACTCTGCTGTGTTTACCCACCTATTTCCTACACAAAGTGGTGAGATGTAAGCGCACGCCACTCACTGGCCTGATTGGAAGCCACGGTGCCTTGGGAGCTCCAGTGAAATGAATAAGAGCCGCAGTGTGACCAAAAGCAAGGTACTTGAAAGCTGAAAGTAATTGCTTTCGCCATAGCTATCATGTAATGAGTAAACAGGATGAATCAAGCGGAGCCTAGATCAGTGTTTAAATGAGCTGTGCGATAAGACTCAAGTCCTAATACGAGTCTCACTTCATAATCCTTGCCAAAAAAATCTAAAAGCAAGGCGGATATCAATTTAAAGGTTCTATTCACTTGAGTGTGAAAGTGTAAGGTTAAGAGAATCAATGTAGGGAAATCTGTCTTTACACCAAGATAACTTCATTGCAGCGAGCATTGATGCAGGCCTTTGCAATCAATTTTGCATGACATGAATGACATCAAACAAGAACCCAGAGGGCAGGGAGCATGTGAAATGAAACAGAGCAAAACTAAGGTAGTAAAGGGCAAAACATACAGCTGTTTAGCTTGTGGAAATAGTAGTGAAGTGAAGTGCGCCTGAACAGTAACGCTGTCGTGCATTAACTATAGTGCTGCCACAACAGCGCGCTCTCTCACACACACACACATATACCCGTAATCCCATCAAGGATTCATGAGTGAATGCCCAATAACAGACTGAGTGCATTTCTCTGCTTCATATCACTGCAGCAAGAAAAAGAGTGAGAACTCTTTAGCAACCCACAGACACACCACAAAATGCACACTACTCTCATACTAACACTAATAACCTTGGGCTGTCTACCAATGCCGTGACTTTATGGAACTGTATGGGCTCTAAATAGAAGCTCCATTTCTCACCAGCAGTCAGTAACAGCTCTATTTCAGCCACTCTGTCATTAAATATTTATCTTAGCCGAGCTGCTGATCGTACCAAGGTGATAACCATTTAAAGAAAATCCAAATCTGGGGCTTTTTCTGCCCCCCTCCACCACACACACACACACACACACACACCCCTACACTGCTGCAACAAAGATCTATTTTTAAAAGGATTATCTACAAGTGTTCCTTTAATCAGCGCATGGCAGAACTGCAGAAATCCCTGAACAACAGTCCCAGAGGAATACCTTTCTCTGAAGCCCTATCAGGCAGAGGATCTCCTTCACCGACAGCAGGGCTGAATGAGTGGGAGGGAGCGTGTTTGAGGATGAAAAGATGTGCCACTACCTTGCTATGATGTCCTCTCCAACGATCACAGAACAAAGGCCTCCATTTTGAAGTGGAGTTATGATGGCAAGGCGCTCTTAAGGTCCTCTGTTACTGTGTGTCCTATTGCTTTCTATCTTCTTTGTTAGCCCACTTGTTTGTCATGCTAGCGAGATAAGCCACTGTTGTGGGTGGCTGGGTGTACTACAGCAACCGGTGTACTGCTCGAGTGCCAAAGCCAACAGTCTGTGGGAGGGATTGTGGACACTATAGATCACTAGCAGACAGATGTCCAGTCTTGCCCCTATGCTGACACAAACTATATCCCCAAAAGAACGTGTGTTTGCAAACTGCACTGCTTCCTGGTGGGTCTTAAGTTGATCTTTATCAGACCAATAGAGTCAGCTCACTTTATCATCATCCTCTTTTACTGGCGCAGGGCTGAGCAGCTTTGTTATGAATGCAACATAAGAGGTGGACGTCTACTCCGCTACAGCCTGATAGACATAAAAAGCTGTCTTGTGCAGGCAAACAAGCCTGATTCCATGTGCGCAAAAAATGACATCAGGGTCAAGCAAACAAAGAAATGTGAAGTCTGAATGAATGCAAAAAAAAACCCCAAAAACATATTAATATTGCGAATGCCTCTGGAGAATAGATCTGACTGTCAGGGCACTGGCAAGACACAGCATCATTGTCTACGCATTGAGATTCTCCGCTGCACTAAATAAGTGTCATGCTCCAATAAGCAGAATCAAACCCTTTGAGCATCTGTTGTCTTCAATTCTTCCTCTTTGTTTTATGGTGCGCCGTCACAGTTAATGATTTCCTCAAGATCTCCATTTTTTCCCGCATGCTATTTACATGTTTGAAATGCTTAGTTGAGCAGATACAGGTTTGTAAAGCAAGCATTACTGACAGGCTGAAACCAAAGAGTGTTCGGGCAGAGTCTCAAAAAATGTAATTTTCAAAAGCTAGGTTGATCAAGAGGAAACAGACAAGGTATCAGCATATTGCCTTTCCGTTTATTCTAGTTTACATATCTGGATTGTGCAGTCATCCCTTCCAGAGAGAATCACCGCCAGCAAAAACAATTACACCCCCCCTCCCACACACACACACACGGGCGCAAGCCTCTCACTGACTGCCTCGACTCAGCTTCACAATCAAGCCCATTAGATCTGTGAATTAAAGCTAGTTTACTTAAAGCACTGACACATATCAAGAATAGTCATTAGCCGGCCTTTTTAGCATAAAAAAACAGGAATGATCTGCCGGTTCAGAGAGATCATCTCCCTACATGCAGCCTGGGGCAGCCCTCACCGTCAACCTCATTATTTTTTGGAAGAACAAGGCCACTGATGAATCCTGTTGGGTTAAATGTAAGGTGCTCTCGTTATGACCTGGCTTACGCACAGCAGCTGACTGCTTTAAGCCGCTTTTCTTACAGACAAAAGAAAATGGAGTGACTGGCCAACACTGTAAATATACGGATAAATCTCACTCAGCTAAGCTGTAAAAAAAATCAAAGTGGAATTGTTGGGAGTACATCACTCCCAGGCAGCTGCACATTCTGCGGCGAGAAATGCTGTCAAATGTTGGCCTTTTTTGTGGATACTATTCTGGGCTGACAAGTGCCAATGATACACCGTGAGTGATAAAGACATTCGTTCCTGCTTAGAGAGGTTTTCCAGATGTGATAGTCCGTGATGCTCCAGTGCTTCATTACTGGATAGAAAAAGGCTGCTGCCTATGTTTTCCCGTTTACGTTGCCAGGGTGACAAACGAAAAGCAGAATCACCTGCACAACTAATCAAATGAGTGAGTGACAACTAGTCAATATTTTCTCATTGTGTGGATAAGCAATATATCTGCACAGTAACAGGGCTGTGTTTCGAGGCTTCAGCAATGCCAGACTCACAGCATTATACGGATTATGTGCCAATAATCTGGCTCGGTGCGGCTGTTAAGACCAGCGATAATGAAGACATGCTATCAAAAGACAACGTTTAACAAGTATGGGCTGAATAACCAACTCGGCAGACATCATCTAGACTCTGTACTTCAAACAAACACTGTCGTGTAATGGCTACAAGCCAACAAAGAAGACTGCAACTGGACTGATTTTCTGCCAGATATTGCGATTACGATTTTTTGATTGATGTTTTGCTAAAGTTCCATGTGGATATGTAACCCGCACAGAGTGGAGCAGAACGGGCTCACAGAGAGCTGTTATCCGTATTCTAAGCAGACAAAATGACAAATTAACAACATTGTAACAACGTGTAGGCTAAATGCTCCGCTGCTGAAACACTTCAGTGTGAGTTGACGCCGGACAAAACAGCCGCTGCCTGTGTCGGTTCGGCTGGCGCCATTATCATACACTTTTTCCTCCAGTTTTGTTTGTTGTTGTAAAAGGTACACACCCTGTGCCCGCTCTGATTGGTGAGTAGGACCTTAACAGGAAGCGTATGGCCCTCGTGATTGGTGAGCAGATCTGTCACACAAGGATGACAACGGAATAAATTTGCAACTGCATGACGGATCAGATACGCTGTTTAATTAACCTACATTTAAATCACCATCTTCACGATTAGCTAATTGCGTTCTTTCAAATCACAATTTCGATTTGAAAACGATTAATCGTTCAGCCCTAAATTGGACATTGATCTGTTGAGGTCTAAGGATAAATAACTCACCCTAAAAACAGCCATGAAGACAGCAGTATGTAAACACACCAACCTTATTGACATGTTCTTAAAAATATCAGAATTGAAAATTACTAAGAAAAAAAGTAGTATGTGAGAATTCTTATTGTATCCATTTTACTTTAATTCCTTGGGGCTCACTAGTCTTTTTTTAAAAGACATCTTCTAAAAATAAAAAACAGACAATTAGATTGCTTTTGATTACATTCTTGACCAAAAAAAACCCTCCCCAAACATAAAATGGAGCAAAAAACCATCATCTCTACAAGCCTGGTTAAACACAAGCAAGATCAATGGGTAAATTTATCAGCAAACATTACCATTTGCTGCCTGGCAAGTAATCATTAAGGAATGGCAGTGATGCATTATTCATTGGCTAATGTATAATTCAGACTTAACAGCAGATTCTATGCATAAATAAAGCTGTGATACATTTAAACACATTTAATGTTTACTTGCTAAAATAGGATATGAATGCGCAGCATGACTGCTTCCCCGCTGCTGCCACACAATTATGTGCTACCACTGCTGAGGATGGAGGGACGGAAGGCATAAGGATACTGCTATATAGGCTCTGACAGCGCACCGATCATAACACATACACTTAATGGACACAGGCTACACATATCCAATATGAGGCGGGGGAAAAAAGCTGTTTCGCTGTAGTTGATTGCTAAAATCCCACAGAGAGTCTTATTTCTTAGTTGTATTAACTAAGTGAAAATGAGAAGTGCTCGATAACACCACACATCACAGCCTTACAGTATACACCACTCTATTTTCTGGATTTATGTACTGTCACTTTCTCCCTCGGACATCAGCATCTGCGTTTAAACATCAGAGCGGGACTGCGTGGATGTTCTTGCTGAAGTGTCAGAGCCGGTGTCTGAGGGACGGTCAACAGGGAGGACGCTGACGCACTGAGATGAGAACGCGTTGTGCGGACACACAGGCTCCATCTGATGGTGTTCAGAGCAGGCGGCCCTGTGGGGACCGCCATTCCACTTTATGACCATGCACTGAATTAACGAGGCCAGATGTCCCCCCACTTAACATGTGTGAAAGTGCCCTCTGATGGGCTCAGCTGCTTTAAGGATGTACAGACAGAGAGGGGGGAAAAGGAGACGGGGCCTATTTTCAATTATCCCAATTTCTCACTCATGGTTGGCTCCTGAGGTTGTTAATTAAAGATATCAGCCCTTCCACTGTGCACACAACACATTAGATGGACTTTTCTATGAACAATCAAAGCACCTCTCCAGTCCTTCATCACTCTCTAGTTCAGTAGTTACCCACCAGAGAGTACCGCCTCCTCAGCAGAGCTACCACTGTTTCATGAATACTATGTCAATCAGTGGTTAATGTATTCTAAATGTGTCACCGGTAAACCACTATCTGCGAGGACAATAGGTCAGATCACTTAGAAATGAAACCCATCTAAAGAATCAACAAGACCTTAAAGAGATTCATCATCGCTCCTCCAGACCATGAGTCTGCTTCTGTGTAGGGGGATGGAATAATACCAACAATGGCATGGAAGCCGTGACGGTGGCTCTCGCATTTCTGTATTGTTGGGGGTCAAACGTGGGAGGGTAACTGCGAGCAATACCTTTTTATGTGGCTGGTATATATGCAGTTAAGCCAAATTCACACAACCACAAAAGCCAGAATTGTAATCTACCTACGGTTACCTGATCAGCATCAGGTTTTTGAATGGGTCTAACATCCCATCTGTTTTCATTCATGTGGCTTATTATAATAACACTCGCGTAATTTCTTTGTAATTACATTGGAATACAGTTGAGTCATTCAAACTATTAAAAAAAGAAAAGATATCACGACCCCAGCAGACTTACTCATTAGAAAGAAAATTAGAGGCCCACCAACACTGCATCAATTACAGTTTCTGATTCTTAATGCATTACATCATACCGTTAAAAAACAAACAACAGACAGACAACCTCTCTGACTGTTTTCCAACCAGCCAGCAACTGCCATCATCCCGGCACTGGGAGGGGGGAGGGGGCAGAGACGCAGCGTGGTGCAATCCTAGTGAGGGCCATCACGCGAGCAGATTAAATAACGTTTTTCCAATGCCCTGTCAAACATTCAGCCGCCTCTGAGCAGCCAGACAGCCGTTGCAGCCTCACTCTATGAAGCATCTCTCTCTGTGTATGGTTGGAAACAGCCTCTTTGATCCGGATATCGCCCCTCAGATTCCTCAGAGGTGACACTTGTACACGCGCCTGTATGTGAGCTGAATGTTTACTAGCTCTCGGTACCTTGTCAGCGGTGAGACTTGTGTTTGTGTGTGTGTGTTGGGGGGTGCTTCCCTTGGTTTACATGAATCAACAACACATATTGCGGACTCGGGCCCCAGATCAAATTGCACATCAGATTTAATTTCCTACAAACTCTGCTATAACCTATTGCAATAGAGATGAGAAATTATACCAACAGCAGTATGGTAGCGTGTACATAATTAAGATTTAGGCTACTAAATTCTTGTCGGATAGCAGCCTCACTGTGAAACACTCACGGTGCTCTCTTCCCATGTAAATCCCACACTGCACAACAACTCGGGCTCTTGTGTACAACTCCATTAAGAGGGCTGACCACTTCCTCTTTCATACAATCCAAGTAGTGAAACTAAATGGATATGCTTACCCCCTGGGGAAATGAGGAACACGCCATTTTCTAAATGTGTTCAGAGAGACGAGCTATGCAAGCTTTCCCACATGACAGTGTAGGCGGTGATTGTGATTACACGTTATCCTCATTACCAAGATGTTTTCTGTCAAGTTACTGGTTACCATTTCAGAGACAGGCCCATCACGCTAATTAAAGGACTAATCCTCTCCACTAAACAGTGACCGCCACACAACAGAAAACATTTTGGTCTTTAAGGGGGGGGGGGGGGGGGGGGGGGGGGGGGGGGGGGGGGGGGAAGCTCTGGTGAGTGACACTGTCAGACCTACATCAGCGAGAAAAATCCTCAGCGTCACTTGTATGAGTGGAATGCTCAAACCCTGTCTTGTTTACACTGCCATGTTGTCAGCCAATATGGTGGCGCAAATACAAGTTGTACAACAAGTGACATCACCTGAAAATCACCAACAAAAATAGAAGCAAGTCTGTGAAATCTTCATACTTCATCAGTGAATGACATGCAAATCAAAGATCACTCCCTTTTAAGATTAGACAGCAACGACTGGCAGTTCAGTTTTGAGAGTCACGGGGACACTAAGAAAGAAAACCATTGTTAACCTTTCAGCTATAATTGCACCTCGTGACATATACAATGTACCGGAATTCAAATTTGCATGACTTTTAAAAACCAAGAAGACTCAAATGTTCAAACAGTTTTTACGTGGAGCAGATGTCCTTTATGTTCAAACAATCATCCATTATCTGCAGCTCTGTGCCTTACATTAGCCCATGCAGCGTCGTCTCACTCAAGTGGATTAATCACATCTGAATCATTAAGCTAGAGGTCACTTCTCAGTTAGCAGGGGGACAAAAAAATGCCACAGGAAGCTGGGTATGGTGGAGATTAGCTCCTCACAATTAGCAATGCAACATCTAAGTCCATGTAATAGCTGGGTGGGGAAAAAAACGCAGCAGCAGCAGTAGGGGGAGGATTTCAGGAAGAGATTGTTTTTATATGGCAGCGATTGAAGGCAATCACTGCTTCCCCCTTCCTCGATTTGAATCTTGTTTCAGGGCTGAAGCCTTCTTTGTGCTTATGTGGCCACATACCCTGCGGATTCAGCTTCTGACTGGAGTCACATGAAGACTTACTATGACCAATTTTACAGTGATTTAGGTAAACAAGCCCTCCTCCCCCTTCTACCATAACTGGAAAACATTAGATAAGCTGCCTTTCAGACAAATAACTGTAGTCTGCTTTCAAATCCTAATCCACCCCCACCAAAAAAAAAAGAAAAAAAAAAAAAAGAAAAACCACACACATCCCACCAGCCAGCCCCCCTTGCTCTTTTCAACAACAGGCACAGCCCCCCCCCCAAGTGAGAGCTGCATGTGCTTGGGCCAGAGTTCATAGCCTCTGGGGTGCTAAAGGGGGGAAGTCAAGTTAATTTGGTGATCCCTCAACAGTTCTCAACACTCAACAACTTTCCATTATCACAGTCCAATAATCAATTTATTGCAGGAGCAAGGCCATGAATCCAACAGCCAACTCTTTGTGAGATACTTGGGGAAATCCCACCCCTCACATGTATATACCACTGACTCATCAAGATCCATTTCAACATCCCCCCTGTCAAAAGGCAACTTTTCTTTCTTAGAAGTTTCATTGCTAAAATACACATCTCTAATGTTTCCTGAGCAGCAAGGTTGCAATTTAAGCCCCCCTCCTTTTGTTTACACCATTATTCTCACTTTAAAACCATTAGCGGCTGAAACCCTGTTCCAGGCTAGCCAGGTCATGGAGGGTGCTTGAGGGTTTGCTACACCATCCAAGTTTTATAACAATGCAGCCAACTTTCAACTCGCCTGAGCACTCAAAAAAAACCCATCTGACTGGAGGTCACACACGCCTCCTCCTCTGAGTATAAACAAAATTAAGACACTTTCAGGTTAAAGTCTAAGTGCCACCCCGCTTTCATCAACACTATTGTCCAAATGCCGTTTTATGTTGTTTTTTTGTTTTTTTTTAATTACCCACACATTTCTCTCCCCTCCTCCCTCGACCACAACCGTCCTGCAATATTTTTTTTTTGTATAGTAACTACTCACCCGCCAGTCTGGTGATTCTTGGGAGTCCCAGAGACTGCTGCAACTAAGTTGAAAGCGCGATCCTTGCCCGAGATGACCCGCCGAACTTAAAGAGGGTCAAGCCAGCTGGGCCAAATCCAAGAACCGGGACAAAATGAAGCGAACACTTTTTATTCCCCGTTTTCTTTTTTAAAAACCCGCTACCCGCACTGAGGGGCTCGGGCGAGCACTTGCTTCAACAAAAGACGGTTTCACTTTACTGATGGACTGTCCGCGTCCGAAATCGCCGAGCAAAGGCACTACAACCTTTACTAGCACCCCCTCTCTTCTCTCTCGAAATTGCTCCTATTCCCTTTGGCCGTGTAGTTGTTGCAGTCGATGATAGTGTCCACATGAAAAGTAACAGCGCTTAGTTGTTTCGAGGGGTAGGAAACCAGCGAGTTCACCGTTTACAGGCTCCGCTTCCTTTTTCCACACACACACACACACACACACACACAAACACACACACACACACACTCACGCGCGCGCTCTCTCGCTCCCCTCTTCTTCTCTCTCTCTCTCCTATGCACACACTCTCCACGCTCCCCCTATCGCTCTCTCAGTCTCGGTAACCCCCCCCCCCCCCCCCCCCCCCC
>NC_060157.1:19790816-19810940 GCF_021292245.1 Micropterus dolomieu | reverse complement strand
GGTACCCCCCCCCCCCCCCCTTCAGCTGTTCAACAGACGCATCCACATGGCTGACCTAGTCTTTCTTTATCCAGACACTAGTGAAGGAGAATTACCCCGACCACACTCAACAAAAAAGAGGAGAAAAAAAAATCCGAGCGAAACAAAAACATGGACTGGATTCAAATAATCGTCAGGGACAAAAGGGTGGCAAAGGGTGGTTGGGTGGGACGCCAATGGGGCTGTTGATTGATGGCAGCCCTGTAGGAAAAGGCAGCGTGGCACCGGGTGTTTGCTAACAAACTGCACCAGGAAGCTCGGTGCACGGCGGCCCGAGCGACCGTCATCAGCCGATCAATTGTAACCGCTTGTGGGAATGTGGCTAAACACTAAAGCGAGACAATGAAAGCTGGTAGTACTGGTGCCTTTTAAATAAGGGCTCAATAGCCTAGACATGTTTTCTCACACGCCGATGCCACATTTTAATGGTTAGACTAAATAAAAAAAAAAAATAATAATAAAAAAAGAACGACACCCGCTGATTTATATCTGAAAACATTAGTGTATGCATCTGCTGAAAAAAACGCACAAGAGGGTAAAAGCGGACTGAATGCTGCTCAGGCTTGTGGAGCTCATTTGCATTTTGGGATAATGAATTAATTAGTCACCCCACCCATTAAAAAAACGACAGCAACGAGCGGGGATGATGATGTGAACAGTCCATTAGCAATATTTGGGAGGCTGAGTTTAATGGCTAGCCTGCACACCACATCAAATGTAATCCTGGTTATTTCCCAAGGTCTCAGTGCTCGTTTTTGAAACAGAAAATGTACATTACTGTTAGTTTTCTCTTTTATCTTAATGCTACCAATGGAAAAATAACCAAATCTGACAACCCCCCTCTCTCTCTCTCACACACACACACTAAAGGAGTGTGGAAAGAAAGATTGACTGCATTAAGTTGTAAATTAATAGGATGATTTCCATTTCACTGAGCCAGTAGCTTGACACATTTTCATTGTCTTAAACATGATATGGATCACTGTCAAAATCCAATTAATGAAAGCAAATAATTTGCGCATTGGGCTCTTTTTTTGCACTAAAGCCAAACAAGGGCAGCAGGGGAGACAGACATCATGGATCAATAGCAATTGAGTTGAGGCTGGTGTGTGCAGGGGGTCCTTCATTGTGCAGCAAAACCATGTTGGTTGTCTTCTTCATTTCGGGGATGGGGGGGGGGGGGGCGGCTGCTGTGCAACAAAGTGCTGATAAAACCTTTCCCAGCCCCTGAAGCAACTCTCCTGAGAAGCAGTGCCCCCCCCCCCCATCACAGTATGTATACATTTCACAAGGTCAATGTTTATGATATTGGCACACACGCAGTCTGCCTTCCATTCCTGAGTTACACAAACATTTAAAGACTCCAAGATTGATAAGGAGGCGGAAATGCACGTCTCTGTGTTTTTCTGGTGCGATGAAAGCCGATATTCCAGGCTCCCAAAAATATTCTATCGTGTTAAAAGAAGATGAAGCCAGGCAAATACCAACATTTTTCAGTAGGTTTTGGTGAGGCACAAGTTGGGCCAAGACAGCAGTGGAGGGTGAGTGCAGTGAATCCTCTCTAAAGGGAAAGCAAAGCTGGATTGGCTGGCGGGGCAGGCTGCCCTCCCTGGCAGATGAGATCCCATTATCAGGCAGACGAGAACTCCACCTCCAGGATTTCACAGCTCCTCTGTTTATCACATGGCTCTGTCAAGTTGGGCACCATTAACTGATAATGAAAGGAGACAACCGGTGCAGTTACAAGCAAAGCACTCCACATTCTACAGGCCTAAGCATGTATCTGGGAAGCTGACTGTGTCTATTCAATTCTGTTCAGCATTCAAACGGCCCATCACAATACCTTTTCCCTTAGCACCCCCCCCCCCCCCCTCTCTCTATAGCTACAGCGCCTTCGATCACGACAGAACAAAAACTGGTTACTTGGTGCCTCTTTCTGAATTCAGAGGGAATGAAATCTAACAGAGCTGCTCGAAGGAAAAAGATGACACCTTTCTGTGACGTGCTTTTTCCTAAAGATTATTAAAAAGGAGAACAATTCCTTGTAAGAGCTAACTAAACCAGAGGGGCGTATAAGGAGAGGGAAATGGCACAATAAAGCAACACAAACTATCATTTTGAAATATGTTTTCTTCATCCACATCAAACATAATTAGTACAAGTGTTACTAAACAAAAAAAAACTGCCACTGAATCAAAGGCCGACATGCCCCCCTCCTCCTTCCTCCCCAGTCTGACTACTCCATTTATGGTTTATAGGATTCTGTAGCCACTTACGCTCATTAAAAATGAATACTTAACAAAAGCTGTGGCTGACACACACTGTTTGCTTTAGCCTGATTTCTCCACACTGGAGAAAAACAAGCCACTCAGAGGCAGCAAACACAGAGAGCAAGCGAGAAAGAGAGAAAGTGCTTGGCAATACAAGCGAGTCAGCCAGTAGCTGAAACAACAGAAAAAAGTGACATGGATGACTGAGCCAAGCCTGTGAGAGACTTTGGCAAGCCTCCGAGGCCCTGGCCTCTTAAGCACTCATATCTAGTAACTTCATTTAATACATTCACTAGGGATGAGCAGACAAGTTGAAGGAAAAAAGGGATTGAGAGAAGAAAACAGACTTGTAAACCAAGAGGAGGGGTTAGGTTGTGACGGCGGCGGCAGTGGGGGGGGGGGGGGGGGGGGGGGGGGGGGGGGGGGGGGGGGGGGGGGTACTTCAGAAGCTCAACTTTAACACATGACTAAATCTCTACAGTGTAACAAGCTAACGTCTCTGCTGCCAAAACATAATGCGGACAGGAAAAAAAACAGATGTGCTAGATTGAACCTTGAGACCATTTTACCATTCTCAGGCAGGTATTATCTACAGGAGCTGTTCTCATCATATTAGAAACTTGAACAGTGCCTTTCCAGATGGGGCTTTAAAGCAGTGATTCTCTTCGCCACACATACTAAATCCATAAAGAACAAAGACTCTGTGTGACTGCCTCTTGAAGTTACTGTTCCTCATGCTGACGGCAAGTGCTGATAGCCCCCCCCTCCCCCCCCCCCTCTGCTGGCAGGCAGGCAGGCAAAGTAAAAATAAAAAAAAGAAGCTGCCTTCAAATCATTCATTGCCCTTTTTAGCCTTCATGGATTCTTAAGAGAGCACTTTACAAGTTGGGGGAATCCAAAGGGAAAGGGTCTTACACGACTAATTAAAACACAGACTTTGCCTGGAGGGGGTTGAGAGAAGGGGAAGCAATAAAACAATCCTCTCCAATCTCCCAACAAAGTAACTCAAGGAAATTGCTCAACTAAATATGGTTAACTACACGCTTGTGGATATGGAGATTCACAGTTTTCAAGGACTATTGCTTTTGCTGAAAAGAACCGTGCTCGACAGGGTAAAAATTCCATTACATCTAAACAAGAAAAATGGATTGTTAAACAGTAGGCCACACAAGCAAACTGCCCCTATCAAGGTGACGAGAGACTAAGTGAAAATCAAAATGTCCTTTGGAGACAATCCAAACAGACAGCAAGTAATTAAGCTGCTACCTAGCAAGCCTTTATTTGCGATCATTAACACAGTTGTAAAAATGTGAGAGAAGCCAGGGAATGGTATTTCACTTTAGGCAATCAGTGCAAGGTCTAGCCTCACATAGCTATCTTGTTTACATAGCTATTCACAGTCACATTTGGCTGCCTCGCAACACTCTGAAAACCAAGACACTTGTAGGCTACATATGTCTAATCTCTTTGCCAAGCTACACAAGCTACTCAAGAGAGTGAAACTTGCTTGCAGCAGCCATTTGGTAAAACTATTGCACATGAAAAAAAAAATGAATGTAAGTAAATCTCATTCCAGATGGAAGTAGCTGCCACCTGGCAGACAAATTGATCAAATGTTAGTGAGAGGAAGCACAGCATTTTCTCTTTATAAAATACAGCAAGACCTGATTGTTCATTCGTCAACTTTGGTATGTACCGGCACAAAAAACAAACACTACTCACACTACGTCTGTATTCACACAGAGAGGGCGACAGTTTCCATTACATCACAGCTTGCTGAAATGAAGAAAGAGGCTAAGGTAAAAGGAAAATCAGACTGTGAAATGCTTATGAACCAGAAAATAATCAACCAACTGTGTATGGCCAAGACCTCATATAGAAAGTGAAAACAGACAAACAAACGCACACGTGTAATACCTTAGATGTTCACTAATGCCCTGATTTTCCACATTCTTCAAGCTCTCTCACGGACTGTCTGTCTTATTCTCCAGGCAAAAACAGGGCCTCATTCATCTGAATAAAAGAACAGTTCAGCCTGCCGTGGCTGCACTGAGGACAGACTCCGGGGAATGAGACTATTTCCAAGAGGGCCAACAGAGCGAGGGCAGGGCTGTGGCGAAAAGAGGAAGTTTACATTTCAGGCATATCCTTTTGTGAACAAAGACACAGCAAGATAAACAAACAGTACATGTGTCTGATGCTTAGCTCTGGATCCAGCTAGGAAAGTCCTATTCCAGCAGGGGTGAAAAACTGTTTAAAAGTGATCAGCAGTGTGCAAAGCAAATGGAGCCTGTGGTGATGAAAACATAAGAGAGAGTGGCGGTTGGGGTGTGTGATTCCTGTGTGGTTACTGTCTCCAAAGCTAATTTGCTCAAATAGCCAGTGACTGCTCCATTTCACACAGAGCACATGGCTGTCTCACCTCCATACACTGCCACCCTATGGACGAAGAGTGGGAGTGCAGCTTTGTGCTGTTGCTGTGCTAAAAGAGGAGGTGGAGTGGGGGAGAAGATGCTTATGATGTGTAAAACAAAATATGAACTCCCTACAGAATAATTCATGTCATGTGTATAAAGATGCTCAATATGGCCCCAATGGCACACAAGGCTATATCTTTTGTTTTTCTTTTTTTTCTCCTTCCTCCAGTACCAATGCTTCTTCAGAAATCTATTATTCTCCTCAGGTCATACTTGGCTACTCTCAAGTGTGTAAGCTAATGATTCAGCCATCTAGTTTACAGATAGATAGTGATAACGAGAATAAGCACATCCATTACAGATCAGAGGAACACAATTCTCAAGTCATTCAGGCTAATTTTTCACATCTTAAATTTTACCAAGTCACTTTCCTCACATCCCCTTTTTTTATTTATTTCCATTTTGGCATGAGTAATAGCAGAGAGAAGTAATTTCAGAGGCAAATGTACGGTCAGCATGTCAGCACCGGGTGCGGTGAGAAAAAAGATGTGTTATTCAAAGAGACAGTGCACAGACAGGGTGTTGAGGCTGTGTTATGAGATTAGACTTTTTTTGTGGGAGCGAATGGGTAAAAATCTGTCTGTGCGCAGTCAGTTTTGGAGATCAGTACTGGGGTCAAGAGGAGCCACTTAGCTGTGCTTTGGCCTTCCAACCCCTACAGTGTTCAGAATCAACCATTCCACTGTGGGAGTAGATAAAAAGCTTGGCAGCAGTCTTGCAACTGGAGACGGCTACATTTGCTAATGCATGCAGGCTTTATTTATGGCTTTTTAAAGGTACAAAATGGAAATTAATGGGAATAGGTGGGAAGCTCGCTTATTAGCCAGAATATATATATATATTGGGTTCGCCTCACTAGTGCAGAGGACCAGAGGCACTAGATCTACAGGCTTATTATAAACAAACAAAGCAATTAACAATCCAGACTAAACACAATACCATTCTCAATTACAACTAAACCATGAAGGTCATTTTAGATTCCACCCCGAAAAACTATGATCACTATAATTTAACAAGCGAGTTAATGAGATTTAAACCAGATGTGATGCCGTTTTTCCCCCTCCTACCACACATTATTAAACAGCAACGAGACAAGAAGAATAGCTGTCCCTTTGATGTCTCTGGAGAGGAGATAATGTGCTGAAATCTGAGAATAATATGTTTGGTGTCATTTATGATTACACAGCAAGCCTGCTACTCTTTGTCTTTATTGTTTGGACTTGTGAATCAACTGAGCATGGAAGTGTGTTTTTCATTATGCAGTTGTGGACACACAGAATTGCTACCCAGAAGTGGTGAGCTGGAAATTCAGCAAATTGCTTGTTTGGATGCACATATTCTGCATAATGCATGAAGCATCTAACATATAATAGATGTGTGGAAGGAAGGGAGCGTGCGCGTAAAAGATAGCGACCATGTGGGGGAAACACTGGGGGAATGAGAGACGCTGTTGATATTTGATATTGAGCAGAGTGGAGACCTAACATACAGCATGCTGTCTTCGTAATAGGAATGGTGGGGGAACGGAGAGCGCAGGCTTGATGCAGCATTACCTCCTTTAAGCCAGCTCGTGGAAGAGGGACGGATGGAGGGAAAGATGGATGGGTCGAGCAAAGGAGGGAGTGCAAGCAGTGGCTCTCTCTGTTCCTGCACACATCAGCAGCATGCCAGGGATGCGCACGGAGGCCACAGCAAGCCAATTACCAAACTCATTAAGTAACCTGTCGTCGGCTTTGAACTGCAGCCCTCTCCATATCATGACTGGATTCTCCACTGCTGCTGTGGACATTCAGATAGGCGCTGCCCTCACTCTTGCACCTTTTGTTATTATTATTTTTTTTATAAATGGCTGGGGAAGGGAGTGCAAATTGCAAGACTGTAATCACATTTCCACATGCGTTCACTGGAATTAAAAGTGCAAGTGAAACCGCATTGAGAAAGATCGGTAGATCAGTGGCTTAAAGGCATGACGTTGACGTTGCACTGGCTGTAAAGGAAGGGGAAAGGCACAAACACATGAGCTAGCAGTTGAGGGGTGAATGTCATTCCATTGTCTTTCATAACTGTAATTGTGCTTTGGCCACACATGTCATGTGTCACTCCAATAAAGCCTATTCAACTGAATTGAACTGAGTGCTGTCAGGCTTGTTCTCTCCAGCGGCAAAGAAATTAGAGAAAATGGCTTAGAGGGGGGAGGAGGATGATGATGTCGAGGAACACAGTCTGAGAGAACAAAGGGCAGGTAGAGAACATGATCATGGTCCACATTTTTAAGGTAAGAAGAGGGGGTTAGGGCAGAGGCAAAGCGCTGTGTTAGTCAGCACTCCAGTGTCACGAAGCATTGTTGACTAACCTTGACTGCATTCACCTCCTAGCTCACTGCCACACTGCCTCTCAACAAGTATTGACACAACGACAGTCTGCAAGAGAAAAACTGAAGGGGAAACACAGACACACACAAAGGACAAGGGGAAAAATATGAATGATGTGTAAACGGCACAAACGAGGTGATAACAGCTTGACAGCAGAGGTGTACGCATGGGTGAGGACGGCTGCCATATTTGGCATCATGTTGAACAACACGTGGTGAATTATAGGCACTGGAAAACATGAAGGTGCACAGAGAAAAATAATACCATTCGCAGTTCAGTTAACAATTTCTATGAGGAGATTGTGAGCGTTTATTCTAAGCCAGTATTCATTTCCCTCTTCTCAATAAACCTCTCTGGATACGCACAGATCTAGGCACTCCTGCTACACACACACACACACACAGTAAAACAGTAACACACATGCACAAAGAAACACACATAGTCCCCCACCCCTGAACCTCCCCCATTATCCCATGAGCCCTCTCTTCTCTGCCTTGCTTGACAAGAGCTTGGAAATAAAAACATCACAGCTCTGCCTCGCAGCACCTGTTCAATAACATTGACATTTCACATTCAGCATCCGCGCAGAGATTCCCTGCATTTACTCTCTTTAACAACCAGAAATGCAACACACACACACACACACACACACACACTCAATCTGCTACATTTCAATGTAAGCGTTTTAATACTGCAGATGGGTTTGTGTGAGCATTTCTGCCCTGCGTGTGTGCTTGCAGTCATATATGGGGTCTTGCAATCCAAATTCCTTGTTGGGTACACATCTAGATTTTGACAACAACTCAGTCATAAAAATTGTGATTCTTTTACAGCTGTGTCATTTTTTATATGAAAACTGTTCATAGTAGTCCATTATCATCCATCAATTACTTCAGTCTGTTCATTTGGCTTGATAGTTTGCCACTTCTTGGTGGCTATTACTGTTGCAAAACCAAATGAATGATGAAAATCTGTCAACAAGGTTTCGAATAATATATAGTATAACGTGTGTATGTAATATAGCTCTGAAAACTATAAGGACACATCACAAACAGGCTAAAATGATGAGCAACTAATAAATATATAGGGCACTGAATGATGACTATGTGTAGAACAAGGCAGCATCCCTACATATTTACCAGATGTGTAAAATGATAGTTTGCTATTATTCATTCCCTGCTTCTGATGCCTCCTGAATTCAGCCTGCATTTTTAAGTGAAATGGTCTGTTCCTTTTTGAATTTGAAAATAACTCCAAGTGGGCAGTGAATAAAATCCAAGTATTTCTGTCTGTGTAATCTCGGCACTGTTCAACAGCACAGCAAGCAAGGTATGCTGTCAAAAATCGCACAAATACCAACAACAACAACCATCCAGATAAGCACATGAAATTTAAATTGACACACACGATCAAACTCGCCAAAGAACATTTCGGGGGTCACAGGTGTTTGATGCCAACATTTGGCTAGAATTTCTTTTAGATGCCCCATGACACTTTAATAATGATAATGCGTGTTTTTATACAACAGTTGCCACCCGAGGAGAAGATGAAATGTGATGCGGGTCACCTAGTGCCAGGGCTCAATGGTGTCACCAGGTGCAGCCTAACCTGGGTGTCTGAGCAGGGACATCTGTTTGACGGCATTAGAGCCATCAGAGCTCCACTATAACCACAGATTAAATGGCAGTAAATCTGAGGATTAGATCCATGTATGAATAGCTCACATTGATTTTGCAATCCCTTCAGACACTCTGGGATTTCCACGGTGACAGGCCATCAAGCACACACACACACGGACTCATCTGTATTGAGGGTTGTTTTTTTTTGTTGTTTTTTTAAGCCCTCAAAAATCAGTCTGTGTCTAACCTATCTCTATTTTAATCTGCTCATATCTCGGCCTAGAGGCTGTATCCAAACAGCACAAGGCATGCAACATCATTCCTTTAACAAACTGCCCATCCATCAAGTTATCTCCCACTAGTCACAGCAGAGCTAAACAAGCTCAACAAGCTCAACAGGCCTAGAAATGTCCATTCCTATATTGTAGTATGTGTCCTCGTGTGAGAGCAAGATCACGTCCATGCTCTGCGGTATGAGGGATATTAGATGTGAGCACCACGGGGGGATGTGCATGATGACAAAGACAAATTTGCCTGTCCTTCTTTAGCTGCCTGGTCTCAAGTCTTAGTATGTGATTATGTGTGCGCTCACAGACAAACGCTAAAATTCACTCAGCCCCGGAGAGACCTTTTCGACGCGACAATCCCAAAATCCTATGCTGAAAAGCCCGATCCCCTCCGACCACCATGGCCCTTAGGAAGCTGGCTGACATCAAAGACAAGCGCTTCACTTTCATGACTCTAGTCCGCCTCTCAGTCTGTCAGCGTCTCTGGTTGTCCACCACATGCTCAACAGAAAAGCCACTATTTTAACACCAGGCTCAGGCTAACCACTTCAAACACCTCCACGGCACAACATGAAGAAACCAAAAATAGCCTGTGCTGCATCTTCACTATTTCAATACTGTAAGAGGCGGGTGTCAAGTGTGTTAGGATGTGATTCCAAAAGCTAAATAAATAATTATCTGTACATCGCTAGGCAAAATGCACAGAGGCATAGGGGGAGAAAAAAAATGGATAAACCCAATAGGATCATGGAACAAGAAGCACTATCGTCATCTTAAGTCAGCTTGGCGACCATATTTGGCAACCAGCAGCAACCTGACTCCCTCATCCAAAATGGCTGCACTGGTCATTATGGCTGACCTGAACCACCTATCAAGCCAAACGATAGCGATTACCTGATGATTAGTGTGCGCTGTGAGGCAGCTCCATTAACCTTTGAGAAACAGAGTGTGGAGGCTGCAGTGTCTAGCCAAGTGGAACTCTCTCCTCACTACCTCCGAAAAAAAAGACAAGGGTGGGGTGAGGTGAGTGAGAGAGAGAGAGACGGAGAAACTCGGTGTGACAGTAGAGCAGCTCCTATTAGGTAAGCACATTGAGCAGTCAGGCCGGCACATTCATCAACGCACAGAATGCCAGTCAGCAGCACCAGCAGCCTTGCCCGCCGCTCTACCACGCTACTGTTACTGTGGGGCGGCGGAGAGGGGAGAGTGACAGGGAGGCATTTGCAAAGCAGATTTGGAACATTCTCTCCAGCTTTTGGCAGCGCAAATGTTTCTATGCATGGTTCGGGTGGTTTTTACAAGCGTTCCCCCGCCCCAATAGATGGGCCCACGGGCTGCTAATGATATCATTATCATACATGCACTGTAATTGTCTGGACCCAGGGTATGCCAAAATCAATGGACGGCAAAATCTGGATCAATTGATTGGTCTGCCGCTGTTAAGCTGCTAAAACATATTTTTGCACACAGTCAATTGGATGGGCAGTGAATGAATTGGGTCCTTGCCTGTTTGAGTGCAGCATCCAGACAAGGGGTTAGGCAAGTGGATCTGTGCCATATGAAAAGTAAGCCGAGTTGGCAGGGCTGATGAGCTTCCTCCACTCATCTTAATGTCAACCACAGCCACTACCGCTGCACACAAAGCTCCAAATTAGGGCTTAAATTACTATTTAACATTCCTGACCAACTCGGAATAAATGAACACTTGTGTAATGTTTCTATTGTCCCTTTGTCAGTGTCAAAAGTCGCGCCAGTGGTTTTATTTGAAAATCATGTAACCAGCAATGAGCCTGCAAGTACAGAAAATGTGTTGTAACTTAGACACTGTGCAAATGTACATTGGTTTGTTCAACATCTGAAGGCCAATTCGCCCTTGTGGAAGATGGAAAAGCATCATCATAGTAAATCAGACCGGAGATGGGGACTCGAGTCTTTTGTTTTATTTTTAGGAAACATCTGATGAGCTCGGTGTTACTCCCCTCCCCCCGTTATCTATAACCTGCCTACATAACACCTAGTCGCTATCAGCTGCGCGTGGCCACACGTAAGAGGACAACAAAAACCGGCAGGAGCTGTGCCATTCATTATTAACTTTGGCTTTAAAACTTCATACAACTAGACCCACACAAAGAAGCGCTGAACGCAAAATAGGTGGTGAGTAAACATGTTTAGCTCAGCATTTGCCATCTAACGTTAGCTTGCTTCAGCTACGACCTATGGGAAGTTAACTTCGACTGCGTTATGAAAAGAGGAATGAGCGTTTGTTTAGTTGCCAAATTTGTGGTGGTCGATTAACATAATCATTTACGTCCCGCTGGCTGCCATCACGTTAATTATTAACGCTGACTGCAAACATTACATTGATCACCGTTACACTTGGTTTGAGAGTCTGGGGTGTGTGTTGACTTACAGTAGTTTATAAGCTGTCATTAGTTGTAGACGCATTGTACATTAGGTTACATGGTTGTGCTCCGTTAGTGAAAAACAGGTTATTGTTGATCATGCAATGTTACAGTTTTATTTAGTAACGTTACACTGGGTTTGAGAGTCTGAATTACAGTAGTTAATAAGCTGTCATTAATTGCATTGCACATTACTGGCTCTGGCTCAAAGACTTTGAGACTTGACTTGGACTCTTGCACAGAGACTTGACTTGGACTTGTGAGCATCTCTGAATCAGACTCAGAGCACAGTGTGATCAAAATTTATAATATTTTGCACTATGACATTTAAAACAGTTCATCTTGAAACATATGACTAAGGACAACATGACTATAGTGAGTCATTTTGAGTTTGTAACAGGAACACATAACACTTCCTCTATCCTACGGCACAGCATGGGGTGAGATTTGATTTTGTATTATATTATCTGATTATGCAATCAGTGAAAGTGAACGTTGACATGTGTGTAGGTAAGACTACAGAGTAGTTCTGATAAGGACTTAATACATTCAACAAGGCATCGACAACGACAATCTGAACTAATAAATAAGCCATGCAAACTACTTTGTGAAGATTAATGCTAAATTTAGACCTGCAACAAGTAGTCGATTAAACAATCAGTTTATGTGCAACAATTAATCGATTAAAATCCATTGGTCTTAGCTTCTCACTTGTGAGGATGTTCTGGTTTTCTCACCCTGCTTGGTTAGTGATCTGAATTATCTTTGGGTATTTGACTGTTGGTCGAACAAAACAAGACATTGGTAAATGTCCCCATGGGCTCTGGGAACTTGTCAATGGCCATTCTTCACAACTTGCTGACATTTTATAGATTTAATGATTAATTGATTAATCAAGAAAATAAGCAGTAGAAAAATTTATGATTGTGCAGCCCTAGTTTAATTTTGGCTGTGGTATAGATATTAATCCAATATTGTTGTTTGTAGACAAGGAAAAAAAAAACAGCTGACAATATCCAAATCAATAAAACAAAACGAGCCGAGCTTCAAAAGTGCCGCAGAGCTGAATCAACGCCTCTCATAAAAATGCATCTTCCAAGCATCATCACAAGGTGCTATTTATTGCAGGGCTATTGCATCGGATTGCGGTATATGTTACAGATATTAATACATCATGTCCGCCTCCTGAATGGTGTTTCGTGCTTGAATCATAAGCCCTATCGTCTTTTGCTGCCACCGACTTCGTCTCAATCATGACCGTAATTTGAGAGCAGCCTGATTGTGTTAGGAGGCAGCTGATTGTGCTGATGAGGGGAGAGCTGCAGAGGAGAAGAAAGTGGGACATGTACGCCGAACAAATAATGAAATCAATGAAAGCCGGGAAGACATAAGGTTGTCAAAAAGACTATATCATATTTTAAATGATTGCCCAGTCACCCGCTCGACAAAACGCAAACTGGTCAGGAACAGACCTGTACGAATCCATCACTACTCCAACCTTGAGATAAGGGCCATGGCAACAGTAACAGCATCTAAATCATATTTTAGTGAGGACAAATCTATCCACAGGGTTAACTGCGTGGATTTGCCCTATTATCACCCTTTAGGCAGCATAATGCAACCTGTTCCAGTATACAAAGACAAATGCAGGTGAATCACACCTATTCAATTCAAATGTATTTATATAGCAGCTATTCATAACAGAAGTTATCTCATTGCACCTAGTGGACTTGAATGCTTGACACAAAGCTTCCCGGCATGGTAGCTAGCTCGAGTGGGCGAGAAATGAACCTTGTTATGTGTCCTGACACTGGGGCCTGCTCCCCGGCAAATAAAAACATGCCTCTCACTTACTGGCTGCCTGCGCCCACAGTCCCATACATCAGCATTATAAAGGAACTCGGCAGCCTCAAGGTCAGCTCAATTTCCTCCTGCCGTTATGAAGTATCAGAATCACAGTGAGAGGGGGCACCCACACACATGTAAAGAAATGATTTAGGGAGCGAGGGATGTGTGTGTGTGTGTGTGGGGGGGGGGGGGGGGGGGGGGGGTTGGAGTGTGAAGGAGAGGTGGTGTGTAATACAATGGGGAACTGTGACAAATCACCAGGAGAGAACCAGCCTCTTGTACAGTGAGGATGTGAGTGCGGGCATTTGTGGGAAAATGCAGAGAACATTAAGCCTACTTGCTCATTCCACACGCTAAGAGAATATAGTAGTCTCTAGTATAAGTAATAGGATTGAACAGTTTTTGTTTAACCAGCCGATTCCACTTCTGCAATCTTTCAAGTGTAGTCTCTGAAACTACAAAGCAATTAGCCCTACTGAATTATTGTTGTTTCAGAAAATGTGAATGCGATGTTTACCATTTACTGTAATTCATTTCTAAGCTGTTCCACGGGCATAACAACAACAACCTAATGCAAAATAAATGTCTTTTTTTCCTTTACAGATCTGGGCCCATTCATCACATGCCCAAGCAATTTGATAAATTACACAGAAGCATGAAAGCTGATCATGTGCGTGGCGTGAGTGTGTGGCGCGTGTGTTTGCCTCCGCCTGAGTCGGCAGTCATCCTTGGCTGCCTCCGTGGCTGAGGTTTGACATCTTCAGCTAAGAGCCTGGGGAAATAACAGCAAATTCACTTAATGGCACCACCTCATCTATTCCTCATATAGGGAGGGGAGGGGAAAGTTCCTTCAGGTGTTACAAAATGGCTGTGTGCTCTCGGCTGTGCTACTGTCTCTCGCGTCTGTGGGGGTGCAGGTGTGTGGGTAAACTCAATCGAGAGTGCATTGAGATCCATCACGGGGCCTTGGTCGGCCACCAGCTGTAATTTGCAGTCAACTCTAACCCTTTGCAAAAAGCCAACGTGCCGGTGCTGCAGCTGTGAAGCTTTATGCGGTGACAGCGCAATCTGGTTTGTGTGCGTGCGTGTGTGTGTGTGCGCGCATGCGTGCGTGCGTGCGTGCGTCTGTGTGTCTGCAGAGAGTGTTACAGAGCCAGAGGTATAATGGCCCCACTCCATCTCTGCGTGAGGTATTGCAGAACAATCCAAAGCAGAGCACAGCAGCTGGGAGGGAGCCTGGGCTGGATTGCAGTTGGATAACATCTCTGGGTAACAGCAGGTATGCTATCAGTGTAGCCCGAATCCCCTTTGGGCTATTTTAGAGCCTCTGACCCCAGCGTGACTGGCTGGATCACGTCTATGTGCCAGCAACACAGGAAGAGCAAGACCCAAAACCATGCCGCCGCTTCCTCTTGGCTGCCCAACATTTCATTCCAGCAGCCCTGAACAGCTCTGCTATTGTTCAGATGCTGTTTTGTTTTTTTACCGAAAGACTGATCAGCTCGGTGTATGTGTTTACAAGGACTGGAATTTTTAAATAATTTATCCAATTGACACAATGCTCTGAATGATAAATTGCCGTGTAAACATACTTTTCCAATTACCTGACCTAAATACAGTAATAGAGAAAGCATAATCACATTAAGAAATGCATTCCAATTGACTTATTCAACAGCATTTTAGAAACGCGTACACCTCAGTGGAATGATGAATCACGAAGCTTTGACAGTGTTTTGCAGCAATCCAACAGCTTGATAAAACGAGCTCTGCCATTTGACTCAGCTTTTATGTAGCAGCTAGCTGCAAGATGAATAGCACAAAGCACAATGTTACTGCAGAATCTGTACAAAGGCTATAACGCAGTAGCAACATGCCAGAAGAACGTGCCATGAGGCTGAATACTGAAAGGAAACGGATGTTGCAACATAACGTGGTGGAGGCATCTATAGGTATTAATTGGGCTGTGCCGTTGCATGTAAATGGGAATCAGTAGCCCACATACCCCGCTAATTAAAATATGTACAAAGAATTAGATCAATTGTGAAATCGCTGTAGTCCATGTAGAAATCACATCTAGGGCTGCAACTATACATTCGGTTTTCATTATCAACTATTTTCTCAAGTTATTAATTGTTTTTTAATTCAGTTTATATGTTAAAACAAGGCAAGGGAACAAGGCTGGAAGCATCAAATGTTTAACACTGTTTGCTTAAAAACTACTTAAATTAAGCAATTGATCAATTAACAGTTGATTTTTCTGTCGATTCCTCGTTTCAGCTCTAATCACACCCATCAAGCTTAACTATGTGAAAGTGTTGTTGCTGTTATGATGTGAAATGTTATCAGGATGATGTTTTGTCCAGCAGACATGAGATCAGTAGGGGAAGTGCCATGAATAAACTAGATAAAAGGGGAAGCAATACACAAGTCCAGGTCCTGCAACGACAAAAACCTTGTCGGAACAAGAAAGCACAGGTTACTATGCAGTTACAGCGCCAACATCTATTGCTGTTACATCATTGTGCTCTTTGCATACATTTCTAGCAGTGGCGTCTTAATAGTCCAACCAACAATAGTTGGTGGTGCTGGAGCCGGGTCATGGATGCCTCCTGTCTGCTTTCCTCTTATATAAAGCAATCTCTTCTCCGATCTGAGTGAATGGCGTCCCACTACTTGGCTCCCCAAGGTTGGCTTGTCAGCCCCACTCTCCATCTCTTTCCTCCGCACCTGCACCTGACACTGCGAGTTGTTCGGTTACCCACCTCTGCTCACCCCCGTGGAGAAAATGTTCAGCCCCGCCCAGCTAGCTCCCAGCAGTCCCTGGGGCATGGGACAATTAAAAAAAAAAAGAATAAAAATGAGGCAGGAGCTCAGTCGAACTGTCATTCCGAGTCTCAGATGATGATCGTGCCTGTATCACTGCAGAAGTGGGGGTGTGGGGATGGGGGGTTGGTATTGGAGCCCAAAGAAAACAATATACTGTGTCTGTAGTACTTGACATCAACTTTCACTAAAGTGTAAGGTGATAGCAGCAAATCAACACCCTGAAAGCAATGCAGTCTGGCTGAAGAGATATATTTGGCCTTACTGTATTCAGATATTGTCTGACTGCTCTCACACACACACACACACACATTCAGTCACACACGCAAACACACACAAATCCACCGCTACATTCTGGTGTCAGCCAATTACAAGCCTGCCTTGACTGCCCTCGACTACACTCCCTAACCTCCCTCCACAATCCATGTCAAAACCCGCTGCACTGATTTTTTTTTGGGCCCCGTTGCTCCCATTTGCTTCTTTTTCTCTCACTTCTTTTACTTCTCTGTCTTTAGGGTGTGAAATATTTAGCAGCCCCATCTAAATACACCTCCAGGCACTGAATTAGACGTCTCCCTACCCAGGTAAGAAGTAATGAGAGCGAGAGGGGGAGACAGTGGAGGAAGGGTTTGGTGTAATATCTCATCAACATTATTAAATCATTTCTCCCCTCAGCAGTCCCTGGGTGGTCTTGGGCTGTGTTATTTCTCAGTCAGGGTTCAGTGGCCTCCGCTCTTAGGGTTGAATTTGGCCGCTCTGCTAGCCTAGTGCTGTGCTAAGCAGGTGTCAGGGGAGTTTCCCCTCAATTAAGCAAAGGTAAAGTAATGCCTCTCACCGTGGCGGCGCCATGAATACATTAGTCTTGCTGTCACCACAGGCTACAGCATCGAGACGCAAGGAGAAGACAGACAGCTGGTTGCTTGAAACGCTGCTGAGGCAGATTAAGCAAACTAGCACCAGGACTGTATTGTAATGTATTAAATAAAGGTTTAAATTAGACCTCTGATACTATACAAATGAAATGGCCTACAGGATACGATCTGAACACCTTAATTTATGTGGATGAATACATCAACATAATCAATTCTAATTTCCACCAAAACAGAAAACGGCGTAATAATATTTTGCTTTTAGAGTTACGGGGAGTTAGGCTAATGAGTTTGTATTAGCTGTCTGAGCGGATGACACTGGAGGACGCCGAATCCTTGTTGTGTTAATTAAAGCTCAATAAAATGATGCAGATGAAAAATTAGCATGACCCACACAGCCTCAATAAGGGATACTGCCAGGAAAATGGACCTCTCCGTTGAGTTGTTTTTTTAAGGCGAGCCTCGGCGAGAAAGCATTAAAAAAAAAATAAATATAAAAAATCACTAACCAATTATCTGATTAAATAAGAGTGGCAAAGCTCTGAGGAATCAATTACACCCACCATGAGAACAAAGCGCCTCTTACTAATATTAATATATATTTTTTATAAATATACGATCATTTGTTTGTTACTTGCTAATCTGAAAAGCACCAGCAACAATCAATCAACATATTATCTCAGTCAACAAAATAAAACCGCTTCCTTGACATTTTTAGCCAACACACCACAATAACTATTTTACTCCATCTGACAAAGCCAACTGAAAGAGGGGTTTATAAAAATGTGTCCACAACAGCAATAATGCCTTCCTTTGTCAGTCTTTATGTGTGAGTTTTACAGTGTGCTGGACAGGCGTATTGAAAAGGGTTGATTGATGGCTTCACTGTAGAGTGTCTGTCCACCTCTCTCCCTGATGAGACATGTCAATGTAAAGACACATGAATGCAGCAGCCTGTCCTCCATTTTCTCCTCCTCTTCTCCTCCTCCCTTGTCAGAGGGAGGGAGAATGACGCAGTAAATACAGATGCTGTGTGCACCGTAATTCTAGGGCCCGCTGCCTTTTATCTGCCATGACAGCTTCGGCTGCTGTCGAAATCAAACGCCCGGGTGCGAGGAAAAAGCTAGTATTCCCTTTAATAAACTGCCAGGCAGAGCAGAGGGAGAGTAGAAAAGGAGGCACTCATCTCTGCTCCGCACTGGCCAGGCTTGGCTAAACAGCAGCTGAGGGGAGAGGCAAGATAGAAATGGGGAGAGCACTCCTTCAGGCATTAGCTGGTATTATGCCGCTCACGCAAGCGCGAGCATCCAGCATCACTGCACTTACCAAGAGCCAATCGGTCAGCGGGGAGTCCTGGGTACTCGGCAGAGATATGAGGACTAGTGTAAGAGACTGTGGGCAGCACAGTCGGCACCTGCTCACGGACTCGACCACAGTGCCTCTGAGCTGCCAGGGTCAATTAATTACATCCCTCTCTTAACGCTCTCAGCATAAACAGAAATAAATGAGGAGTAGTCTGACTGTACATCCCCCCAGCAACACGACTGACCAGCTCCTCCTTCTGTTGATGAATCAATTAGTTAATAGACATTAGTAACTATTTTATAATACGTCAATCATGTGATTCACTATTCAAATAAAAAATACTCAACATTTCTCAGTCACAGCTTCTAAAATGTGAGGATTTGCTGCTTTTCTCTTTTACATTGTAAACTGAATACCTTTGTTTTTAACATTGGCCAGACAAAATAACACATTGAGACATTACGTAGAGCTGTGCGAAGGGAAGGCTAGAGACTAAATTAGGAAAACATAATTGATAGATCAATCAATAATGAAAATAAGCTATAGTGGTAGCTTTGTTCAGCACTGTAGGAAAGACATATCCCAAACCACCAAATTCTCCCACTGACTCATTCTGTGTGTGTGTGTGGTGGACAGGAGGACTGCTGCTTTGGAAATAGACAGCTTTTTGTTCTGACCCCACAGCTGTCACCAGCATAAGAGAGCCAGTCACTGGCAGCTCACGTAAGCATTTTACACACACACACACACACACACACACACACACCCTTGACACTACAGCAGGGGTGGGACAAGAGGGTTGTGCTTTATGTGCCAAGAATACCCCCGAGGATCCTGTTATGATGCTCAACTGCATTAGACGAGGAGGCAGTAGGGGGAAAATCACTAAATACCTGGTCAGTGTTTTGAATCCTGCTTCACCACTGCGCCCCTAACACCATTAACGTCCTTCCTTATAATCCAATTATAAGCCATGTGTGTCCACATCAATCAGCCATTTTCATTTGAGCCTGTGGTCTTCTTTATCACCATTACTGCTGCAGTAATTGAGGCGGTGCTATGGAGAGGCTGTGCAGTTTACCTCCATCTGGGAGGTCAAGAGGAATGCAATTGGTTGACAATGATTATGCTCTGGCTGATTAGGCTATGGGCTACCGCTGAATATTTAGCACTGATTAGACTAAGCCCTGTAGAGAGCCATGTGGCTCACCAACAAAAAGGGATAAGCCATAGGGGCAGGAGGAAAAGGCTAGCTATCTCAGACTTTTAAAGGTTGGATCACATCATACATCCCATTTTTATTGTTTTATGATGATGTTATTGAGCATTTTTTTTAAGAAACAACAGCTGTGAATAAAAATAATTAGATTAAAAAAATATCCAATCAAAACATAAATCTCAGAAAACTGTTAAACAATTATGGAGGTAAAACCCTGCATGTTGCAGATAGATTTAAATGTTTGCCTTCATGACAGGAAACAAATCCATACTGTTCACAGGGAGAGAGAGAGAAAAAAAGAGATAGACACATTAATAAGTGATACACAAAATGGCTCCTCCATTCCCCTTGTGGAGATGCAAGCACTTTTTCCTCATCAGTGATTGTGATATTTACACAGAAACTAAAGTGCACTCCTGATTGAAAAAGGGGGAGAGGGCGGATGAGGAAACAAGGCGAGAGATAACGAGAGACAGAGAGACAACTGTATGGGCCTGATTGTTCTTATGTTGTGTATATATGATGCTTTGGCAATGTTGTTATTACATTCATGCCAATAAAGCTAATTTCAAAATGGGGGGGGGGGGGGGGGGG
>NC_060157.1:19788911-19790796 GCF_021292245.1 Micropterus dolomieu | reverse complement strand
GAGAGAGAGAGAGAGAAAAATGACCAGGAGAAATGACAGCAGGGAGAGCTGAGAAAGGGATAAACAGATGGAGGAAGGCAGGGAGACATGCACTTATTTGCAGAGGCTTTAACTGTCCTGATCTTCAACAAAGAGGTGAAAGTGATTAGGTTTATATCAAACGGCTGCTTGTAACATGGTGCCTGTCGCTGAGAGAACAAATCACAGTCAAGTCAGGTTTTCCTTTTGGTTTTTTTCCCCATTTGAAAGAGCCAGCTCTCTCCTCACTTGTCTCTCACTGTCTCCTTTATTCAACGCCACGCAGCCTCCTAAAGCGCCAGCTTGTCAGAGTAAACAGATACACACACGACCACTGACCTAAATCACTCTTTTCCCGCATATTAACCCCTGTTGCCCTACACCTTTTACGCAAAACACCAAACATAGGGAAACACTCCAACACAGCACAATTAGAACACCCCCCCCAGAAAAACACCCTTTTGTATTATCACCCTCCTCCCTGAATAACGGCTATTCTTGAAATGCCTAAACAGAAGGGGAAAGAAATCACACCGCCAGGCTAAATAAACAACCGTCTGCTGTTCCTAGATGGACTTTTTCTATCCAGCATAGTGACAAAAAAAGATGTGTGAAGAGGAGGGCAAAAAAACCCAACATTTTTGTGTACCTTGGAGCCAACATGAAAAGGATCAATAATACTTTAATTACTATAGCCGGGTAGCCCATGTTTATGAAATGCAATAATCATTCATTAAAGATGCAGACAGCGGCAAGCGGGCGGCCGGCCGGCCGGGCGTCAAGGCTGCATGGGTAGGGGAAGGGAGGGGAGGGGAGGACTGGCGTAAATGATTCATGGTTTGATATCTCTCCTGTATAATGGGCTCCTCCGGGGAGCTGCTGGGGCTCCACTGCAGCGGCTGACTGCCTGGCTGGATGGCTGCCTGGCTTTGCACTGACTCTGCCCAGGCTGCTTCCGCCACCGCTGCCTGCTGCCCAAGATTAAAAAAGCCTTGCCTAACATGAAAAGCGGCTCAGGGAAAACAGAGAGAGCTGGGATGTGCACAGACGCACAGAAAAAGAGACTACTTGATTCAATATCGTCTGACAAAAGTATCTTGGGGCACGCAGAGGGAAAATGACGGAGGGGGAGACAAAGACAAGAAAATATCAAAATCCTTCTAGGAAGAAAATGTTGGCTGTGGAGATACTAGGGATACTTGTAACATCTCATGGGAATATGGGAGCATATCTAAAGCCACCCCCAGATTGTCCTCTTTCTCACCCCTGCCTCACTCTGTACCTCCTCCTTACCCATGAAAACAGAAGGGGGAGAAAAAAAGGAAGAAATTAAGGTTGTAACGTGTTGGGCTAATCATAACATAGACAGTTTAGTGCCATCTCGCATAATTAAATTCTTTGCACTAACCACCTAATGCATACTAATTTGGAACAATCCACTCCTGGAGTTGGCAGACCATGAAGCTCCCTGCAAAGGAGGCGCTCATTTCCCTCTCTGCATGTGCACGTGTGTGTGTGTCACAGACACACTCACTGATTTGCAGAGGAGTAAGATGCTAAAGGTCAGGCCACGGACTTGAAAGAAAAGGTCAAGCATTATTACAACATGACTAAATAAACAAGCTGCGCACAGCCCCCAGCCCAGCCGCTGTGGATGCTGGGAGCCTCTACCTACACGCTGTACTACCTGCCTGTCTGGCTAGATGGGATTCAGTTTCATCCCTTGTCTTTATCCACATATCCCTCCAGCTCTAAGACAGCTGACATGAGGACTGTCATATCCTGCCTAGATTCTTATCCCCCGCTGGCTTTATTGCTCTCTTCCTCCCAAACACACAGGGGGGGGGGGGGGGGGGGGGGGGGGGGG
>NC_060157.1:19693938-19788891 GCF_021292245.1 Micropterus dolomieu | reverse complement strand
GAAGAGAGAGAGAGAGAGAGAGAGAGAGAGAGAGAGAGAGAGAGAGAGCTGCTGGAGCGTGCTTTAAAGCACATTAATATTAATTGCAGCACTAGCTGGAGTGATAACACAGACAAGATGCCCCTGTGAGGGAGCTGGGCGCAGGCAGCCCCCTTGCTTTTTGTTAGCAGCAGTACTCATCTGTTGGACGGCCATGGTGAGACGGCAGAATGATGAGCATTTCATCTTTCAATCACTTGTTTAATATAAGAGAGGACCTACCCTTCGCCGGCAAGGGGAATTTGTGTTTTGTGAGCAGTTACTGTGTGGCGTGGGCGCGTGTGTGTGCGGGCATGCACTGAGTGATAAAAAACTAGACAAGATGAATTATTATGCTAGTGGCTACATCAACAGCAGTAGAAATGTGCTTCTAATAACACAGAGTGCTTAAGCGATCCTGCTTTTTATCTCCCTGACTACTCCTAGCTTGGCTACCTTTTATGCCCTCCACACTGAACTCAATATTCTGTGAGCAATGAGCTCTGCTAAAGATGTAAATAATCTGCTGTCCTGGGGAGAAAAGCAGCCTTTTCAGTACAGTGGAGTAAAATCACAAATCGAGTTGAAGCCCGCATGCTGAAGCCTATCTCAACCTCTATACTTTTTTCTCGCCCTGTAGGAATATCAGGCAGCCGTAGGCATCAACAGATGACAGCTATATCTCTACAGTCCTCCGTTATTACCCTCTTTTTTCCCGCTCTTTTGTCAATTGCTATTGAGAAACCTGACGCTGCCTTTGCTGCTGCCTCACAGTAGAGGGCTTTTGCTGTACGTTTTGTGCTCCTTTTACGATCTCCCCCAAGACTCATCAATGCCGAATTACCAAGTCAAATCAGGTGGTGCTGCAGAGATTTGGAGAGAATCAGGGCTGCAAGCAGACACACACACACACACACACACACACACACACATTAGAGCATTGATGAAGCCTGGGAGGTTTTTCCACCAGCAGCTCCACAGGATCACGTACAGGGCAAGGAGGTGAACAGAGGAGAAATCACTGCTGGCTAAATGTTCATGATTGGTTTATGGCTCAGAGGGGCAGAAAAGGAGACAATGACGTGGTGATGCATCTCTGACAATCCTTTAAGCGGCCAAACAGATTGTAATCTCCAGGGCCCACTAGTCACACATTATTGTTCCACATTTCACGTGTCACAAACAATTAAACACGCCTGTCGATTCCTGTGTCCCATGAGCTCTCTTACTCACTGTGTGCTTACAAACAGGATGCACACAAATCTTAAATTCTAATATGAACTCCATCATATGGAATATATATACACCCAACACACATACAAAATACATCACACGTGTTTCTCACTTTCATCGTCTTTACCTCTCTGCAGCAGCAAATACAAGGTGGACGCGCCCTGTGTAATGCAAGCAGCTACGTTAGCAAGGTAGCTGCTTACAAAGAAGCGAAAAGAGAAAAGGGAAGGGGGGGACGACGTGTCCTTTTAGCTTCCTATGCCTGTTGTCATCCTCTTCAAAGCAGCAGCTGCACAGGCAAGACAAAACAAACTCTGGGGAAGAGGGAAAGAGGAAAAAGAAATAAAGCAGCATTGTTTTATGTAGAGATTTTCACAAGCCTGTCGTTGATTAGAGGGAAAGAGGGAAAAGCTGAGTGCTAAAAACAGAGGCAAACCGGGAGAAGAAAGGGAGGACTGCTGGTTCTCCAAGAAAGGGTCTCCAAGGGCTGCCAGGGTAGGTGGTGAATCTCTTCCCTGTGACAAAGCTGTCGCACTGAGGAGTGAAACACAAACTCCTGCTGTCAGGAGAATTTTTTGGGCTTTTACTTCATGAACACGAGCGTGATACGAAGCCAGACGCCACCTTCCTCTACTTACTACATTTGTTTTTTGCGGCAGCGACGACGAGTGCCTTGGCTTTGTGCCGAGCATATCGTTCGCTTTGTGCCAGGGATAAAAAGGGAGCGATGGAAGCACTCTCCCCGCGCACTCAATCACAATCATGATAATCTGTGCACAAACAAAACATCCCCAACCTTGATGAGAGATTTGTGCAATAGCGCCACACCATCGTGCCTGCCAATCGTGTTGTTTAAAATCAACCAGAACACTAGAACCCCTTCCAGTTGGAATTATTTAAAATGTGACAAGCACTTAATCAAGCCGTCATCAGTAGCACCCCACTAATGTATAACTGAAGAGGCTAGACTGGGGGGCTAGACTGGAATAAGCTCATCTGTACAGAGAATCAGGCCTCAGCAATGCCATGCCAAATAGCACTTCATTTGAGAAGGCGGTAAAATGGGGAGGAGGAGGATTTGGCCTCCTAGTGCACTGCTATGACAGTGAATCCTACAGTGAGTCGATTTGCTGCTTTGAGTGCCTGGAAACTTGTCTGGCAGAGTGCTCGCAAGGGAGAAAAGATAGATGGGAGAATGGGGGGGACCGAGCCTCACCTCTCGCTCTCTTCTATTTGTCCGTTCATCCCTGGAGGCTTTTGGGCTGCTTGGTACAACAAAGAAGGTGGGAGAGGCGACAAAGAAGGAGCTCTGCGGCCGTCCACAGACAAAGCAAAAAGCAGAAAAGGACAAGTTTACAGGTAAACAGTGAGGAGCAGCTGGATGGGAGCGGAGGCAAGCTCGGGTTTCAAACAATCAATCATCACTCACTCCTCTACAACAGAAGATATGGCTTATAGAACGGCAAATCTTATTTAGTATTAAAACTTTGTAGGCCTATAAATTCTAAGAGCTTTGTTTAACACCAACGTATTACCGAATATCTTGTTCCAAGTCTCAGCGGCATTGCTACACAGACACATGTACAAACAAATATCAAGTGTGCAAAGCAAGATTTAACCTGACTTTCAACTCCACAAATGATCACACAGTGCTGTCTGAATACGGGCGGCTGATGACAGGAGTAATTTGCCACATCGCTGATTTGAAGAGGAGCGCTTGAAGATGACACAGAAAGACAACTTTATTGTCATCTTCAAGGGGGTCTATGAAATCAAGGGGAGAAGATCAATACCGCCTCTCTGTCTCTCTCTCACAGCACTTTACATAACAATAACCATCACAGAGGTCATCAGCTAGCTCACCAAATTCCTGTGCAGGACTCCCAGACACCTCCAGGTAACAAAGCTTCTCTCACTCCATCAGCGCAACACATCCACAACTTCACACACAAGAAAGGAGGAGGAGGAGGAAGAGAAGGAGAAGAGCTGAGGGGGAGAAAATACCTCAGGCAAGCCAGAGCCAGATAGAGAGGGCTGGAAGGAAGGGGGGTGGGGGGGTTGTGTGCGGCTAGCAAAGCGTCTTCATTAGAGAATAGCAGCTAGTTCTGCCACTGAGTAGCCAAGCACTGTAGTAAGAGCTGCTCATCCTCTCAGTTAATTAGGATTTCTGCTGCTTCATTTTGGGGTGAGGGACAAGATGTTGGAGGCTTGATTGCCTTTTATTTCCCAGCCTAACGGCTCAGCTGCCTCTGCCGCTTTATTAACAAGAGATCTTGCAGATTTACAGGTCCGCAGCAAACATCAATTTCAATAATTACAAGAAAACTGTTAGCAGGGACACAATGAAACACACACACTCCTTTTCTCCCTCTCCCCCATCACCACTCCAACGCCCCTCCCCTCCTTCGCAGGATCTAATTTCCATAGATGTGCCCTTTTCATGATTGCATATTGTAAACATGTTAAAAACACACACTGACTTGCCTCAGTCACACTTAGCACTTTACAACCAATCCCTGGCCCGAACGGCAAAGCAAATACTGTGAATGTCACATTTACATTCAATGTGAAAACCTCAGCATTTGTGTTTCTCACAAAACAAAACAGACGAAAGATGATTTCTCCGTGGAGCAATTCATGTGGTCAGAATCAGTATCATGTGTATTAATAGGATAAAACATCTTTAGAACAGCCTTTTAGCTATATCTTTACAAACTGGCATCAGGCCTAGTATTAGCTGTTACCGGTTGACAAAGTGCACGTGCGAGACTGCTGGACTCAGACAATAATTACAAATGGGGAAAGAAATAATAGAAATCATACTTTAAAAGGCAACCAACATCAGATTCAGAACAGAGAACTGCAGATTTCATTTGAATAAAATCAATAATTGTATTGCCTTGCAGTGTATTGCCTTCCTATCTTCTCATCTTGCCCACTAATGTTTCTTTCATGAGCCAGCCCACTGCTGGTGACATTATAGCTACAGCACTTCCACAAGTCCCCAATGGATCAGTGAAAATGGTTGGCGTAAAACACAATTAGTACGGTCCATATGGCTGCTAGTGGAGGAGGAGCAGGAGCGATCCCATGTGGTCCTCACAGAGGCCCCCCTTCTTTTGTTACCTTAAAGATCAAACTGTTGTCATAATAATGGGCCATTTCCATTCTGCTGCTTGGGGTTTTCGGAAAGCAGCACTACTTCAATAGATCCTTACATGGTGGAATGACTCTTGGCAAATAAATTGACCAACCTAGGCTGATAGCCTAATCAATAGCTCCTTCATCATGATTAATGGCTCATATTGGATAATGGGGAAATTTGACGTGATGGGACAGTTACTTCCTCATCGCAGTGCTCAGCCTCATCGATTGGTTATAATCCCCCTTTTTTTGACCAATTGAATGTCCTGATAAGAGCGCAATGTGTCCAACCTATGTAAACTGAGCACAGACAAAATGATTTACGGTGCTTTAGGCGCGTCTCATTCACTGATAGCTCTGTATGCCCTGCCTGACAAGCATTTTCTTGCCTGAGAAACGCAGACACCTTTTACTGAGTAGCGAACAACAACAGCTTGAGGCAACAGATTTATTACAAATTGATCTATTAGATAGCACTGCTGTGCTTCGCTGTTTTCTCTCTTTCTCTCTCACTCTCTCTCTCTCTGACAGCTTTCCCCTGATGGCAGCTAGAGTGTATCAGAGTTGAAGTGCTACAGTGGCAAATCTAAACCCAATCCTCAGAACTCATTTTCTCTGTGCCAGCTGTGGAACTGCGGCATAGAGACAAGTTGCCCATGCTTAAACCTATAGTCGATCCAGCACCTAAACTGAAGGCTCAGCAGGCTCAATAGGCGTGCCAGACCTGCAAGGGCGAGCAAGGACACAGGTTGCCGGAGGCATCTCGTGAACAGGAAAGTGGAGTGCGCCACAGTGTCACCGGGGTCATTTCCTTATGGCTGCATGAACCCTGAGCTGGCCACTAGCCCGCATGCTGTCTCCATTAAAACATCCGTCACAGGTCTGGGCTCTGCAAACAAACTGTGCCTCATGTGCTCAGTCATAATATCAGTGCAATACCCATATTAGTCACAAAGGTCACAGAGCACAACCAGCACATTGTAAAAAGAAGTATGCATGAACTGTCAGCTCTACAGTGTTAAAAATCAATGCCAATAATGCACAGAATAAACACAACATAACAAGCCATTACAGCCCCTTTAATTAATGACAAAAGACGTAGGTTTGTCTGGACAATAGACAGCTGTTATTGACATCTCTCTCAATAAAACAATCAATTAAATCAACAGTATCATTTAGACTTGCAAATCAAGCTGGCTCTGATAATTATAACAAAGTGACCATTTACCTTAATCACCGTGTCAGGAAACACTGCAGAACTTTACACTTACCCAACATTTTGACGGAGAAACAACACTATGGAGCTTAGCCTGAAACAATCTATTATTGTAGTCTATTAACAGCCAAATGAAAACTCAGTTAACACTGCTGTGTTTAACAGGTCCAGTACATCGCTGGAAACCTTAACTGTCACAAGCAGCTACAAATATAACATGTTCCCTTATGCTTAAGGTTCAGCTAACAGAGCAGGGAGGGTTTTGGCACGTTATGTAGCCTATTTAACACCATAAACCAGTGCTGAAAAACACTGCTGTCAGTGGCAACAATAAGCACTGAGAGAAAAGCTGCACAGACTCTATTGTGCTCCTTTCCTTTAATCACCTCCATCTTTCATCTGTGCTACAGGAGAAAGAGAGCGCACAGAGAAAAGGGCTATTGGCTTCCGGATGGAGTAAACGTGTGTGTCGCTGAAAAAGGAGGCCATCATCTAAAGATGTTGAAATATTCTACGGAGAGAGCGTATATGTCTATATAAACATCTCCAGGCAGGCAGCTGCGGGGGGTGTACGCAGTAAAACACTGGTATGCATTGTTTGTGTTTCTGCACCACTAGCGCCATGCCGTGTCATTACATGAGGCAATCTCTTACCTAATCAGCACTGACACACACACAGCAGCAAAGCACTCCTCTTCCTCCTCATCTCTCTCCCCTCTTTCTCTCCCTCTCCTCAGGGGCCAGCCAGCTGATCCTACACCATTTCATTTTCCTTTTTTACTGAGATGGCAAATGGCTGACTGTTATTTCTGAACACTTTCGATCCACGCTTTTCAGCGCTGTAATTGACTAAATGCTAATATTAGCCTATCTTGCCCAAATACTGAAAAAAAAATAGGCTATGATCAGCATGCTGCAGTGCCTTTTAACTAATAATTAGTGAGATGCATGAGAGATCTAACAATGTGTAAGACTCCCAGATATTGGAGAGCAAAAAAACTAAACAAAAACAAATAAAATCAGCTGTGCAGTCACTTTCATCACAACTACTTTATGTACTTGTTGTCCTACATTTGCTCTTGCTTCACAACTTTTACAAATGTTAGCCAAGCCAGTTTCCACACATTCCATTTTACAACCCCTCCTGTACATAAATCACATAATACACTGAAATGTGGTGAGTTGCATTACTTGCAGTGTCATAGCCTCAAAGCCACATACAAAATTGTAAATGGCAAATATGGAGAGACCTTTTTTTTTGCTGTACCTACGCCCTGCCAAGAGGCTGGCAACGACGCAAAACACAATGATTAGTTAAGATGTAAATCCACACCAAGTCAGCCCAATAAGACAGAGACAGCATTTGCAGGATGAAGTGAGGCCGACTTCACCGTGGCTGAGCTCACAGAAAAAAAAACAGATTTGATCACATCGAGTACATCAAATACCACCAACAGTATGTAGCAAGACAGCTCACAATTGTTAACACGGATAGCGTTTGCCGATGCTATCTCCTTGGCACAATTGTGGAGCTGCAGAGCTAGGCCTGAATCAAACAAAGATGAGATACGATGCAGCAGGCTTGGATCTCCTCTTATGAGAGGTGAAGGGAAGCTGTCAAAGAACACAAAACACATCCAGCATCTTGCCTCCTCTGACTAGCTGGGATAAGCCAGGAGAAGGAGTAGGAGGAGGAGGGGGTAGCTGGGGGGGGTGGTGTTTGCCTCATTTCTGCCAGTGTGCCCTGTGCGTGTCAGTCCAATATCTTAAAACAGCACATGCAAGGCTTTGCTACAGCCAATTACCCAGCTCTTGGCACAGGAACTGAAAAACATCTTCGGAGAACAATAAAGAGAGCTTGGCTTGTTGTGCGTGCTGTCAGTAAGTGCTGACAGATTGTTATTTTTAATGAATATACAGCACTTGAATGGCCCATCAAGAGGTCTTTGAGTGAACATTGCTCCTTTGTTCAGAGCATTAATTTCCTATGTAACAGCCAGATATCTTGCAATGAATTTGCTATCAAGCACTGTAAAGGAAAAAGCTAAATCAGTTAATCCACTTGCTTCCCTATTGTCCACTGCATCCTCACTGCAGCAACTATGCAAAGTCATTAAACAAAACTCTCTTAATTACAAACCTGAGGTCTAAAGATGCTTGATTACCTAAGCCTAACCATTGATTTCCTGTGTTGGTTCTGTCAAGCAGACATATCACTGCTGACCTACCTCTCCTGGCTACATAATTTCATACTGTATCCCTCAGAAAAACAGCCTTGAACAAAACAATAAATCAGCCTAATCACTTTTATTTGAAACGCAATAGCCTTGCTGAAAGTAAAATGCCTCTTTTAAAATACAAGCTAGCCACAGCAATGACAGGTTATAGTACCGTCTCGTACTGCAACCCGATGCCACAATGTCTCAGTATACTGCATGGAGTAGCTCTGAGACTAGACACGGAGCATTGTAACAGGGAATCGTCTTTCATGACAATTCATGGTGAAGGAAAGATGCAGTGACGGCATCTAGGTGAAAAACAGCAAGGCGCCATTCGAGCGCAGCATGTAAACATTGAATTCCCGAGCATATTGACAAATCATCCAACAAAGAGGTGTCAGAGCGCAGTGAAACAGGATTTTCCTCGTCTGGCCTTCCATTTGCCACATATTACTCACAGGGAGCTGCCATTACTAGGAAAATAGCAGGGTTATTACACTTCTCTTATCATTACTCTGCTGCTACTACAGCAACCCAGCTAGATTAACATTCGATAGACGGGGTGTGTCATTGGATATGTGACTCGAAGTAATTTTACCCACTGCTGCTCCTGGGATCCCATTCATATTGAAACACTATAAAACACCCTGACCTCCTCTGACCCCTGGACTAACCAGATAATGTAGATTTTAAAAAAGGCTTTGCACATGTATACACCAAAAAAAGGCAAATAACATCCCTGTGAATAACATGAAAAGAAAACCAAAAAAAAAATCCTATCCTTTTGGCTGAACTTTAAGAACTCACTAAACATTAAGGTGCTTTTCTGTCAGAACTGTGCTTAAGTAGTAATCAACATATAGCCTGTAATGGCATACCTCTGTAAGCTTACCTCGCATGTTTACAGTCTAAGCAGTAGTTAAAGAAAGTCTAAATCACAAACGCTGAGCTACTGGCAGCAGGAAAAGCCACAAAAACATCAGATGTGCCATATGTATGGAGCTAAAAAAGGTTTATCAAGGTGTTGCTTTCATCACACCTGCAATGACTTGATCCAGCCAATTGAAAACATTTTGAAGAGGTGTATAAAGACATACTACCTGTTGTTCGTGTTTTTATTTGAATAATTGACTCACTGTGTGTAAAAATATTGCAGCAATATTCCTCACAACATTTCATATGACCATGTGGGTGTATGGGTGTTTTCTTACCTAACCCTCTGTTAGTAAACCATAGCGTGCAACAGACATTACAGACATACGTGTATATGAACTTTGTTTTTCAGTTCAGTGACCTCTCTTTAGAGAGTCGTGTCATTATCAGGAGGCCTGGACATGAGGCAATGGCTGAGTAGGTAGAGTAGTGGTGTGAGTGACTACAAAGTACCAAAATCTGTCCATGTTATGTTGTTTACAGTCATTAACCATAATGTGGTGTTGCTATGTTTCACAATGCAATGCTCTCAGGATATCATATAATGTATTCAAGATTCTCTTATACCTAGCCTAATATTGTGGTACAAATAAGGAAATTCAGGCTTTGTTGTGAACATTTAAAATCGCATTCCTTCAGTGGACTGAAAACAGCAAAAACAAATGTTTCTCACTCCTTTGATCATAGTGTATATTCATCAGTTATGGTCAAGTCTACAATTGTGCAGAGCTATGTGGCCTGTAAGGAACAAGAAAGTGAATAAGTCAGGAGTGAGCCATTAGCACTCAATAAAAATAAATCACTAGCTTTTAATGGTCATGTATTCTAATTTAAAAAGTATATCTCATGCATGATTTCTATTTTCTGCCAGCTAATGTCAGTGAATGTTATTTTGTTTACTATTTTCAAACTTACTATTCACGATAACAGAAATTCACTAATGCACGACACTAATAAAAGAATAAATACAGCAAATATCACTATCCTTGTGCCTTATGTGGTCACTACTACACAGACGTTTTGAACTGCTCAGCCTGCCAGAGGTGAAAAGAATGCCAATTCTACTCATTCTGTTTGTTGACAAATTTCTCCAATGAAGATTTTACTAGCCTTGCAGCCTGGTTTTCAAAAGTCAACACGAGTGTGCCGTTTTCCAGTATTATCTTTGTTTACAACCAGCCCAGACCAAACTCGCAAATAACCCCACACTGAAAGATAGATAACAATAATTGTGCAAAAGTCAAGCGGACAAAGAAAGCAAGTTAGCTTCTCCGGCTAGCTTTTCCATGAGCTAATGACAATAGCCGAATGGGCTCAGGCTACTTCCTGGAACAGAGATGCTACACTGGGTAATTCTAAATGGGAAAACGCTTGCTATGAGATACAGCAAGGTTACGTGCACGTTAAAACCACAAATCGTTTAATAAAATCAAGTCACGGTGTGTGTGTTGCATGTGCTCTGTGCTAACCGGTGTCAACGAGCTGTTTGTATCCAGACATTACACTGCTCCTTGCTGGCATTGCCAATCAGTGCTAGTCACTGGCGCTAGCCGCTAACGTTAGTCCATGGTAACCAGCAACAGTGAGGGGCAAACAATTCGATCAGCTAACTAGCTAGCTGATGCTAATAGGCAAATTAGCCAAATAGCTAGCAAACAAGGGTGTACGTTAACAGCCCAACGTTTACAAACTACTCCTTCATATTTGTCATTTCTTCCTCGTTTGCTGATGAACGTCAAAGGCAAATATGATGGCTGGTTGAAGCTCACATCACTTACCTTAAAGAGCTTGATCTACAACATCTGTGATTTGTTTGATGAGAGACTGCAACAACAAACAATAGCAGCAGCACCAGCGGCGGCGGCAGCAGCACCAGCAGCAGGGGCAATTAGCCAACGTTAGTTAGCCAAGTGTCGCCACTACAGAGAGTAGCACAACAGCTGCAGTGCCACCTGTATATCTTCTCTTATGTTACGTTAGCTATAACGGACCGGAGCACGTTTGATATAATGCTGTCATAAATGATGGACTTGAGAATAAAGAGGGAGTAATCGTTGCCGGAATGCTCAGACTAGTGTGTGTGAGGGGCACTCAGCATGACAGCATCCTTCTTCATCTTGGGGTGAGAACAGTTGGGGGGTTCTCAAAGTTCAACCGGTAAAATATCGTCACCCACTGGCCAAAACTGGGAACATCCACGGAGGGAGAGGGGTGTTGGTGGTGCGAGAGTCCTCCTCTGGGTGTCTATTCTGTAATAACACTTGGTCTATCTTCATCCTTATAAACATGTGATACTGCCAGACTATATTTGGACTGCCAGTGAGCCCAGAATAGAATAGAATAGAATTCCTCTTGGGAGATTTGAGTGGTACTGCACGACTGAATATACAGTAAATGCTTATTTATTTATATTATAAGGCATACTGTAAACAAATAACAATATTAGAACTGAGAATTGAGAACAATATGACTACATCTAAAAATATTTTTTATGATAGAATAAAAAATGTAACACCTTGCACAGCAGGACACAGCAGAATAAAACCGAAAATAAGTGGATACTTTAAAAGAATAACCCACTTAAAGAAAACAATAGAATAGCATTGGAATAGAAGGGAATATACAGTCTATCTGGGAATATATGAGTAAATTGCAGCATTGCATTTACAATAAATAAGAGATAAACATATAAATTATATATATTTCATCACATAACAGAATAGAAATGTACTTTTCTTGAAGAAAGCAGCAGCAGCAACCTACTTTCATGACAGGTGGTCATTCAAATAAAGGTTTTATAGCAGCACAAACAGTAATCCTCTTCACTGGCATTTGGGTGCTGGTTTCTTGACAGCGCATGTGCAATATGAATTCAGGGTATCAAAGGTTGTGAGGTTTCACCTTTTTTCAGCTCTGTTGATTATGTTTGTTTGTTTGTTTGTTTGTTTAAAACTGTTCATGTTTTACTAATTATTGCACATATAGCGTCGTGGCTCTTAAATCTGTAACCCCTCTAATAGAAGTCGACCTACTGACAGGCTCACAGGGATTGTACATTATTTGTTTGATCGATTTATTGGTTATTCCGGTAAACTAAGATGCCATTAAATCCAGCAGCACCTCTGTTTATAATACAATACACAATCTGTCTCTTATTTACAAAGTGTTTTTTTCTAAACCGTTGCATTTAGAAAATGATATAGCCTAATCGTCATAATTTGTGTGTTGTGAGAGGCAAATCTCTTTTGGTTGAAACATACTAAGGAATTAGTTTGCTATTTTTGTGTTGAAATAAAGACAATTTGTATTATATGCATTTAATTATTTTTCAGTGCTTTAATGTTTAACCTTTGATTCCCCCTATTATTCATCTGGCCACATTTCAGCAACTGGAGCTTTCTGTAGTACGGCCTATTCAATAGTCAGGTCAGTTTGGTTTTAGGTGGCAAACTGGTATCGCTTTCATATTTTTAGTTTCTAACATATTTACAAGAAATTGACGAGACAATATCAAATTTCGATGATGCCCAATGAAGTCAACTTTGTGTCATAACATTTTGATGGCCCATTTTTATTGTCTGCAAGGAGCATCTCAGGGAAGTGTACTGCATACATCTGACCACTAGATGACGCAGGTCTCAAAGAAAAGAAATTAATCAGAGTCTCATAGAAATCCATGTCTTATAGGCTCCAATCCACACTTCAGTATCATTTACAAGTCACTCATATTTACTCGCATTACCGTTTTGAACTTTCTGGAAAACAGTTATTCCACTTAAGTGCGAAGATGATGTGTTGCTAAATGAAATCTGGGGCAGCTGATTAGGCACAGGATGTTCATTGATCCTGTAATATATGCTTGGTAGTTTCTTTGTACCAGTGATTTGTTATACATCGCCTTGGTGACGGCTAAACAATAGAGGCAGGTTCAGATAGGGCTTGCACAAAGTGAATTGGTGTGGCACGGACCCAGCTGGCAATCCCCCCGGGTACCATATCACTGGCGAATAGACCCTCATTTATCTCGGCAAGGCTCAGTAGGCTACAAAACGAGCATGGATAGAGCTTCTGCATTCCCCCCCACCCCCCCCGGGCACAGAAATGGCGTCCCAGAGCACCAAGCTCATGTTTCTGCCTCTCCGTGGCACTCAGATTACACCAAACACTTCACACAGGCAAGAGCGTTTACTGAGGAGGAGGCCCTTTACTGCAAATACCTTCACTTTATCTGCAGGAAAGCTATGAATCCTTAGATTTGTGATTATAACCTTGTTTAACTTGACATTTTGAGCTGAAGAAGTACCCCAATCTCTCTGAGCTGCTTCTTTTTTACTCCCTTGGGTCTCTGTTAATAATACAATTATAACAATTTGAATTTTTATGGGAATTTTAACATCGTAAGGTTAAATAAATGACAGATTATTTAAACTCTATAGTAATCCCATGAATTTAGCCAGCACCTGAACATGTGAGTAAAAAGAAATCAAAAACAATTTGAACTATATCATTTATTCAGATGCGACACATTGCACATACAATACCGTCATTCTGCTCAAGGTAGAGTCGTACTTAAGTTACAGTAGCTCAATACTTAGTAGAGGACCAAGAATCACTACAACTCACAAGAAGCTAAACGAAAATCTCTCACACAGTTACGAGGACACAAACATAGGGACCAACACTATTCAGGAGCTTAAGCATAGTTTGATGGTGAGCTCAACTGTGGTTGTACTAGGACATACTGTAGCTTCTCCGCGCCACAGACGACAGACTTGGACCTTGGATTTCAGCGCTGTTCTCTCCAGACAGGGCAGGCAACCTAGCGTGGCGTATGTGTGGGGATTATTTATGAGCAATGAACACACAGAGGCCCAGGGACAAACACCAGCTCAGATGGGGTGCCTGAAGTTCTGGCCGGCAAAACGGGCCTTGTCGCCAAGCTCCTCTTCAATCCTGGAAGAGAGACCGTTTGTTAAAAATGGATGGACCTATAGAGTGAGAAAATCTGCGATATTGTGCCTCTAAGGAGCCATAAACACACAACTCTTGCTGTTAAAGTGTAACTGTAAAGATGTGACAAAGCCTTCATTTAGCCATTCGAAATGAGTTTATGTTTTTGGACTGGACTGACCTGAGCAGCTGATTGTATTTGGCCAAGCGCTCAGATCTGCAAGGTGCACCAGTCTTGATCTGCGAAAGGAATCTGTACTGTAAAAACAACTACACCTGGGGCACAGTTTGAACAGTCAACTTTAAAAAAATCTCAACATTACTGAATTAAAAAAGGTTTTACCTGTCCAGTGCAGAGACCGACAACCAGGTCAGCAATGAAGGTGTCCTCTGTCTCTCCAGAGCGATGGCTGACCATTACGCCCCAGCCGTTGCTCTGGGCCATCTTGCAGCTAAAAGAAAGACAGACATCATCCCCATTAGCCACTTAACACTTTATTTACCTTCTTGGATTTTGTTAACAAGTGTGATGGCACTCTGTTGGACACTCACGCCTGCAGGGACTCCGTGACGGAGCCGATCTGATTGACTTTGAGCAGAAGGCAGTTGCAGGCCTTTTCGGCCACGCCCTTGGAGATGCGTTTAGGGTTGGTGACTGTGAGGTCGTCGCCCACCACCTGGATGCTGGTGCTGGCTGTGAAATTGGTCCACGCTTGCCAGTCATCCTGGTCAAAGGGGTCTTCAATGGACACCACTGTAAGGATAGGAAGAAGGAGAGAGCAATGTTACAGACATAAATCCAACACATCAGCAAGAAGCTAATTGTCAATAGTTAATATCTACAGAAATCTTAAACCTACAATAACTAATTATTTTTGGCCACAAGGGGGCAGGAGATGCCAAATGCTCCAACCTGTCTATATTAGTTATATACGATCAAACAACTAGACTCAGGTTTTGCCTTTTCTTGTTATACTAAAAACGATTTCTATAATAATAATAATAATAATAATAATAATAATAATATGATAATATTTAGGTAACTTTGTATCACAATTTTATTGTATTAAAAACCCACCAGGGTAATCTTTAACAAAGCTCCTGTAGAGATCAGCCAGCTGGTCAGGGGTGATGTAGCGGCTGGGGTCGTCAGGTGACTTGAAGTCCAGGTCGTACTTGCCACCCTTGTAGAACTCAGAGGCAGCCACATCCATGCCAATGACAATCTTATCAGTGTAGCCGGCCTTGGCAATGGCATTCTTCAGAAGCTCCAGAGCTAAGACAAAAACAACATTGCTATAATAACATTGTGACGAGAGATGTTGCTTAAAAAAATCAAAGACATTCACTTTTCACAAATGAGACGTTGCTGAGGAGTCTGCTCCAGTGGGGCATCTGCCATATCAGCACCTTGACCTGACACTGCAGTCAGAGGCTGGCAGTCAATGCATTCAGCACTGAGTTGAGGCCTTAATTTAGAAACCATATCTCAGCCCAAGAGTGACATGATAAGTGAAGTCCTTCCCTGGGAGTTCTAAGAATGTAATGTGTTCAGATTGTCAGGGCACACAGTAACAACTTTCAATGAGAAACTCTTTCCTCAGAAACTAAAACAACCCCACAGCAGTGTGGTAAAACAATAAGTAATGACTTGGCTTGTAATGAAACTCTTATTGTTGGAACAGTGGCTATGGCTCTGATGTCATGTTTCCTCTCACCTTCCTTGTTCTCCAGGATGTTGGGGGCGAAGCCTCCCTCGTCTCCTACATTAGTGGCGTCCTTGCCATATTTCTCCTTAATGACATTCTTCAGGTTGTGGTAGACCTCGGCACCAATGCGCATGGCCTCCTTGAAGCTGCTGGCTCCCACAGGCAGGATCATGAACTCCTGCATGGCCAGCTTGTTGCCTGCATGGGAGCCGCCGTTGATGACGTTGAAAGCCTGAAAGGAAGCAGAGAGCGTCCACTTTAAGCCTAATGGAGTCATTTTTTGGATGAAACATTAATGGCACATGTCTGTTAGGCCTGTGAGCGTTAATAGTCTCTATAAAGCCTGTGATATGTGACTTAGGCAGGTGCACTATCATGCTCACCGGGACAGGAAGGATGACTTCAGGGTTGCCAGCCAGGTCAGCAATGTGGCGGTAGAGGGGAACTCCCTTCTCTGCTGCACCAGCCTTGCACACAGCCAGGGATACGCCGAGGATGGCATTAGCACCAAACTTAGCTATGGGAGGGTAGAGACAAATATTTCAATACATTGTGTGTAGTTCTTTCAACACAGCATTTATAAAAACAGTATTGTCTTCTGACATCTATATTCACCATCGAGTATTTTCTGGGATAAATTTGCAACAATAATTCATGGCCTTGAAATAAAAAGGTTCTAACTGACTTTTCTATTGCATTAACAAACAATCTGTGAGTGCCTATTAATGTTTGTGTGGGATTTGTTATGTGATTATTTGAAAATAACAGGCCCCATGTTCATCTCACTGAATGATGAAAATACAACTCCGTCTGAAATCACTCCCTTGTTCACCCTTTCAGTACTCCTTATAGATACTTATAGACACTCATTAGTTCACTCATAGCGAACAGTCAGTTGTGATCTCTGGCACTTCTCAATCATCGGCATTTTATGTTCAAATAACCAGACAGGAATTTTTCTTTTTGGGTAATCCCACAAGTAAACAGATTAAGATTGGTCGTCAGATTGACGCAGAAATATGCAAAAGTGATGTCTGCTTGCTTACTTGCAACATTGCTCATAGTGCTAATACACCCAGAGATATTAATAAATGGCTTCCACAAATAAATGTGTAAATCTCTGACAGCTGACAAATTCATATCGTCATATATTGTATATATTGTCATATTGCCAAACCCTACCTGAAAGTAGACACAACTTTACAAATTTAAGCTAAAAAAAGTCTGATATTTTCAAGCCAGTTACAGTACATAAAGTAGCATCTTACACTTGTTTTCTGTGCCATCCATGTCCAGCATCAGCTTGTCGATCTTGCTCTGATCCACAACGCTCACATCCTACATTAGACATAAGGGGGACACATTATTCTGTGCATCTAGAAATAAATTAAATGAACTAGGTTAAATTCTAATGCATTAGTTCAAAACAACACACTCCAGTAATGTTAGAATAATCACGCATCTCAGAATTATACCACTGAAGCTCTGCTAATGCAACAATTTATCATTTTTACAAATATTAAGTCAAACCAACAATGAGGTCAATGCCAAATAGGAACAACAACTAAAAGATGTCAGTTTTACGTCTTACCACTGTTTTAAAATCTTACAGTCAGCCAGTACTGCTGCCAATGCTGCTAATATTTGTGTGTGATCATTTTCTATTGGACTTCCAATAAAAAATAATAAATTCAAGAAACTGGTCAATGAATTTTAGGCTTTTGACACTAGTGCATAGTAATATTAGTCAAACAATAAATGGTCCTACCTTGCTAATCAGTGCAGGTGCAATTGTTTTATTGATATGATCAACAGCTTTTGAGACACCTGCAAGGGAACAGCAGACCATGACTGACCCAGACAATTGAAGACCATGCAGAGCAGGAGAGACAGATGACCACAGAGCACCTGACCCAATCTTTTTTGGATGTGCAAGTAATTTTAGATCTGTGAACATCTGTTAGTGCCTGCCAAGGTTATTTTCCAAAGGCAAACCCATTCTTCATGCTGCTGTGCAGATACGTATGGAAAACAGTCATCCTGTTACACCACTCTTTATTTACCTGGTTACACAACGCAGGGGCCAAGAATTCATTTACATATTTAACTGCCCTTTTGACTCCTAACAGGAGGAAAAAAGGAAAAGACGAGGACAGACAACAGAATGTATAGCAGAGTTGAAATAACATGAAAGACAGCAACAGAATAGAGGTAACCAGAAAGTTAAGAGGGGGAAGACGGCGCCTTACCTTTGCCCATGTAGCGAGTCTTGTCATTGTCACGGAGCTCCAGAGCCTCGTAGATGCCTGTGGAAGCACCGCTGGGCACTGCAGCCCTAAAGAGACCTTGGAGACACACAGGACGTTTTGCAACTGTTATTTACTACCGTGCTATGTCAAGTCCAACAAGACAGCAAAGAACTGACTGTAGTTTGATAAATGTTGAAATTTTACCATATGAGCCATTGCTATGACAATCAAAATGTCTGACTTTAAACTATGTGGTATTTACACAGCACAGAATCTATATGCACAACCATGTGTGACAAGGCCCCACGGGGGGGCTGCTTGGCATTCAAGGACCAACAGCAATGTACATTGTTGTTCTGTCCAGAGAGAGAAATAAAGCATCAGTGGAAGAGGCTGAACTGGCTGCAGAAGGCTGTGATGTAACAGGGGAAGACAGCCTGACACCCAACTGAGCATGTGCAGTGCATCTGTGTAAGGATGCCAAGCCACACCCACATATAAGGGGGTGGCCATTTTGGATTCACCCAAGTGATGAGAAATTGGGGATGAGCAGAAAATCTATTCAGTGTGCTCAGTGGACCAGCAGGGATGGTGCGAGTGAGAGGATTTAGGGCTTAGGACAGGAGGACAGAGCCGCCGTCTGGGACATGAGTCCAGGCTTAACGAATCATCTGCATCAAGACATCACCTGGCTGCAGCTGGGGGATGCTGGCCACAGTCCACCGGGGTATAAACTGGGATGCTGTGGCATCACATATCTACGGCCAACTACGATCAAAAGATTGAGTGGCTTCTTTTAAATCTAAGCTGGAAATTCTTTCAGCTTAATTTCTTCTATAGCACCGCCTCCCCTGATTTCATCTAATTCTACTTTTTATTATACATGTGGTTCATTTAATAGTTTTATTCTATTACTGCTGTGTTTGTATATGTTTCTGTGTTATGGTCTATGTGTTCTTTGCTTGCTATGTGAGGCACTTTTGATAAGGTCTATATAAATAAAGATATTATCATTAGTACAAATTTACTGACTTTACAGAGACAACCTATCAGCAAATTTGTAAGAACATACATTTCTATTTTCCCATGCAGATGATACAACAGTAACAGTGAGGTTAAATGTCTCTCTAGATTACTAGAGCTACTGAACTTACAACATTGTAACAAAAAGCATAGGGGGGTCGTCTAGCATGTGTGTGACCCAGAAGCGAGCTGGTTATGTAACACAGCAAAACCCATTACAGAGACTATGACAGACGTGCTCTGAGTGCAGCACACTCGCTTTGGTCTGTGCTGTTAATGATGCCAAAACAGGCCTGGCTGACTTAAAAGGGAATCTTGTCAAAAAATAAAAAAAAAAGTGCTATTTACAGTAAACTAGAACACTTAGCAACCACCCCAAACTAATGAACAGACAACGGGGCTGCAGAATGGAGCGGTCAATTTCCTGCCAATGTATTAGACAAGTATAGCCAGTCCTCTTCACTTCCATGTCAATGGTCATTCGGGTTGCTTCATTAACATTCTCAGGACATTTCATTGAGTTGAGCTATTCCCTTGTTTCAGCCTTCAGAACAGAACAAGCTTGCCAAAAACCTTCAATTACAACCATGCCATTAGTTAATTGAATAAACTGATCTCCACCGTAGCCAGACGTGTCAGACTTCGCAGGGTTCAAATGGTCTAAGCTCAGCAGCTTCTTTAAGTAATCTACAATGAGGCGACGGAAGCATACTGTAGATCATTTATTTGACCCGAAATCGTAATTTTGCATGTAGTATCAAGGATTCAATTCAGCTCACATGTTTGCTAAATGTACCTACTGTATGAGCTAGCCGTGCTCCCAAACAGGAACCATTACAGTAACAGAGTGCTGTAGAGGCAGTGTGATATTACAGGAGCTATTTTCACACATCCACCATCTGATCCACTCTGGGCCTGGTGCTGGCAACAGAGCAGCCACATTGGCTTGACCATCATAATCAACAACTTATCTAGTTTTCATTAGCTAGCTAATTGGGCAACACATAAAAGATTTTATGAAACATTGCTTCAAACATCAATCTGCAGCATTACACATACTATGTAAATAATTACATGTTTTCAGTTCAAATGATCTGTTAAAAAATAAATAAATTAAAAGAGTTTGATTATATATATTTTAGGCATAGAGTACCTTTCTTGGTGTACAGGTCAACCTCCACAGTGGGATTGCCACGGGAGTCAAAAATCTCACGAGCGTGGATCTTCAGGATGGACATGGTTCTGGATCTGCAGATGAAACAAGAAAGGAAGAGACATCAGAATAATGCTGTTCCACAGGCCAAGCAGAAAGGCACTGGTTACACTGCACTGTTACATACTGAATTAAACACTTGCGTCAAGTCAACAGTGAGATGGCAAAAACTGGACTGCTCAATGACACACGAGGGACTAAATGTAATCCAATTTATAGTTTGAGTTTTGAGACTGAATCATCAAGCATCTAACAGATTCTTGAATTAAACATAGCCTATATATTAGTCCTGTACACCACCTGCACCAACTGATGTGGGCTGGCCAGGACAGCAGGGATATTAGTCACAGAAAGGCGTGGCTTATGCAGCAAAAAAAAAAAAAAAGGAAAAAGTAAAGAATCTGAAGGTCCATTCAGATTACAAAACAGCATTGCAAAATGCTTGCAAAACTGAGCTGAGAGCACTACTGTCAAACAGTTAAGTAAGACCTCTTGATAACAATGGTGAAAAGTCACTTTAAGTAACAATACGAGAATGACTTGGCAGTGCATTTGTTGGACTGTCCTGATATGAGTTAAAGGCATAAATATGGGTCCAATCTCATGGAGCCTTTGTTATCTCTCCAAATTCCAATACTGGGGGTCACAGAAGGTTTTAAGCAAGCCAGTCTGGCCCTGACGCCTGCTGCACTATTGATGATTTGCTTTATCCAACTTGCCCCGAGTCCATGCATTAGTTTGCTCATCTACCCACTCTGAATGCATGACTGAACTTCAGTACAGTCTGCAAAGCTAAGCTAGAGGGTGCCTACTGCAGAACCAATGGAAAATCCTCTGTCCTTAAAAGTCTGCGTGGAAACTTGCCGCTGGCTACAGCCAAGAGGCAAATTCACCCAAACCCACACTAGACAGAGAACCTATTCTTCAGCTAAATGGAAAAATATTTTACAGTTTAATGGGGCTGCGTATTGAACATCAATACCTTTTTGATGCTGACCGAAATGTGTCCCTAGCACAGAGTATTGAAAACTGTAAAGTTGGCAAAGGCCAACTGGCTGGCCAACTTGTTTAGTGATGCTTTGATCAGAGAGACCTTGATTAAACTACACAGATTTACTGAATTTAGATTTTATCTAGACTAGGTTATTTTTTTTATCTAGGCTGCTTGTTTGTTTAGACAGTATTTAAGAATGCTGCTGACTTTGTTAAAATGAAAACAAGGATTTTATAGAAAAACATTTGAGTAGGCTACAAAACACCAAAATTTCAACTGATAAACACCTGTACTTAAAGTCACCACTTCCTACAGAATTGGAAACAGATGAAATGACTCGTCAATTAACCCATTAACCAACAAACTATAGTCCATTAACCCTTTATGTCACTTTAAGCAAAAATGACAAAAAATACCCACCTTTAAACAATTGTGAGGATGCACATCCTCATGCAGGTGCTTATCTTTTGAGCTCATTAACTAAATGTCTTTGGGTTTTGGACTGTTGGTTGTACAACTGAATGTAGGCTATTTGAAAGCCAGCTTCAGGAAACTGTGCAGTGTACTTTCCAGTTTTTCTGACATTTTAAAGACCAAAGAATTAATTGATTCAAGGAGAAAGTAATCAGTGGATTAAATCGATAATCAAAATAATTGTTGGCTGCAGCCCAAACATATAGTGTATAAACTATTTTTGTAGTGCCATCAATGAACACTACAGTATAGGCCCATGTCTAATCCTTTTTGTGTTTTTGTTGCTGCCAGATCATTGCAAATGTGAAGGGCAGGGAGGTTAGCTGGCAGCACAAAATGGCAGCCACAGATAAATAAATAATTAAGGATTGATACCTGATGTGTGTGTGTGCGCATGTTAGTTTGTCTTAACCATCAGTTTAGCTACATTAAGGTCTGCCATCCAGCCGCATCTGTGTATTAGCATCAGTTTAATAATTGTTCATAAAAACAATACTGTTAAAACTGCAGTAATAAACTTACAATCTAATCAGTGAGCGACTTGTTGAAAGTAGCCTACAGCAATGACTATCACACAAAAGACACACTGAGCCTGTATAGTCTTGCTATATACAGTAATTTTCCCACAACCGGTGGACACGCCTCCATGTCTGCTGCAAGCAACTGGTAGCTTACTGAATGAGTCAACATGTGTAGCGTGTCAGTGTCTGGCCTACCATCAGGTCATTTAAGACTTTGAACAGCAAAAAAAAACTTTTAACAAATTGAGGGGACTGTGGGAAGTTGGACTTGCAATTTGACGCCCCTTCCCCTCCACCACACACACACACTGCAGCTCTAAATGGACTGACATCTCGCCAGCTGACGGCCTGGTTTAAAAATAGACGGTGGGCTACAAACTAACATCCTGAAAGCCACTGAGATATTAACTAGCGTTTATATAAATCAAAGAATCGGTATTAAACAATGTATCCGCAAGGACAATACTTTAGGATTATCTTCGAGGATGTGGAACAACGTAATGTTCATATTTATAAAACAGTAGTTTATATTAACACACAGTCTTAGAACAGGCACTCTAAATCTTAATAGCTGTTGTCCTACATAATATTTGGACAGAAAAAGACAAACATAACGGCGTCAAAGTTACCTTTCCGGCCTAACTGTGTGCAAGGACGGTGCTGTCTCTCTCTCGTGCGGGCAGGCAGAGAAGGCGCTCGTGACGCTTCGACCCGTTGATAAGTGAACGGAATCAGGAAGAAACGGGGCAACGGAGCAACCTCATTGGCTGGGACTAACTCACGAGGCAGACGAGTGCGAGGAGGGAAGCACGTTCACCGTCAGGAGTCCGAATGACTTCACATCCCAAATGACCGTCAAGAGGGTGCGGTGTATTTTCTTTTTTTTTATCTTAGCATCACTAGCACAAACTATAGCCTACACATAGCCTACAGCGTACATAGCCTACACGTAGAGCAAGAATGATTTTATTTGAGGTGACTTATGGGGAATGTAGTGCTCTTTCGTATGAGGATGAGAGAGGTACTATGCGGAAAGATGACGCATTTTCTGAGTACGTGCAGAGAAGCATGGCTCTCCGATGCAGTGGTTCGTTGTTGGTCACATGTCACTTGCGGTCACGTTTTATGGCAGTGACTTTTCTGTTCACATCACGAATATGCTATTTAAAAGAAATATGGCAATGGACAAATGTGTGTGTTTTCCCACCCAACAGTCAAGCACCAAGTAAGCCCTGATGGTGATTTGCAGAATAAAAACTTCCTAGACGTCTGCAGTAAAACTGGTTGAAAATTCATCATCATTTCAATGATCCTTTTCAACATTTAGTTAGGACCTGGTTCGAGTTACAAACAGCTAATCATCTAAATGCGGTTGAAACAATTATCTCATCTAACAACTTTCACTTTTCAACCAAATGCACCGCAGTTTTAGACAAAATTTATCTTATTTTTACCTTGTGTTTTTGTTTGTGTTTGAATACTGATTTAAATTTTAAGTGTTGTTTCCCCTTGGACAATATGAAAATGTGGAACTACTTGGATTTGCAAAAGAGGGACTGCACTTGTAATGGAAATGGAGATTGCATGATGAATCACTTAGAATGAATCACAGTGAATAGCGGGTTTCCCCTACACATCAGACGTCTCATTACTATATGACATGGATATCATGCAGCTGCGCAGTGCAGTGAGTGCACAGCATCCATGGCAGATCAGAGCTGCAGGAGCTACTGTGTGTTGGAGGCTCGATGCAGTGACCTTCAGACTTTTCATGTTAAATCTAACTGCGCCATCTACTGCCAATAAAATGTCACCGCAACAAGTGCCTCATGTAGACTTGTCTAAGTTTGGAAGGAGTTAATTATTAATAAAATAATAGAGGAATTTATTAACCTTTTTCGTCTTTCAGTTAAATTACAGCGCCAATTTATAGGATATAGCCTACAGAAGTTATCTTATTACACTTTTCATATAGAGTAGGTCTAAATGTTACTCTTGGTAATATTATTTTCAGACACCCAACATTTTCCGCCATGAGCAAGCAGTTGGCGACAGTGGCATAGAAAAACTTCCTTTTAAAAGTTAGAAGCTGGAGCAGAACATAGACTCAGGGTGGGAGGCCAACTGCCTCGACCAGTTAGGGGGGTAAATATCATACCCAGAGGAAATATATTTAAATCTCTAAACAGGATTTACAGATCAACTGTGTTATGATTAATTTAAATACATTAAAAACATTCTATTAAACAGAAGTAGATTAACACATTATTCATTTAAATTCTCCATTCCATTAAAACTGGGAAATCCTTGTCTGGTCATCATTTGAGACAGGTGTTTATATATTTATTGACTCATTCCAGTTTCTGATGGTGAGTAAAAATGGATGTGGAGGAGATACTGTACATCTTATATGGTTATTATCGGCTTGATAACATAAGTATTTACTTAGCAATTAAAAAGCTCACATTAGCTAGCCACTGTGAACTTATGCTAACGTTATAGCCTCCAGTAGCCTACATTAACACCCAGTGCTCATCACGGCATATATTTGTGTTATATTAGAGTGAAGTTAAAGCTAGTAGTGGTCCTCCTAAGTTCTAACATCCGTGCCCTTGTTTATCAGCATTGTGCTTATAACCTTGAATAACTATGTATGCAACTTCTGGAAGTCCCTAAATGCTACAATTTAAAGAAATGACTGTCCCACTTTACCCAATATATAATTACCCATACTGTCCATCATTCTCAGTCATATTTGATAAAGTGGATCACCTAAAAATGTTTGAAAAATAAAAAACTATATCACCTTACTGCATATTGTGTTGCTTGACTAGATCACGAACATAATTTAATAACAATTAGGAACATTGTCTTATTTATGATATATTTATATCCTTAACAACAAGTCAGAATCCTACATCAATGACCTTGTCTTGAAATTCCCAGGGCAGCTTCCTGATTGACAAGAGCCGGCTTTTTTGTGTAACATCAAACGCATGAAGTCATGTGATTTCAGTCTCACGACATCCATCCTTGGCCTATAGTAAAAGTCCTATTGACTAGATTTTGTTAGAACAGGAAGTAAACACACTTAAGTTTAGGCATCCCACATTATCCAATGTCCCAGCTCACCTGAATTAACCCTGTACAGATGAATGAAAATTAATCCAGACGCTCCGGAGGCAGAAATACCTGCAGAAAGCCACAGAAGGAGAGAGGAGAGAGACGAGAAAATTACAGGAGAGGGAAGATGTTGAGTAAGTAACATGCATTAAGTTAAAGTACAAAAGTAGGCTATTTGCAACAAAATTTACTTACAGTATCAAAAGTAAAAGCACTAAATAAACAAAAAAAAGTACAGATTATAGTTATATTGTTTTATTTACCTTTTGTTAGTAGTTCAGTTTAGGTTTTTTAATTTTATTTTAAAAGATAAAGTTTGATATTTTTGGAAATATGTTTAATTGCTTTCTTGCTAAGAGTTAGATGAGAAGATTGAAACCACTCTCATCTTTGTACAGTAAATACAAATCTACAGCCAGCATTTACATTACATTTACAATTTACTCATTTGGCAGACGCTTTTATCCAAAGCGACTTACTTACATTTGAGGAACAACATACAAGCATCAGTAAAGTAAGAGATCTACAAATGACTATGCATACTTATAAGAGCAGCAATAAATACTATTAGTGTGTACGACATCAATGGGACAGATTCTTGGGAGAAGACGTAAGAATTAACGATAAGTGCAATCAATACAAGAGAATTGTAAAGAGACAGAAGACTTGAAGTTAGAGAGGGATGCCCCTGCTCTGATTGGTGACAGCTAGTTATCTTAACACAAAGACTGGGAAGAGGAGGAAACTAGCCTCTGTCCAAAATTCACCTAAAGCTCATCTATTAACGCATTGTATCATGTTCAATCACTAAAAACTGAACTTAAAAAACGCCAGTTTACCGTTTTACAACGGGTTGTGTTTCAGATTTTAACTTACCCTAGTCTCTGCTGGTTGTCTGCTAATTTTCGTATATCCACAATGTTAACCTTTTCCTTTTAGTTGCACATTTACCTTTGCTGAATTTGCCTCCAATCTCCTGGTGGCAGCTGGAGTTTTACCGCCTGTGTGATAGGCTCTTTCTGGCCATACTGGTACCATCTACTTGTGAAATGGTTGGAGGTAACAGTACTGGCACTCTGCTAATGTGTTGGTCACCATTAGAAAGCTGCACCAGGATGTGAGGAAGCAATAGAAGAGAGCTGGTGATCTGTAGCATATTGCTGTCAAGTCATTTTTAAATATTTTCCCATAACCAAAGCACCAGCCCTCTCTGAAGTTAGGTCAGGCAGCCTGGGTGGAGGTGGTGAGAGACCAAGCCAGAGTGAATGCAAGTTTGCTGATTTGCTAGCCTTGCTCTGCTGCATTTAATTTTAGGCTAAATATGAGCTCCTTCCTCTATGTCCTCTGGCTACAACAAATCCCCAGTCTAGGAGTCGACGCCTGCTGTGATATTGTCCGGAAATATGACATGAATTTCCATTGCTATGCTAATGACTAAAATCTATGTGCAAGATGTATATCTGTGTGTGGTGTATTCAGACCATTCACACCAGCTTGCAGCCTTAATTCTTCAGAGAAAGCCTTTTCATACAGTATGTTCTTATAAAAATGTCATTGCCACTGCTAAGCTGCCCTAAAGGTATGACTACTTTTGCTCCAGTGGAGCTTCTCAGTGACTCAGGCTGTTGTTGCTGGGCAGCTTCCATGTGTGAACGTAAGAAATTGTGCAAGTAGGGCGTTCCTGGAAAGAGCCTTCATGCCAGTCAGTGCTTTCTATGCTGTGTATTTCCTGATCCAGGCGGCTCAACCAACCAGCCAGTATGCTTTCATGCATACAAAATAACTTGGGCCATTATCAGTACAGCCACATGGTTCCAAGTAACAAAACTTCCTGAGTTAGCTGACTTTGCATGATTCATGTGTTAGGTTCACGTCTGGGAGGAAACATTTTATGATCACCACAGATGATGATGATGTTAATTTTTTATCACTTTGACTATTTGTACCTTAAATGAAACTGTATTAAATCATATATATTACACACAGTTTCACATGTGGGATTAAAGCCATTTGACTGTCACACACATAAAAACATGTTTCATACACAGTTCTTTCCAGCAGCTCACCGTGGGACCTTTTGGTTCAGGTGCAAAATTTACAGGCAGTAAAAAAAAAAGAAAAATGTAATGTCAGAAATAGTGATGAATCAGGAACAACCTGATAATTAAGTAATTGTTAATCCATAGTTCCTGAATATCTCAGAATTGAAGATTGTATTGAATTAATCATTACATAATGATTAGTTCATAAATATCTGTGAATCGACATACTGAGGTCACCACGAGTAGTTCCTGATTTACCCTGAATCGTCCACTGAGTGATGCAAAACTAGTAATGACTGATTAATTACTCATTAATTAATCATTTAGTGCACCCCCAAGTGATGTGAAACATTATACTGAGTAGCTACTAAGTGATCCCTCTTACCTCATGATTACCTGACCATTACATCACCTTTTTGTGACCCCCAGGGCACCAGAACATAAAAAACATTTTGCACTTGAATGAATTGAAGGGTGGTTAGAGTTTAGAGGCCTAAAAGTCACAAAAGAAACAGTTGACAGTGAAAGATACCGATGTGTTGCAAATGATGAAGTGTGTAAAGTGGTTCAAAAAAGCCACAAAAAACACAAGGGAGGAGCTAATAACACTATGAAGGAGGAAGTTGCACAACTGGAGTGTGACACCCATATTTCCTTATTTTAGAGTTTTTTAGATTTTTTTTAATCCTCCGCCACGTTCACCTCCTGCACGTCCGATCCAGGCTCAGTTCAGCTCAACAGAAATCTTCCCCTCTTCTCATCCAGACTACCGGCATCTTCTTCATCCTTGAATCTCACAACCACCAGTGTCTAGGCTTCATCAGGGGGGATTTCTATGCCTCTACAGCTCCACCCCCTTTTAAATTACCTTGTCAAACATGATGGGGTCTTATTGCCAAATGACTTTCACATTCTCTTATTTAATGTGTCACATGTCAATAAATTATTATTATTCCTGACTGAACTACTGTGGAAAAAAGTGAGCCAGGTTCAGGTGTGATGAAGACATTTTGGAAACTGATGAAGACTTACGGAGCATTCGTTTATTGAGCCTGGCTGAGGAGATGCCAGCGTACAACGTGTGAACACATGCCAATGCCAACCCCAAATCTGAAGGATACTTCCTGTCTGATCGGATATTTATCCCTCCTAGACCTACAGAGATTCACTTAGTGTGTTATATGTAAAGATTCTATTGGATATTGGTTCAAAATCAAGACAATCAAATTCAAGCCACATGCAACGCTTTCTACAAAGCGTCTGACGCTTTCTACAAAGAGTCTGACATACTGTTTTGGAGAGTCCCTGGCTATCATCTTTGGCTTACTTTTGTTCAGCAATTGACCCTATCGTGACGTGGGGAAACTGTGTCATTGTGCCGCTATATTCCTTCATCAATCAATCAATTGTTAGTCTTTGCGCACCCCCACGTTAAGTGATACATTATACTAAGCAGCTACTAAGGCCCCATCCACACTACTCAGTTTTAGTTTACAAACAAGTAATCAACCTTACCTCATGATTAATTGACCATTACTTAACCTTTTTGTGACCCCCCAGAGCACTATAACATGAAAGAAATCTTGCACTCAAGGGTGATTTGCGTTAAGGGCCTAAAAGTGTCAAGACAGAAAGAATTCACTGCTGATGGAGAAAGAGATTGATGTGTTGCAGATGACACAAGTCTGTAAAGTGCTGCAAAAAAGCCACATGAAACACAACGGAGGGGGAAACAGCTGAATCTACAAGGAATGAGGAAGTGGCACAGCTGGACCATGACACATACATCATTTTTGTTTTCACAATTTTCTAGATTTATCGATGTAAGATATTTGCATTTTACCCTTTGATTTTTTCCTGTTACATTTTTATGTATTGTTAAAGAGGTCATATTATGCTTTTTGGCTTTTCCTCTCTCCTTTGTAGTGTTATCGCTTTTTTTTCCACTTTATGGATAAAAGATACATTTGTTACAAATTAATAACTCTGAAACTCTTGCTCTAGTCCATGTTGCTAAGCTGGTAAGGGGATACACAGTTGAACCGAAGTTACTCTGTTTCTGATTGGCAAGTAGTCCTTAACTAGGAACTGCGCATGTGCAACTCTCGACAAAGATCTTGTAGAGGTAAGATGTATCACTCCATAGCTAAAACGAAGTGTTCAACACACAGGGTGAAAAGAGGACCTGCAGCAATGTGCAGTATGACAAAAATATGCTGTTTTTTGAAAATGAAACCCTGTAAACCTGTTCTGGTACAACCCCTAAATAAAAATATGAATCTGAAAATGAGCATAATATGACCTCTTTAACAACACAGACTTTATTATCCCGTCCGACAGTCCGCCCATTAGCAAAATTTCCTCCCATCTCACTGTTGAGTAGATCAAAGTCTAGTTGGGCAACACTTATTTTCATGGATGGTGGAAGCTGCTATGTATACTGGATGAAAAGGTACTGGGAGTCATATGGTTTAATTGGCCCGTTAACTGCGCTGCCATCCCACAACATCAAAACTAGCTTATTAACCAGGTTACTGGGATTTATTAGAAAAATTAGCGTTCAGTGTAATAAATTCTCATCCGACTCATAAAAATACAAGAAAACACTGTAAAGGTCAAAGTCAGGACCCCCTCTGATGAGGCATTGTCACCTGGTGTTTATTTTATCCCATACTTGAGCAGTTGCACTCAAGAAAAAAAGTAGAATTATTAACTTTATAATGGTAAAATCTAGTTTTTGTTTTGCTTATTTGTTAAACAATTTCCATCTCATCTTCACTGAGGCCATCACAGGACTCCGTACATGCATTCTGCAGCTGAACCATCTATGTCAAACTCACCGTATGTGGCCTTAAAATTACTAGGCTTGCTCTTGGCTGGTACAATTACATCAGTGAAGTCCCCAAGACCTTAACAGCTATGATTGTCCTTAAGGCAAACATAAACCTAGTGATTTACTGGAGGAAAAAGACTGCTTCTGTTCGAGTGCTGATGTATGCAAGTTGAGCAAAGAGGGCCATCAAATATGTGGCTTCGTGATGATCTCAGACTTTGTGTATGTAGAAAATGCTCTCCTGTCATCTCACCCATAAAGGTTAGTTCTGTTTTCTCCACCTGGGGCCTGTTTTTTTTTATCAGCCTACAGGTGTTGATAGCCTGGCCAAACACAAAAACAACTGGTGTCAAGTGCAGGCTGCAGAGAGGCTGCAGTTCCAGGCCAGAGAGAAAGGATATGAGTTAAACAATGAATCTTAAATCAAGGCAAGTCCTTTGATCACTTTCATTCAATCACCTCTTTGCACACAAAGGAACAAAAATTTGAAACAAGATTTATACTGTTACTACTGTATCTGTATTACTGTATTCATGTAGACTCTGAAAAAATGTGCTCCTTAACTGCAAACTTACTCAACTTTATTTCAACTTTGTGCACAAGCCACATTTCACAGATAAGAGCAGGTACACACTGAGCACATGTGACAGACGTGAAAGAGTCTGGAGACACTGTGGTAAACGTTGTGCTGCCATCATTCAGCATGACTGGTTTGGCGGTGGGTCATTGATGGTCTGGGGAGGCATTTCCTAGGAGGGTCGCACAGTCCTCCATGTGCTAATCACTGTACCCTGACTGCTGCCAGATACCGGGATGAAATCGTCAGAGCCATTTTCAGACCTTACACTGGTGCAGAGGGCCCGGGTTCCTCCTTGTGCAGGACAATGCCTGGCCTCATGTGGCCAGAGTGGGTGGGAAGTTCCTTGATGACAAACGCATTGATCCCAATGACTAGGTGAAGTGGAATTTGCTAATATAACTTTATAGATTTCATATTCTGATTGGTTGGTTTAACATATGACAGCCTGTTTATAAACTTTGAGTGAATATTTGACATTCTTGCACACTCCAACTCCCTTCTTTCGTCTATACTTTGCAAGGGCAGGTTGACATATTCTAACCAGCTCATTTATCTCCTTTAATGTTTCTCTGTGTGTAAACCAACCCATATAAGGCTCCATGCAGACATCCTCTTCATAAATCTGTGCTGATTGCTTTTGCAAAATGCTTTCTCAAATACGGTTCACAAAGGCAATTCTGGTATTGTAAGATTCTTTATTAATGATTTTGAGATTTCCCCAACACACTGGCCCCAAGACCTGAATCCAATTGAAATCCTCTGGGACATTACTTATCGCTGCAGCCGGCGCCGCCAGGTAGCGCAACAGAAGCCCTGATCCGGGTCTGGGATCCCCCATGGCACCATTCGCGGTCTCATCAGGAGCATGCCCAGATGTTGTCAGGAGTTCACACAGACACATGGGGGCCATTTACACTACTGAGTTGTTGAGATGAAATTCACACAAGTTGGATCAGCTTGTGATTTCAATTTTTTTTACTTTGATTTTTGCTGTAATTTTGAATCCAGCCCTTAATCCGTTGGTGATTTTTCGTTCCACTGACTGTTGTTACATCATTTTGTTCACAACGAATTATACAATGTACAGTTAAAGATTTTGAACTTTGAACTACTTCATTCATCGAGATCTGATGTGCGATTTAGGAGTTCCCTTCATTTTTTTGAGCAGTGTATGTAGCAGACAGATGAGTGATGTGCGATCGTTTTATCCAACTTAGCAGGAGAGTGAATAATATTTTGTTCAAACAATAAAAACTGTCCGTTCACTTTCACTTATTTGCTCCTTATAGGCAAACTGAACACTCAACACACCCAGGAGTTGAACAGCGCTGGCATTTAGATTCAGGTGTTGGACATGTTGTGACTAGTTTGCATCAACAGGTGATACATGTCAAGATGCCCTATTTGCTACCATTGAGTCTGGTGTTTTTTTGTTCACAGATGGGTTTTTTTTTTATCACATGTCATCTGTGTTTCCTCAGAATGATTTGAAGTTTCACCACCAAAGCGACTATGGCAAGAACCAGTGTTTCCTGTGAAGACAAAGTTAAAGTAAAACGGAAGTTATTAAAATGATGAGGACTGCGGTGGTGCACAGAAAGGCAACACGATGCACAAGAGGTTTTGGTCACTATCTCCTTGTCTGTACTGATGATATGCCAAATTCAACGTGAGACTCATTAGCCCTAACTTTTGCCCTAAAAGAGAAAATAAATTCTCTTTCTATTTACCTGACATGATTTACCTGTAGCTTTAATTTCTCAATAAGAGCAGAATAACCTGCACAAAATAGATGAGAAACAAAATTTGAACTCAACCCTTATTTAAAAACATGTGCCAGTTAAGATGGTCGGTGACTTTGGGGCTGCTGGGAAGCGCTCTGGGCGGTTTCAGCAGAGGTTTCAACACCTCCCTTCACCAGTAGTTTAAAACTAGAGAGAAAATCTATGTGAGGTGTCAGTGTTCTGCGTGAAGGAACAGAGACGCAGCGATGGAGTTTTTCTCGGTGGTCGTCTCTGTTATTTCAGTCTGTGTTGTCAGTGCTAATATTCCCCATGATAGTATCCACTGGACATACACAGGTAAGCTTTTTTTTAAAAACATGGAATGAATCAAAAAAAATTAACTGTTGTGCCTAATTTGAACACCAATAGTGGCAACACTGAACTGGATTTTCATTTGCTTTGATGCATAAAACATGCGCGGCTGCATATCTTATCAAATGCGTATATAGCCTATAGTGGGATAAGACAAAAACAATATCAAGTAACATTATTTTTTTTCTTAGTAGGGCTCATGACAGAGTTATCGGGGTCAGTGGAGATTGCGGTACTTTTAGCCCCGTTGTTTGCGGAGCCTCGCTTGTGAGCAGCTTTTAATTATTATTATTATTCGGCAGTCACCCGAGGTATGTACATTGGCTGCATTGGCCAAATACTTCGGATAACCGCGGTCAGACCCGACTCTGGTTAGTTATATCAAGAGCTTGTGAAGAAAGTCATAAAAACATATTAGATGTAGGCAGTAGAAAATCATCTGGGAATGAATACTATAGGGAAACATCAGCTGCAATAATAAAACCTACAGTTGAGCAAGTGTGTGTGTGTGCCAGTATGACAGCCTGCGATCTGTTTTAATACACCACAACCAAGTGCTAATATCTTTTAGTTTAAACGTGGTTACTCTCTACTTTCATTTATCTCAGTCCAGTGGGGTTTTTTTTTTACAATGTGATTACAGTTTTGGGTCCTTTGTTTTCCTCACACAGAGGGAGCTTTGGACCAGATGCATTGGGCAGACCAGTACCCTTCATGTGGGGGTATGAAGCAGTCACCAATTGATATCCAGCGGCGCAGCGTGAGACACAACCCAGACATGTTACAACTGGAGCTCAGCGGATATGATGCACAGAAGGGAACTTTCCTCATGTCCAACAACGGGCACTCAGGTAAGAAAAGCCACCCTGAAGAAAGTGTATACTTTACTTAACCTCAGCATTACTCACTGTAAAAAAGGACAATGTCATAACACAGTTTTTGCTGCTCTAGTTCCTGAACGATAAATCTAACTTTTTGACTGCTTGTAGAGTCAAGAATTTCAAACTTTGGAAAGCATATTTCCTACTTTTCAGGCAGCCATTGTTTTTAATAATTTTAACATTAATAATGTTGTTTTGAGATGTCTGCATGCAGTGCAGTTACAGGTCGGCTGAGTCAGTGAACTCTTTTAAGTCCCTTCTTAAAACATACTTTTATAGGAGAGCCTTTCCCGATCTTATTTGACTTTATTTTATCCCTTTTATTTTAATCTATTCTTATTTTATATTTATCTTAAACGTGTATTTTGGTCTTTTCAATGTTTTCTTGCTTGTATTGTTGTCTTTTGGGTATTATCTTTGCACTTGTTGATGCACTTTGTAACTTGTTTTTGAAAAGTGCTCTACAAATAAAGATTATTATTATTATTACTGCACAAATCAAAACCACAAGTTTGACAAAGATTATTAATTGTTCAATGGTGTGGATTACACATCTCAGTCTTGCCATTCGAGATTCTCACAGAAATAAACAGAAACCAATGGCTGCCCCGTCAAAGAGGAACACCATAGCAGTTATGTGCAGTATTCACAATTTGATGAAAAAAACCCGTGAAATATCTCTATCTTGTTTCCATCAGTTCAAATTGACCTGCCTCCCACTATGAAAATCACCAAGGGCCTCCCAGGAAAATACACAGCTGTCCAGATGCACCTGCACTGGGGCGGCTGGGACCTCGAGGCCAGTGGAGCGGAGCACACTATAGATGGCACCCGTTACATGGCAGAGGTTGGCTTTGAAGAAAAAAAGAGAGTTTAAAATGAAAGTTTGGCTTGATAAAGCAAGTCAGGGTAGAAATATAAATATCAAATAAAATAGATAAGCATAAAACATAAGAGAATGAAAATGAAAATGAAGTCAGGGTGTCAAGCTCAACTCAAATGGAATGCCAACAAGAAGGTGGGTCTATAGCAGCTACTTAAACGTTTCCAGGTTCTGAACAGCTCTTTTATGACCAGATAATCTATTCCAGAGATTAAGGGCAGCCACCACAAAGGCTTGGTCACCTGTATGTATTGTGCCGGGATCTTGGAACATCCAAGAACATCTGGTGGGTCGACCTCAGAGATTAACTGGAGTATGATGCTCTGCCCAGAGGTGGCGACAGACCATTTCAAACATTAAACAGCAATAAACATCTACCAATACTGCTGTTATGTGATCACGCCATCCTTTACCAGTTATCTTTAATTATTCTTTAAACAGCTCTTTCAGTATTATGGCATGGTGCAAAACTAGTCAAACTTTTCATAAATGCCATAATTATCTTAAAACACTTGATTCTCTCTCCAAAACTTTACACAGAAAAGGTAGCTTTGAAATTGGCCTGAAGTTAAAGAGTCCAGAAGGATCCTTCCATTTCTGTGATATTTAAAAAAAGGCCTTTGTTTTCTTCTGAATATTTCCCTGCTAATAAGTGCTCTTTGCTGCATTTAAGCCAACTGGCTTGTTCTTTGACTTAAGAACAATTTGAACTGAATTTAAAAATAGGTAACATACTTTTAGATTATTTGCCTAACCCGCTCTGCATTTCCACTTTGTCTTTCAGCTCCATGTTGTCCATTACAATTCTGACAAGTACGCGAGCTTTACTGAAGCCAGAGATAAGCCAGACGGGCTGGCAGTACTCGCCTTTTTCTATGATGTACGTAAGCCACAAACACTTTTGTTCCCTTTCTTCTGTCCGGTTACTAGGTTGCTCAACATTTACACAGGATGCCAGCACCATTTCTCACATATGACCCATCAATAACACTACAGGAAGTTTATAAAAAAAAGTCTTTCTAGGGAAAAATTATTTGCAAAATTACCCATTACCCTTTGAAGTGTACAGTACTTTGTTTCAGTCATCCTGCTGCATTCAAAGGGTCTGTTGACTGTTGGTTTGCATGACGACATATTGAATGAGTGTTTGTCTCCAGAGGAATGTTCTGGATCTCGGGCAATCAGCTGTGAGGTCATCTCTGCAGCAACACCTCTGCAGGCATCCGCTGCGATAGCAGCACAAAGTGGCCGAGAGTTAGTGCTATTTGGACAAACTCATTCAGTAACAAATCAGATTCATTGACAAGGATAATTCCAGTTTATTACAACTTGAGTTTTATTTTCATAGTTTCTGCTATCCTTTACAACTAATAATGTTGTCACGGATGGTGCAAGCAGGGTAACAGGAATACAAGGGTAGGACCCAAATGCATAAGGCACAGCTGATGCAGTTCAGTAATTTAATATACAAAAGGAGGTTCAAATGCTTATGGGAAGGTGAGGCAGTCAAGGGTCAGAAACAGAGATTAGTCCAACACAAGGAAACAAACCCACTAAGGAACAGGCAGGAATCCAAAGTCCAATAAACAGACAAAAGGTCAAAACACAGGTAATGCAGATGGAAACAGTGGACCAAGACATGAGCACACCACAGCATAACTAACAATCTGACAAGCAATGCATGGCAATGGTCCAGTTAAGTATTGGCAAGGCTGATGGGGGAAAAGTGGAAACCGTTGAGTGACCGGGCAGACTAGGCCAGGTAACTGCAGAGCAGATGGTGGTCAGGTGAGAGAAAGTCCGAGGGCAGTGGAGAATGGTAATGAAAGGGAACTGGGAAAGTGTCTGAAGAGGAAATGTAATCTCTCAAAAGAAGTCAGGTGAAAAAACAAACACGACCAGTCAGAGGATCAGACAGGATATAACAAAGATGTCCATTATTAACATCCATCACAGTTTACAGTAGGCAGGTATTCTGGTTCAACTGGTTCTGGTTTGACCCTCTGTTTCTAACACATCATTTTCTTGTGCATTGAGGGATTATTACAGACATTTTATGTGCACCTCCAAGTAAAACAGTTTAGATTAATCTGGCTAAATGTTAGCCTTAATGTTTGCAACCTGTCTGATCATCTAACAGAACATATAGATACAATGTACAAACGTACAAAAAAAATGGCTCAAGTAATAATCAAACCAGAATATTTTTTTATACACATTGTATGTGTGTAAAGAAAAGAAGGGTGGTGATGGTGCCGTGGATAAGACACATGCCTTTGGTGTAAGAGACCTGAGTTCAATCCCCCGCTGTGACACATCCACCAATGTGTCCCTGAGCATGACACTTAACACCTAGTTGCTCCAGAGGTGTGCGATAAAAGCATCAGCTAAATGAATAAATGTATGTCTAGTGACCACTGCATGTTTTTGTTCTTGCAATAAAGAAAAAAACCCAGCAGCTGTAAAGCATTAAAGTGGCACAGCTGATGTGAGCAGCAATCTCAATTGTATTTATATGCATTCATTCACACTTTCTCACACTCACATATTTCAACACAAGAATTAAAGTGTCACCACACGGCCTTAGATAAAAATAATTCAAATTATACAACATTTAAATTAAATTCTACTGTTTTGACTGAACCTTTCACACAGCTTTGGTTTCCTTTCAGGACGGGCATTTTGAGAACACCTACTATAGTGACTTCATCTCTAACCTGGCCAAAATCAAGTATGCAGGTGAGTTGCTGCACACAGATCGTTATATAACTGTCCTTGAATTGAGTGTTTGAGTCTCATGTCATTGTAATGTGATCCTGACAGGTCAGTCCATGAACATTTCGAAAATCAACGTGCGCTCCATGCTGCCCGAGAACCTCAACCATTTCTTCAGATACCAGGGCTCCCTCACCACTCCACCCTGCTACGAGAGCATCCTCTGGACGGTGTTCGATACGCCCATCACTCTCTCACATAACCAGGTACAGCAGACAGGAAAAGCCGTTGTTCCAAAAAAGAAAAAAAACGTAACTCTAAACTCTCAACTATTCTGTCTTGTCTTGAAAATTATGCTGTGCAATGTCATACGTTTCTCTTCTTCTCTGTTGTGTTCAGATCAGAAAACTGGAGAGTACTCTGATGGACATTGACAACAAGACCATATGGAATGACTACCGCATTGCTCAGCCCCTCAATGACCGTGTGGTGGAGTCTTCTTTCCTGCCACGCCTCGGGAAAGGAAGTGTGTACATAACTGAGCAATAGCATTCATTCCTCAGAGCTGACATGGGCCATGGCTAATCCTTGTCATTTTCACGCACTTTTTGTCTTTTTAGCATTTTGTCGCCAAGATGAAATTGAGTCCAGGCTCCTGAAGATTGAGGGCCTGATAACGTCTCTTGGAAAGCATATGTATTCAGGTGAGTGAGCTGTTCGTCACAGAAACTTTTAAAGATGGCTAGTGTGCAAAGAAAGTGCCCGTATTTACTCTGCAGCGTTTGTCTCATTCCCTTAAGTTGGACATGGCAGCTCAAAGCCTACCAGATATGGTGAGTCCTTTGTTTACATTCTGATTGAGCTCAAACTTAGATTTGTGACTTAAAATTAGATGGATATTTCTCGCTCTCCGGTGAGTCCAGTTTTCCTTTTCCTCAGAACCTCGCGCACTGTTTCCTCTGGTGCTCAACTTCCAGGAGAAAAATTCTGGTAGTTACGCTTTGGCCCGCCTCGACCACCGCATGGACCTGACCTCCTTCACTGTCTGCATGCATGTCCTGCCGGAGCTTGAGGGGGTCCACACTGTCATCTCCTACGCCAGTAATGGCAACGACAACGAGCTGATGATCTCCATCGGTGAAGACAGAGATGCGAAAGAGATTGGCCTCTGGATTGGCAACGAGTTCGTCAACCTGCCACACAACTTCAGGTCACACGACTGGACCAACTACTGCATCACCTGGTCTTCCCACACCGGTGGGGCAGAGCTGTGGATCAATGGCAGGGTGGGCGAGCAGCGGTACCTGAAAAGCAGTTACACAATCAGCCCTGGAGGTGTGTTCCTCCTGGGCAAAGACCAGGATGGATACCTGGGCATCTCTAACGCAGACGCCTTTGTGGGTAAGATGACTGATGTCAACGTGTGGGACTATGTGCTGACCACAGCAGATATCCGGGACCAGATGTCATGTCAGAGTAACAGCACAGCGGTGGGAAATGTGTTCAGCTGGGGAACCACCAAACTTAGTCTGTATGGAGGGGTGCAGCTGGACAGCCAGTACAGATGCTCCTGAAGAGACCCAGCTGCTTCTCTTTGCATGAGCTTTCAAATTCTGCAATAAACCAAAATAATACTGCTGATGGTGGGGATTTAAAATGGTATGGCATTATGTAAAGTGTCTTTCAGGCAGTTCAGTCATAATAGAATGGAAACTGTTTCTTATAACTTCAGCCATGTATTGTATTCATTTTTTTGCATCAGCAATAAAGACTCATAAGTTACTTGTTGGTTTGATTAATGACTCAAGCACCCATTCACACCTCTGTAGGCTGCATAAAGAGCACACAGCAAATTTCACATTTTTTTAGGCAGCACTGAATTGCCATATCTTTACAATCTTTATTTTTACAATAGTAGCCACAAACAAACTATACAAAGAGACACTGTGAACATGATTCCTTGGAAAATATAAAATAGAGGCTAAATTAAAACATTTCCAGTCCATTACAATACCCCCCAGAGCAAAGACTTCCTCTCCTCTGAATGCTGAATGCTCTCATTTGTCTTTAGAAGGCCGTGACCCTCACCGCATCCTCCAAGCTTTCTTTGCTCTCTTTCAGTGGTGCATCCCCATCACCCACTTTGATCTCCACTTTGTTCCTCTTGGCAAACATCTGGCAGATCTCCAGGAAGGTCTTGTTCTTGGTCTCTGGAACCACCAGCCAGATGTAGACTAGCGTGACCAGACAGATGAAGGAAAAAATGATAAAGCTGTAGGAGCCCAGACCTTTCTGGAGGGAGAAGAGGGAAAGGAAATGTGATCAGTGTGTCTACAAGAAGGCATTTTGTAAATGTTAGCCACAAACCCTTGGTTGGAGATAAACAACAACCAAGGTGAGGTTGGTTACTCAAACATATTCCTCCCTTGTTTTGCTTTTTGGTTTGAAGATGAAGACTTGGAAGGAAGTAAACACGAGACAAGCCTAGTGTTTATGTTTATCTCTAAGATTACGCCACTCAGTTTATTAGAAAAGATGCACTGACAAAAATGCTCCTGATAAACAGGGACTAATGTTGCCCCTGCAAGGAAAAAAGAGGATTTGAGAATAGAAGATTCTTAAAGATTCCCTCAAGAGATGTTTGAATACATATGAAAAAAACAATGCTTGGAATGAGAATAGTGCACTTATTAAAATTACTAATAAATAAATAAATTCTCTCCATCATAAAAAAATCAACAATATATGAAAATGAAAATGTTGTTGATTGGTCTCGAACTTTACTGTAAAGGGTACCAGGCCTTGAATCAGACTTATTATTATTTCTGTTTGATAGGTATATTTGGTCATATTTTAATACCAAGCCTCCTTGCTTTCTGATTTGCGCCCATTGGGCTTGTTAAATATTTGTTACTGCATTATGGTGCTAATGCAAAGTCCACGCTTAACACTAGCGTTTCAGTGGACAGAATCCCTTCATTTCTTACCAAGGCTTTTATTGCGACTTGGTTCCCATTAAGGTACTTCAAATGTAGCTATTGTATTGCCATCTTGTGGCACATGTACATTACTACAAAATACAGTTAGGCTGAGACATCAGCATACAAACAGTATACCCACAATGACTGAAATAGGAAAATAATGCTTTAGATTAGTAATCCAGAACAACAAACTGAAAATAGCATGATTATATAGTTAAAGTTGTATATAGTAAAAATGTGCATTATGCTTGGTTGGCATGCACATTATAAGACAATAAGAACTCCACAATAGCCTTGTTATTTGGGACCGGCCTTTATTTGACCACAGCCCTTACCATTAGGCCTACATATTGAAGTAATTCAAAAGTAAGTATACATTGATCAAGGCCTCGATGTAACTTGAATTGCCATGCTGTTTAGACAAAACATCTGCAACTAATTACATTTCAAAATAATAAACCTTCATTCCCCAAATGTAAGAGATTTGTGAAATTGTGTAACTGACCTCTAGGAAGGGGAAGACCAGGCCAACAGTGAAATTAGAGAGCCAGTGGACGGAGCCTCCGACCATGAAGGCAGCGGGCCTGGCCGACTGCCTGAACATCTCAGTGGTCACCACACAAGCAATGGCACCTGGAGAGCATAGATGTTGTCAACAACGACCAAAACACTTGAAACACATCATTACTCTTCGGAGTGAGGATGCTCATGTCTCAAACAACGGGGGCAGATTTACAACATATATCATTACATGTCTGGTCACATCCAAACAACACCTCAGCTAATGGAGCACACTGTTGTAATTGCGTGTGTGTAAATAACCACCAACTGGGTCATACTCACTGGGTCCTATGGCATGTCCTGTGACGTAGATGATGACACATGCGATGCTGACGTAGGGCATCCAAGTCACGGTCGCCTGCGAACACAAACCAGCTGTTGCTGTTATCATTAACTGCTCATAATGATGCTGCCAAACAGGAACAAATACGTAACAAAATCTCTTTAATGACTGCACTGTGTGGGAGTCCATGTTAAAGGATTTACTGAGTCAATAATTAATGTGCCCGTTCTCTACTCTTTTCTTTAAATTGTGCCTTTGCTCCTAAAGTTGCAAAGATTTAAAATGACCGTGCTGTTGTAAGTGATGCCTGTCTGAGGGTTTTGGATCCAGGTGAGATTACAGGGTTGGATGTTGGGGTGGGGGAAGCAGCGGGCAGCACTGGTTTTGTGGTTCTGTCTACTGGCCAGTGTTTCTCATACTTTAGTTGTGGGTGACTGTTTTTATGTCTCAAAGTCGTCATTTTATTTTCCCGACCAAGATCTAAATATATAATATATGGTAGCAAAGTGACGCATTTTCTTTTGTTTTTACAATTAACTCTCATGAAATGAAAACACACTGTGAAAGCAGACAGCATATTGTGAAAACAAGGTAGCCACACCCTAAGCATACCCTGCTTTATCATCTATTTTCCTTTAAATGGCACCATCATTTACAAAATGAACATCATGCTGTACTGAAGAAGAACTGAAACTAAGGATTGAGACTATAAACTCGTTAGGAAAGTGTTAACTGAGGTCATAAATCAAATGAGAAGTAGGGTAATTTTGTCATTAAGTCCAATTCAATCAGACTTCTTTTTGCAACCACCCTCTGCTGGCCATTAGAAAGACTGCAGGCTTAAGGAACTTCCTCATTGGCTTTCCCATGGCTGCTTCACAGTAAGAGCCAACCAGAGTTTTGTCAAAGAAATGCTTTTAATGTGAAGGAGCAGCAGTTTGCTTTAGCAGTTTGTGTTCCAACATTAACAACTCAAATATGTTTGTAGAACCTTGACCACTGTATAAAGTCAGACCCATGGTTAAACAAAAGTAACAGGACTTTTAACTACAGGCTATATGCTTTCCAGTGCACCAGTACAAGTCTCACAAACCTACTGTAACTGGAAAAGCAGTGTGTTTGTGCCCTCTAGTGAGTAGCCATTGTCACAGCTGAATTGGATCATTGTTTCTCTGTGACCAGCAGGATGTCAAACTGTACTGGAGCTCAATGCACACCAACTTAATGCATTGAGTTTTAAAACTTGACACTCAAACACAGTGCTAGTTTTCAAGTTGGGACATATGAGGAAAGAGTCTGAGAACCAGGACAATGAAATGCCTGTCAGCCTAAATGATTAGCCTTGGATTTGAATAATGTGGATGTTTTTACAAAGCGAACGGGGAGTACAAATCACCTGGTTTAAGGTAAGACAGCTCAGTCTGACTGCGTGTTTATGTTTATGGCTGCAGGTTTGTTGTTGCATGATGTATGGCAGACTGTAGCCTATGATCAATACATGATAAGTTTCAGGTCCTGTATAACACAATGATAATCTCAGTCTGGTGCTGTCAATCATAATTAAGTTTGATACATAGCACCAAAGGCCTCCTATTAATTTCCTCTAGATGGGTCTTAAAACAGTGAAGAACAGGAACAGAAGAACTGGCACTGTTTCTCTCTAAACTCTGTGCAGTAACATATGGGCAGAAAGATTGTACGACAATTTTAATACTGACCTCAGTCTGGCCACACCTACAAAAACTGTCTGGCCCTGCCACTGAATGTCGGTCCTTTAATCTCAGAGTCATTGTTTCATTTCAAATACAATGCACTGGAGTACACAGCAACAGAAAATGTGTCACTGTCCCTGCCTCATCTTATTGTCTACACTCTATTCTGTTATGGAAAACAAACAAACAGATAATACATCTGTCTTAAACAACTCCCATGACTGAGTCACCATAAAATACTCTTGACCTCAAGAAACAGATTTGTTTTTGGCACGCTGAACCACTAGAGGGTAGCAGAGTAACATGTTGTGGGTGTGAGAAGCTTTCACATGGTACCTGGAGGACAAGAGCGACAGAGAGCAGCACACAGGCCCCACAGCAGATCCCAAAACCACAGAGGAGGAGTGGCCGTCGTCCCGTGGCCTCCACGATGAAAACCTGGTATAACAAATTCCCTGTTCAGAAACAATTGTCTCCTGCTTATGTGATCAAACAACAGACTGTAGATTTCACCTCCTCCCCTCAAAGGTTTAATTGTTACATCTTATCAAACTTTAAGTGAACAGGGCACCTACAGCAGCTATGGTCATGAAGACATTGGCTGCACCTGTTCCCACTGTGACGTACTGGATTTCATTCTGCTTGACTCCTGCAGTGCCATATATGCTATCTGCATAGTAGTAGATCTGAGTAGAAAGAGATGAATGCGTTACAGAATGAGCCAAGAGTTAGAGAACAGAATTAAACATAAAAAGGAGGATGCAACAGTTGAAAATGACTGAATGAAGCCAAAGTGAAAATAGACTCTGTTTTATGCCTTAATGCTTTATCCAAATGATTCAAAGAACATTAGATCTACTGCAAGAACAGAAGAAGTGGTTGTTTAAACAATGAACTCTAATCTGGCATCATCTGAGTCAGTGTGGGCATCAGTGGGTCAGGGACAAGGATAACTGGCGTGACTCACTGCGTTGATCCCCGACAACTGCTGGCCCATGTTCATGATGATGATGGAGACCAGCTGCCAGCGAAGGGAGCGCTGGGACAGCAGGGTTAGCACAGACATGCGGCCCTCGGCCCTCTCCGACTGCTCCTCCAGACGCATCTCTGACAGCTCTGCATCCACGTTGTCCCAGCCACGCAGACGCATTAGTGCTAAGGCACAACATACAGAATACCATAATATACCATTTCTATTGCTACTTTTTATTCCCCAGGGTCTCCCTCGGTCTCCACAGAAGGTATTTTCTTACCTTTCTTTGCTGCCTTCTCATCTCCTCTCTGGATTAGCATGTACCTGGGGCTTTCTGGGAAGAAGGGCAGCAGCAAGAGTTCTATCAGGGCAGGAATACCGGTCAAACCCAGCATGAGGGTCCAACCTGGATACAGAGGGAACAGGGAGACACATCTTTTACCAGTGGACTCTCTCTCCCGAGTCTCCCAAAATCAGCTGTCAAGGATGTACATAAACATCTAACCAGTGCAGGATGTGTAACATTTACCTGTGCTGTTGCCCAGTATGTTTCTGATGCCCAGTACCTGTGCACTGAGGATGCCAATGGTGATGAAGAGCTGTGGTATGATGCCAAGGGCTCCCCTCAGGTTTTTGGGAGAGAGTTCACCCAGATACATGGGCACCACGTTGGATGAGAGACCTTCAGACAGGGAAAGACAATTTAAGACACATAAAGATTACTCTTATCAATAATTACTTGAACAATTGAACATGCAGACCTGCACAGATGCCCACTATAAACCGAGCCACAATGACAATCTCATAGGACTTGGCAATCTCACTGACTCCCATCATCACAGCAGGGACGATAGAGAAGATGTTGTTGAAGAGGAGGGTGCCTTTCCTGTCACAGGATTGATGCATTTAAAGTCATGTCAGACAAACCGGTATACAGTTTTTTCTTGTGCACGATAAATGGGACATAGCCACTCTTAGATGGGGCGTAACATTTAGCATCACCTCCCAAGTTTGTTGACCAGAGGAGCCACCATGAGAGAGCCGAAGAAGCCTCCTAGTGGGTACATGGACACAGAGAGAGACCACAGCAGAGTAAGGAAGTTCTCCTCCATTGGCCTGCCGTAACGCTCCAGGTAGGTGGTATTATAGAACTGCTGCATGAACTAAAGAGAGCAGGACAATGTTGATAGAAAACACATCTTCATATATGAGCCACACTGGCCTTTATATCAGCGTGTGTTACAGTCAAGCTTTTGGTTCTTGGGTTACCGGTGATGGAGAGTTGATCACAGCCACGTTATAACCATACTGGAATGATGAACCAAATGCAGATATGAGTGTTGCCAATGCCAGGACCACGGTTAATCTCTGTTTACAACACAAACATCATCCATCATTATTACACTATTTACACACTGTCACAGAACAGACAACAGAAACATCCACGTGATAATCACACCTGACATGGAACTCACCCCTCTCCTCTCCACAGGCTTTCCCCGTTCCTCGTTCTCCACCATGGCTAAGGTATGGACTTGTTGTCTCTTTCAGCAATAATAACTGCACACTTTGTTTGTACTGCAACGCTGGATTCCACCTGCCCTTTGGACACAAGATCAGAGAGTGTAGCAGTGGTTTACAGCTTGGCTACGGTTATTCGTTTTCATGTTGCTGACTGTGCTCTCTGTGTTCAGGAGGTTTTGTATGCAATACACTCAAGATATTAGATGTTTCCCTGGGCTGAATGTTGACATCGGATACTTTTATTGCACTGCACCTTCCTATAAATTGGTGCAATTGTTGATATCTACAGCTGTCATTAAAGGCTGGAGTTATGTTATCATCAAAATGATAAAGCTCCATGAGCATCTTTATTGCTCACCCACCTGCAGGCTGGATTACAGAAGGGGTGTCATTACAAAATGACAACACACTGCTGAAATCACTAACAGTTGGCCCAGACTTCAGTGTTGATCTTTGCACAGTTTGAAGATCTGTTCTCATGCTGAACACAGTTAATCTCACACTGATTACTGAAAAGACAACTTTTCTGCAGAAACAAACTAGCTGCGTATGTCTTTTTGTGTTTGCTTTATGCTCAATATGTCATGTGCTGCATTGCCCCCTTATCTCTAAAGCCTAGAGTCTGTCAACGCGACTGCCCCGAATCTGTTTGCTCTTAAAAAAGGATGTTTACAAACAGTCAGTAAAATACCACAAAAGAGTAAGTAAGTAAAGCAGGACGAGCTGTAGAAATTTAACTAATACAAAAGTCAAATGTTTTTTGGAAGGCCACTTATATATATTCATAAATTTTTTTAAGGAATGATGAGACCCAACAGATGTTCTGCATTTAAATTGTTCTAACATAGCTTGTTACAACAGCTTGTTAACAGAGAAATCAAAAGCTTAGTATTAGATTTAAAAAGATGGGGGGGAAAAGTGTCTTTAATCCAGTTGAATACAGAGCGGGATGACTCATAGCTGGCAGTGTTTCACTGGATTTCTGGCACTGCTTGTTTTTACTAGATTTGGCGAACAGGTGCAATTAAACTAAACTCAGATATTCAGAGGAGTGAAACCTTGTAACATCAAGTTTGGTCCAAATAATGGAGCCAGTTTGCAGCATCCCTCACTAGGAGAATGTACTGTAAGGTTGACAGGGAATTTAGAAACTGAGTTGACTGTGAATTTTAGAATGAATGTATCTAGTGTTTCTGATGTTTTCTGTTACATGTGTAAAGATTGTTCTGTTACTTTTAATTAAAATGTCCTCTCGCAGCTCTGACCTATTGCCTAATACCTTTGGTGGACAGTTTGAGAATTGGCTCGAAAATCCACAGCCACAGCCAAATGTACCGCCTGTGTTGTAACAATAAAAAGACTTCCATTAACTTGACTGGTGAATGGTCACCCCAAGCGGTGTAGTATGGCCCTCTGGTACTCTTTAACTTAATGAATTAAGCAGGCGGAGAGCCAGCAGAGGAGAGAGCAGAAACCTCTTCCTTAAGTGTTTCCACAGGCTCCAGTTACTTCAATGTCAGCCAAATCTCAAAACAGACACACTGGATTAATTCCTGCAGGAAATACAGTAAGTGTGGGCCCCCTGTGTGGCCTCTGCCATCCTCAAGGACAAAAAGACACTGGCCGTTTTGGCTGTCATCAGCATAAACAGCGCTCACTTCCTCCGTTTTCCCAGACATGGTGTCCAGTGCTCACTGTTAGTGATTGTCCTGAGAGAATGAACGGTGCACGGTGTCGCATTACTTTAGACCGCAGATAAAATTAGACTGAAGGAAAACTCGAACTCATAAATAAAAACTGCTTATTTATGTTTTTAATATTTTCAGTGTAAACAGTATAATGTCTCCGTGTTCTGGAAATAAAGTATGAGAACTAACCGCCCTCGTAAGAGCAGTGTTGTTGCAGGGTAATGGGAAGTCTGTCTGACCTGATATAAAGGTTTATTACAACAATAACGTCCACTTCTGCATTGCCTAATTCATCAAACGGCCCAAGAGACCATATAAGATCCATAAATTTACTTACCATGATGACAGCTACGTAAGCCCTCCCACATAAGCGCTTGCCCTCTATGAGAGTCAAACAATAACCACTTGAGGATAAGAGAAAATTGGCTGTCAACATGGTGGAATTTCTCCGTCCTCACCTTTCCCAATAATCACCACATTAATGAATCTTATTTGAACGTAGCTCGTCATCTCTGAGTTAGAATCATTAAGATTCAATGGATCTCAGACTATAATTTAAAGAGCTGAGGGAACTATAGGAAGTGTCATTGCGGTTGTAAGCCAGGTCAGCCCCTCATGAGCCCCATCGGGTTCAGTGGGTTCATACTCCTTGTTGGTATGCGTGGGGCCTGTGCTCAGTCGGGCAAACTGGAGCCAACAACAGCAGGGGTCAAAGGAGAAGTAAGGCTCACAGGAAAGGCTCGGGTTTCAAGGAGGAAGGATAGCATGTGATGATAGGTCATACATCCTTACCACAATGACAGTAACGGTATCAAGTTAATTTTGGTGACACGTCAAGTACTGATGGGCTTTTTGCAACAACTGTCTTAAAAGTGTTGCAACTTTGAAGTTAGGCAATTATTAATAGGCTTTAAAAACTCAAAGACAAAGATATCAAGGGAATCAATACCTGATATAAGCATCACTGGAGAATGTGACTCTGGTGTACATGTGTACAAGTGAATTGAAGACATATTGTAATTTTGTTTATTTGAAAGTGACAGTCAGATGTAATCAGGTTTCTTGCACACAAGCTTTATCAAAACATTTTAAACACGCTCAAAGACATATTGGATATACATTTGGAAATCATTTTATTTACCCACTACTTCGTATGTTAAAAAGACTCATTGTTTCACCAAAATATGACTGAGCTGCATCCATGTTCAACAAAGTCCTGTAACAGGCAGGGTATTTAGCCATATTTGAGCATAACAATGACTGAGCATACAGACTGACTGCAGAGGAGTACAGTACTCAAGAATATGGTGCAAGACTGGAATGACAAGTTTTTACAGATGTTTTGATAAAGCTTTTTTCTGCTATGAATCCACTCTGACAAGCCGACCACATTTTCTCTTTTCTGTGAAGAAAACTAACTTCTCAAAGCCATCTCACCTCTCAAGAGACAACATATTACTTACCATAACTCAATCAGCAGTTAAAAGGTGGGTAATCTCTTCCCCCATAAATACAATCCTTGAATACTCAGTGGAAAAAGCAGAAACCTCAATATTCATTTCACAGTGACAACCTCAGAAGGTAAGTGAACCCACACAGTAAAAAAAGTAATAAAAGTAATAACTTAAAAGTGACAAACACTTTCAGGTTTGATAGACGGCACATATATAAAACTACAATATGTATGTCCAGTGTGTCAGTATGCAACACTTAAAATGCTTCACCAAATGTTGGGGTGCAGCCAGTCAAAGTGCACCGCACTTGCTGTAATGAGGCTCAATGTGAAGCAGAGGAGACCTCCACCGCTCCCCTTCATCAACCTTTGTCTAGGTTCACATCCACAGACTCAAGTATCATCTGTCGGTCTGGACTCGTCTGGTGCCATCTTCTTCTCCCTGTGTGGGGGTGTCCTGTCCCGGCAGCAATCTGTGAGCGGCGCCATGCGAGTGCTGCACCTCTGTTCGACACCTGGAGCAGCAGCAGAGTGCCGTGCAGAGGCGTGCACGGAGAGGCTGAGTAAACAGTACAAACATGATGCAGTTGGCTGCTCCCTGTGAGGTGTTGCCAATTCCCTGTTGGGTAAAAATAAAATCCTTTAAGGAGAGTGTAACAGCGATAGATTATGACATTAATTAATGGTAAAAATGGTTACAGTAAACCAGTTAATATGCTACAATTCAAATGTTCAAAAGTATCAGTTGACACAGGAACATTTTGCGATTTTCAGGCTTCATGCACACCATCACCAAGTTTAACAGCACAGTAACAGCGCAAACATAAACCCACACATCTTCTTGTGCTGTCATACACGCAAAACAACTCACACACAAAATCTAAAAAGGACAAAGCAATATTAGCAGGAGAAGTAAACTGTAGATTTAAAATTGTGATTAGTAGACAGCCTCTACATGGGACATCATTGCAAAAGAAACATTAAACTCACATGTAGAGTGACCAGCACAGGGTTCTGTCTGGCTGAAGAGCCGGCTAGCAGCAGTATGAAGCGTACTGTGCTCCAAATGCGCAGGAAGATGAAGATAACGGGAATGAGTGTTAGCTTCATATCAGCCATGGAGGAGAAGGAGTGGGATGAAGGCCTGTTGGCCAAGATGGGACGGTACTCGGACAGGGCAGCATGCTGCGACAGGCAGAGTTTTATTTAAACATGAAAACATGAAGCAGAAAAACAACATTAGGAATTAAAAAAAAAAAGATAATGAATGGGTCATCAGGGGTATCTTCAATGAAGATGGTCCTGGAAGTGATGGTGTGATCTCAACATCATCGAGTCTATCAGGGATCAAATGAAGATAGAAGCAACTGAGGCTGCCTAAATCCACAGAAGAACTGTGGTTAGTTCTCCAAGATGTTTGGGCCAACCTACCTGCTGAGTTCCTTCAAAAACTATGTGAAAGTGTACCCAGCAGAATTGATGCTATTTTGAAGGCAAAGGGTTGTCACGCTAAATATTGATATGATTTTCTTCTGTTCACTCACTTTGCATTTTGTTAATTTATAGATATAATCTATTAACATGTCTATTTTTGAAAGCATTGTTACTTTTTAGCATTTTCCCACACTTAAAACCTTTGCACGCTGCTGTATATGTATTTCACAACATGGCAGCCATGAGAGGCAGACATGTAGCTGTAGGATAGAAAAATGAAATTAAAAACCTTTGTAGGTTTAGTTTTTGATCCAAACATTTTCTATTTGTGTCTTAAAACAACAGATTTTTGTTCGGGCCTCTAAGGTATTTGTTCTCTGAATGCTTTCTACTTTGAACTGTGTTTAATATATTCTTGTGTTATATGTATAAAATACACAATTCCACTGCTGCTACCTTTGCTATTTTTGTCAAAAGTGCTAGCAAGTAGCTGGTAAAAACCTGGTTTGGTCCTCACCGCTATGTGGATATGCCTCTTGATCAGGATGTAGAGGATGGGGAGGGTGAGGTAAGCCAAGAACTCCCAGATCTTTCCAGTCAGCAGCATCCACAGCACATGGTCGGGGGCGTGGATCCTGACCCAGCACCAGCCCACCGAGACCTCTGACGCATCATAGCCAATCTTGTTCAGGGACACGGCTGCAACAGTGATGGCCAGAGGAACACCCCAGCTAGACCACAAAACAGAGAGATTAGAGGATTAAACTTCCTCAAAGGTCAACTTCCACTTCTTTAAAACACCTCCACAAATGTTGAATATAAATGTTAGGTGGGTTAAGACATGTGACGCTGCATGATAGATTATCTTTTGCTTAAGGCGTGTGTGTGTTACACAGTGTACACTGCAGAGTCATACCAGTTGCATGGCTTTAGCTGTGTTCATGCAAAAACAGATACATAAGCATAAAATGATTTCAGCACCTTAAGAAGCGATGTCCCCCTGAAGCATTACATCCTCTCTATAAACATCAATTTAAAAGAATACTATATTATCATGGTAATACATGGCAGATCACCATGAATACACCAGTGCTTACGACTGTGTTGTGTGTGGGTATTACATAAACAAACCCTCGATGAATGGTTCTGTTGTGTGATCTTCAATTCAATGGGGTATTTGAGAACTCACAGAGGCAAACTTAGAATGACCACACACAACACAGACACTGCGCTGCTGCGTACCCCAAGGGTGAAAATGTTCTTGCGTCCAAAAATAGATGCAGCACAGTAAATCAACTCCCTCCTTACATTTTCACAATCAACATGGACAGGTCAATAATGTGCAGAAGGGAAAGCTGACACAAAGGACAGAGCATACGTGCCTTTCAGAGCATTTGATTCTAGCTTGGAATAAAAGCAAGTGGCTTGCTAGCGAATGACCTTTAAACAGATCCATTTGAAGAAACCTTGTTTGATGAGGTTGTGAGCCTGAGAAACCCCAAGCTAATGAGTTGTGTAGCTGTTATTTCTAACAGTTTTTGTGGCTAATAACCCAAACCTAAAACACAGGAATGATATAATAGGTCATCCCATCAGTATTGGGGGATGAATTAAAATAATGAAAGATGTCTGCATTTTGGAAACACTAAAATTCTGCCTTTTTTGTGTGGTACATCAGGTATAATTTCAATGATCAAATCTAATAATTTTGACAATCTAATCTGTTTAAATGCAACATATTCCAACTAAATTATATGATGATTATTAGATGATTATAGAGGCCTATTGTTAATGTCTACATTTCCATGACTTTTAAAACCCTTTGTGATGATTTAAGGGAATTGATTTTTCACCATTTTGTTTAATAACGTGTTTTCCCTTAAGGCAATGCTGTAGCTGCATTATAAAGAGATGCTCTCAATAATCCACCTGCTGTGGAACAAATACACAAGCAAACATGAAGAAAATGCAATGTCAAAATAAATGTTACACATGCCTTTTGAGTTAGGCCCATGTCATTTGTGCACATCTCCTGTAGGACTAGGCTACTCGAGACACACACATGAGTACAGTGTAGCCTTTTTTCTTTGAGCAAGCTTTACGTTAGACCAGTGCTTACAAACTAACCTGAAACCAGTTTCTATACTCGGGTCATGCTTAAGGAAGCGGGTGGCAAACTTTTTTAGTTTCAAGTAAATTCCGTTTAGCAGGGCGTGCAGTCATAACCCGGTAAATGTCCCAAGATGCTTCAGGGTACAAGTTCGACGGCATTCCATGAAACATAGCATAAACATCATAGCTAGCAAATAAATAACCAATAGTTGGCATAAAAGTAAAAAAGAAAACTTCAGCCAACCCAGGTAAGTTACCTGACAAGGTGGAAAAACAGCACCAGGCTTTCGGCGGCTCGCTGGCTGGACCTCACGATGAGCACGTACAGGTAAACGGCAACGGACACGGTCCAAAAGAAAGAGCTCGTGTTGGCGAAAGTGGAGATCGCTCCTTGCACGACGCAGTCCAGCGAGTCGGTGTGAAAAACTCTCCAGACCCCGTAGGCGTAGGAGACGGCGGACAGCCAGTCGGACACCGAGAGGCAGACCAGGAGCTTCCTCGGAGTTGTCCTCAAATCTGGCCAGATGAAGAAGGTGAGGATGATCAGCGACGAGCCCAGAAACGAAAGGGCGCACGAAAACAAAACTACCACCTGCTCGGACAACAACACAACTGTCTGATTTCCGTTTGCCATCGTTCAGTGTGATTTAAATACGAGTTGCAGTCACCTCATGGATACGAGTGTCACTGTCAAGACAAAATGCGCAAACACTCCTCCGACAAGCAGACTAGTCTGTGATGTTGTACATTTAGGATGTTTGCCGTTGTCTCCGCGTTATTTTCCCTTAAACGGGCGGCATTTAAAAGACAGAGTCGAGCCATATGATTTAACAAACTTCATCCATTGCTTACATGGGAGCTAAATAAACTTTTCTTCAGTGTTTAACCCATAGATAAGGTTTAACCCCTCCCCCTGCCACCAGAGCTCTACCGGAACCCAAAGCAGAAGTCAGTCAGCTGGTAATGAGCAGACTCTTCTTTGCTGTATTTTTGGCTCTGATGGTCTTCACTACTAAACAAATGGCAAGTTTGCCACGTAAGAACAGACACCCTGTCAATTGTCCCCTATTCCAGGCATGGTTTATCTAAAAACGATTCTGTTTTGTTGCTTGTGATTTCAAGCAGTCCAGTAAAGTATCTTTCATCTTCTTTCATTTTTAGAAATTTGCTTTAACATGTAAAATTGATGATGGTGTCCATAAGCCTTAATAACTAGAAGCTTTCCAATACAGTAAACTCGCTTTACAAAACACAAGGTGAAACTTCCCAGCACAAAGGGTACATAAAAACTTCATTAGGTAAAGTAAGATAAACTAAGACGGTAAAATGATAATGCTTCAAAGGACATTTGCGCAAGGTTTGAATTTATACAATAAACTGAAAAATAATTTCTAAAGGCATTTGGAAGCCAGTGGAGGGACGCAGATGTCAGTAAAATCCTAGAAGCAGAAGCCAGCTGTGGATTCCATAAACAGTGCATTGCTGTAGTCTGTTCTTTTATGAAAATATCTTCTGAAAGCACATGTAGTAGTCATCCCCAAAATTGTATTTGGACTGCAACTAATGATTATTTCCATTATCGATAAATCTTTCAGTTCTTTTTTGGGTAAACAGGATTAATTGTATGCTCAAATGTCTTAAAAATATAAAAAATACCCATATATATAAAACACACACACACACACACACACACACACATATATGTGAATAAAAAACAAAAAAACAGCAATTGTGATTGTCATTTGTGCTTAGTAAATGATTGGGGTGATTAATCCAGTATTAAAAGTGTTAGCAATTAACTTTCTGTCAATTCAATAATTAATTAGTTGCCTGATCATTTCAGCACTAATAACTGTATTATGGATATTAAAGTATAACCAGAACATATTTGCATTTCTCAATATTCCCAAAGCCCTGTGCTGTATTGCTAACTGAACTGACTGATCCTAACTGAAACATCAGATTTTCACAGTTGGAAAACTGGGAAGCACACATTTCCTTTTGTGAGAGGCAGTTCACAGTAACGCATTGCATTATCCATCCAACATGTAAGCTTTCCATTGTTGGAAACCCTGAGACTGTCACCATCAGTGAACGGGGACTGTCTTGGGCAATAAAATCATTTAAAAATTATAATACAAATGAATTAAAATGCAGATAACTCTTTGGTGACCAAAGAGTTGAAGTGTAGGAAGATTTAAAGCCATAAAGCGGGGACCTCGTGGGAAATGCTTCTGCATTGCTGCAGCCCAGAAAAACTGCAACCCCTTTTTGTGTTTGCATCAGAATCACACATGACAACAATCAGTTTTACAATACACACAAAAAAAATCCATCAAGTGTTAGTCTATCAGTCAATCGACTTCAGTAATTCTGGAGACAGGAGCCGTTCTTTTGGATGTTAAATCAGGAGCACACTGTACAGTCAGCTGCGTCTGCACGTGTGTGTGTGTGTGTGTGTGTGTGTGAAAACCTAAATTAGTGTGCACCTGGCATCCAAGCAGTTCTGCCTCATCGGCACTCATTAGTTCTAATGCGTTCATATGGCAACGTCATTTTTTTCAAGGGTCTCAAAGTGCTTTTACACACTGCAAAGTGGTTTATACAACACAAGTTTTCCATAATTATGAAATGCATGTGTACTGTGAAAACAAACAAGGCGAATGAATATATTAGTCTTGATGTAACTTTTATTTGCACCTTTTCATAATTTATGACATAAAGAAATGATAAGGCTGCATCTCATATCTACTATTGATGTGTTCGCATCCAGAAAAAGTACTTGTTACTAGAGGTATTACTGTTAAGCAAAATTAAATTTGATGACAAAAACAACATGCATTTGCAACTGAAAGATAAGGAATCTCAAGTCACGGTAAGCTGAGCCATATTTTCTGAATGAAAGGTATTTTAGACTCAATAAAAAAAAAATACTATGTAGGTTTTACAAATTGCTGCGGTGTTTAATGAACAAAAGCATGCTGGGAGGTTGTTTCCAATCACAAGATGGCAGCAGAGGATCATAACAGTACAACACCAATTGTAAATATTATAGAGGCTGTTCACAAAAAGGCCATGCTCTCGGTCGATATATGTGCAATTAATTCTGTACCAGGTCCAAATTTTTAGTTAATTGCAATATCGGCACACATGTAAAAACTCACAGTAGCAGCTGCAGGATCCATGTTTGCTACAATACTGATACGCGTTTTGCCTCCCTTTCTCTTTTCTCCCTGTGACGGCTGTGGGATCCCGGGGCTTCTTATTGCGAAGAATTTCTGCGGCAGTATACTTGCTGATTGCTTCGTTCTCACTCCTCACAACAACCAGCTAAGACACTGCCAGAGAAACACCCACAGGAGCCGTGTCCAACCGCCCGTCCCTCTGCCCGCCTCTCTCCGGCAGGATGTTGACTGGTCTTTGCAGTGCACCTCCACCTGTGAGTCTGGCAGTACGGACACTCACACTTTCATGCCCATCTTCTTCCTGGTGGTGGTTGTTGGACAGCAACGGCCTCACACTAAAGGCCCTCGGGGGTGCAGTGCTTCTGTGCCAACAGCCAGAAGCTCTGTAAGAAAAGTAGCGGAAAAAATTAGTTCATGGAATAAACCTAATTTGGTCGTATATGGATGTAAAATTAAAACAAATATCTGGTTAGATTCATTTTCTTTTTAGAAATCTTAAACAGATTTAAAGAGGCACTCTCCCCTGCCCAACTCAGTTTTATATAACTGCGATGCATTGATAAGTCTGCGCTCCGCTGCCCAAAGTGACCCACAGCTTCTTCCCAGTCAGATTCCTAATACTCTTTTAGCCTTTTGTGCAGCATCACTTTTAGTGCACACAACTTGGGCAAACAAAAACACCCCCGAACTAAGAATAGACTTGCCATGACTCATGATTTTGCAACAAAAAGCCCAGTTTGATATAGCTCTCATCTATTTGTGTGTCTGCGTGTGGCTATCTGTTCATCCAGAGCACCATAATGCATGTGTGTTTATGTACCTAAGGGAGAGCAACTAAAATCCTCTCGCTATCAGTTGCGTTTGCTCGCTGCAGTGCTATTTTTGGGCCCGCTGACCATTCCACAGCGTCCTCTCCCTGTGGACTCTGATTTGCTGACAGGACAACACGGGTACTAGAGAGCGATCTGCAGTCACTAGCAAATGAACAGAGGGAATAATGAAGGAGGTAGAGGTGTCGGGAGGTATGTTTGGAAAGCATAGAGTTGGATGAGCGTCTCTATCTGGCGTATCCTTTTTAGTGTTGAAATCCGTAGCAAAGCTATTTGTAGAACTCCATCTCTGCTTTTGGTGTATTTTATGACGCAGTTTTGGTTGTATAAATTGAAATTCCTCGCTCGATTGGTGGTTGGAACATACTGACCTTATCTAATGTCTAATTTAAAAACTTCCAAGGAAAATCTTTGTGGTGCTCCGGTGCAAGTTTTGACACAACATGGCCCGCTGATATTAACACTACATATTTATTTGTCTGCCTTAAACACACAGACACAAGTGACAGTGCACTAACAAAGAAAGACCCCTTGACCCGCATTTGGTTGCCGGATGGCTGCATCCGTGTCTCTTTGTGGCGAGCCAGACGCTGCCTTCACTGAGCACATGATGACAGGAATTCCTTCCTGCTCAGGGCTTGATGTAATCCCTAATACAGGATTGAGGAATGCCAGTGAAAACAACACCCTGCTTGCTAAATGAATGACTGCACTGACAGCAAACAGCAGCAGCAGCGAGCCCGGACTCACATACCTGTGCCAAAATATGTTCAGCTGTACTGAGACAATTTAGTCTTTCTATTTCTATACTATTGGCCAAACAAAAAACAGTGGTAGGAAATGTGTTTACAAATACTAGTATGAGGTGTGGATGAATATTGCATGATCGGATGTAAGAGAACATTTTTAGAGTGACTAGAAGTGCTTTTCAGGTTTGCCAGGTTAAAAGTGAATTTAACTGTTCTTTATGGATATGACATAGATATAGGCTTAAACTATAGATATTAATATAGAAGTAGCTATGTCCTTATAGGCAATGTTCATATAGTTAAAGGAGCAAGGAGCGGGATACTGGTGCAAATGCGATTGTGAGCTAGAGAGATATCCATTTTCGAATTTCCTCAATCACTTTTCCTTAAATCCAACGTGGCGTCGTCAAATATCTTGTTTTGTGTGGCTAAGACTTCAAAACCCAAAGTTTTTAGTTTACTGTCACATAATGCACAGGAAAACCCTCGCAGTAGAGCAGCTGGAACTAGGAAATGTTTTTTATATTTACTTGAAAATGGCTAAAACGATTATCAAAAGATTAATTTTCTGTCAGATCGACCTGTCGTTTCAGCTCAAAACACGATAAAAGTTATATAAGCTGCATATTAGGAGTTATATTTGACAGATGCTCAATTAAATAATATGAGGTGCTTTTTTTAATCTTTTTTTTTTCAGATACCAAAAGTGGGATGACATATTTTGGTCACATTCTTAAGCTCCTTTACCGAGTTGATCAGATATTTCCTATTTTTCCCAATTTTAATCATACTATTTTTAATTAATAATATTGAAGTCATCTATATATATTAATGTTGTTTTCTAAGGCAGTGTTCTTGCATTAAGATGACCTGAAATAAGATTAAATAAATTTGGCTTACTTTGTTAGATCTGAAATGATTTGTTAGAGAGCAAAATATCAAAAAAGTATAAATAGTACCGATTTTAGGTGTCTTACTGGCACCAGTGTCAAACTTAACCATAAAGGTGCCTCATCACGACCGCTAAACGCTTAAAAAATGTAATACAGATATTTATTTTTCTTAAAGGTTAATGTAAATTAATTGGAGTGATAGAGGTGTCATGTTTACAGTGTCAGGTTTAATAAAATTCACATTTTATCATTTATTGAGGTAACTGTGTGACTTGCTCCTTAATAAGTCTATAGTTCATGACATGTTCATCCTACAGGCAGCAATGTTCCTCAGCAACACAGTAGATTTACCATGACAAACACAAAGACACACATGTACTCATATAGTATACACCCCAACCCCAGACCTACCCACACAATGAATGTGCTGGATTCCTCTGGATGCTAAAAAAACACACACACTCTCCCAGCTACCAAACAACACCAACCCTGTACATTTTACTTCACATCCCTGCCCCTCTTCGCTACTCTCCACTGTGCATTTCTTGGTTGTTCCACTGTTGGCTAACAACGCTCAAACAGTCATGCTTCCCTGCTCCAGTCCCATTCCACAAACCTAATCATCTTATGGACCAACAATGACATTAGTATTTACTGTAGAGCCATTCTGAACAATGCTACACATGACACGCACACTGATGGCATGCCTGATGCTGGAGTTTAGCCTCTCCTGGGGTTTATGTAGCACAAGTATGTACATTGATTTAGCTTTTTAGATGTTTTAATTTAACCACCGTTTTAATACAGTACAAATGACATCACATTTATTTTCTACCTTTTATGTTGTAATTGGTCTCATCAGTATTGTATGTCAAACTGCAGTGTGTGTTAATTCAATTTTGAGTCTTACACACAGTGCACACTACCCCTGGTTACCAGAAAACAGAGTTGCCCCAGTAACTATCTGCAAGCTTGACACAAGGCAAGTAAAATACACAGATCATAGTACATAAGACACTAAATTGTTATTATTCGAGTCACTTGGGTGATTAATGTATTTGAGTTTTGACTGTAGAGCTAATCAGTAACACGTTGCGATCATGTGTGACTACGTGGATAATCGGACGCAGTTAAGATTGTCTCTATCTGCTTCCCTATGTACAGTATATGTAATCTTGCGACGCTACTTGACGCAAACCCTGACGAAAGTGAGGCCTTCTTGAGTCTCCCATTGTTAGTCATGATTGAGTGACAGTTTTGTGAGCAGAAACTCAAATCAGCTCACTCTCCTGCTTGTATTTAACCAGATTTAAATCTGTTGTGAGGGATGAGGAGCTCTTTCTCTCCTTGGTCTCTGCTTTTCCGGAAGGAGAGGCGGCCTGCTGGGTATCCTGATGGAAACCGGCTTCCAATGGGAACAGAGGAGAAAACAATAACAAAAACAGCTGTCCTTCTCAGTGAGGATCAAATGTGGCCAGACAATGATCATCGAGTCCCCGGGGACCTGTGAAAGGGTCACTGGTGGTGCTCTGTCTGTGCGGAGGTTACTGTGCCACTGTGTGATTGGCAACTGGTGTGTTCGGGTGTATCACAGTTCTCTGCATTCAATAGCCTTTTGTATAGATAGTTACCATGGCATCATATTAGCATCACGACTCTGCTTGGACGCTTTCACGGCACTTAGAGATTCAAATGAACGTTGTCCCATTTATACTTAAGTCAACTTACAGGCCTTATTAAGTTGATCTGAAGGCCCCATTTTTAGCACATTTTGATTTCCCCACACTAATTAGTGTTTCTGAAGTTTTGCTCAGAGTAGAGGTGCGCTTTGTCTGCTCCTCTTTGCAATAACAATTAACCTAGACGCTCACAGAAGTGCTCAGTTGTAATATTATATGCCCAAGGCTTTTATTCACACACAGTTTTGACACTCACCAAGCAGCGAGGCAGCAGCGGAGCTCCTCCATCCACACTCTTCTCCGGAGAGTGGAGTCTGGTGTTGACATCAGCAGAAGTCTGTCCACGGGTGCTGCAGGCTTCTTCCTGTTGTGTGGGTCACTTCACACTGGCAAACTGTTGACCACAAGCCTCTTCTCTCTCTCTCCCCTCCCTGTCTGTCTCTGCTTCACTCAGGCAGGACAACAAGTCAAGGCATGTTCCAACACGCCACCAGCAGCCTGCTGGCTGTATGAGCCTGCTCCTAGACCAGAGGGGGAGGAGCAGAGGATCACAGAGAGGGGAAACCCAGAAAAAAAGTCCAGCATGACTCAGCCTGCTTCAATAGGTTAGCATACACAGCTTTCACTTTAACACAGAGGTACATTAAGATTGATTTACTGTGTGACATGAAGAAGATTTCTTTACAAAACCAGAGCTGATGATGAGATGATGTGAGGGATGATGGCAACAGACTGAAAAATGTCAGATCACCTTTGTTATATCATAGATCATAAAGATGTCCAGTTTGCCCGCATGCAGTGACTTCTTTCTCTTTTTCACCCTCTCTGCCCAGCGGTTAGAAGCAGTTCACCATGTTGTCTGTCTTTCCTGGCTGATGCCAAAATCTCAGTCTTTACAGTCTGAATGGAATGAATGGATACAAGAGACTTATTATCTCAAATTCAGCTACAGCACTGCTAGTCATTCATGCTCTTATTAGCAAGTAATCCCGTTATATCTGTAACACAGTGGATGACTAGTTTACAGGAGCTTGAGCCGTGCACCAGCACAGCATACGAATGAAAGCTGCTGATTCATCAAATCATCTTACACAGTAACACATCCAGGTCACATCCATTACAGATGAAGCCCATCAGTGTGAATTAGATGACTGAAAGGGAATGCATGGACATAGATATGGAAAACTAGTGAAATATTAATATTGTCTTGGGACGGTAATGTTGAATGTCAAATCTGAATTTAAAAGCAGTTTAATAATAAGAGAGAATTCTAGTCTATGACGGATCATATCTATCTATCCTCTCTCTCTCTCTCTCTCTATCAAATGTGCAGAATCATCACCATCCATGAGTGCTAATTATGCAGAGCTGCTCTGAATTTTTAAAACATTTTTTTTTTTACCAGAGGAGGAGTGATGCCAGTTCATCACTGCTGTAGTGGAAGTTGATCACTAGGCAGATTCTGGGTGCAGTGGCAGGAACCAGCTCAGCAAAACTCACCTGCTACAATATGGTCTGGCTGCCTTAGCATCTCTAGAGCACTGTAGTGTAAATCACTGGTGCTGCTCTCCACTGCAGCCCGTCAACAGACTGATGACCTTATCAATGAAAGAGCAATGTCACTATGATGTTAAGCCCAGAAAGAACTCAAAGCACTTTTAGCTCTGCTTAGAGGTTTGTCTTTTCCCCCACTGAAAGCAACTAGAAAAGCAGTGCAACTTTGTAGAAGAGCAGAAGAGGCGTATTTGCCTGCAGATAGTTGCTTTAATTTGTTGGAAGTGGTGATGCGGCACTGCACTGCAGAGTTTTGACAAAGTGCCAGCAGCAGTTTCACCAACTGAGTTGGTTCTTAATTTATGGAAGCATGAACTATCTGTTTGCACAAGAGTGAAATGTGGACGGTCATTGAGCTAGCCCACTCACAGAAAATTATTTTCTGCACTTTAATAGCTAAATGATCACATAAAACTGTCATTTGTTGTTCCTCCTACTTGGGACACAGACTGCAGCTGAGGCCTCACACTTGCATCTGTGTTAGTCGTGGGGGGGGGGGAGGAACCCCTAGCCCAGCAAGTTCAAAGCTTGCTGCATTGATTACATCATCGGAACTGGAGTGCTGGAACGGGACAATGCACCATTGGGGGGGCGGGGGGGGGCAACCGGCTAATCTCACCATTGCCTCCCTGTGGAGCTCCATAAGCAGAGAGAGTGTGTGTGTGTGTGTGTGTGTGTGTGTGTGTGTGCGTGTGTGTGTGTGTGTGCGTGTCCTTCTCTTTCTCTTCTTTCTCTAAACTCTGCTTAGTCCAGTGCAGAGTGAGATGGCCCGCTCTACCTCACATTTACCACCACTGTGTCACGTGACTGAAGGACTGTCTGTGTCTGAGAGAGAATGATAGTCTCGATGTGCCTCCCTGTGTTTCTGTGTGCAGTTGTGTGTGTGTGTGTGTGTGCTATTAGAGGCCAGCACTGCAGGAACTCAGCTGCTGCAGGACACTGCAGGATTGCTGTTCTGCTGCTGGCTCTTGCTTTTTTCTCTTTCTCTCTCTCTCTTGCTCTCCCTCTCTCTCTATTCACTCAGGCAAATTGCTCAAGGAGGATGGTGAGAGCATGTGCTGCATACTTTTTCTTAGCGGGGGGGTGGGGTGATGAGTGGAGGAGGAGGAGGAGAATCACAGAGGTGCAAAGCATGATGGTGAGGCGCTGTGCTGGGCAACTGTACCTCAGAGAGAGACTACAGTAGAGAAATTGGAGCCGAGGAAGGAGGAGGAGGGAACAAGAGGAGAAGAGGTGGGGGGAGGGCAGAAGTGAGGTGCAAGGAACATCAGGTGAGTGCGGCAATTTCCTTTGCTGGCAGTGCAGCACCCACCCTCATTGAAAGTGTGAGCAGTAGAACTGCAGATGTTCCAAGATGATGTCAGGCTCCGGCTGTGGCGCGGACCTTATGTACAGTTTGCTATCACTGTGTTCCCTCGTGCTCGCCCGCCTGCAGTGGGGGAGAAATCCAAAGGCCAGAGAGATGCCTAACAAAGAGCCGGCTGACGACGCAGGGCCGGCTTTTTCAAGGTCTTAGCACAGTTACCTGAGGTGAACTCAGAGCTGACCGAGCCTGCATACAGGCGAACTGACCTGGCTGGATCCATCATCTACACCTCCCAGACAGGTTTCAGAGCACATTTTGAAAACTGACTCACTTTTATATGAAGCTTTTTCGCCCACAAACTATTTTTACATGGCCTTTGAAAAGGCTCGCAGTTGAGCGTAGACAGTGCAGTATGGCATAAAAGACAAAAGTAGCAACATCGGCTTTTAGAGCAAGAGAGTTGAAAGAGATACTGCTGCATAGACATTACCAAGTGAAAGAAAGGTTTTGACCTTTTCATTTCTGTTTTTATCCAAAAGACAAATAAAAGCATATATCAAAATGCATGCGCAAACACCTCAGTGCTTTCTCTCAGACAGTGTGTGCTAAACTCTCCAGAAAGAGTCTTAAAGAGCTACACTTTACCCTGGTATTCACTTTTAGGACAGCAGAAAAGTCCTAGTAGCTAGAGCACAACTTCATGACTGCACCACAGCTCCCCTGTCCCATGCAGGCCACTGTAGCCTCATTCTCGTTTCCGCATTTCAGCACTCAGACATGACAGCCAAGGACCACTGACATAAGAGATCCTTCTTCCAGCATCACGTTCACAACTAACACATGCTGCTAAATATAAACCCACAACTACCAGAGAAAAGTAGAGAGATGGGACTGTCATTCCTAAAAGCTAAGTCAGCAAACATGAAAGTCTCCTCAAATTGGAGAGAACTCTATGCATCCCGGTTAGTTTTTTTTGTCCTTGTGTCAAATGGCGAATCCTCTCAACCAGCCGCTATCTGACACGCTGGCTGCTATTTCCAGCCTGTACCATGTGTTAAACATGGATGAGGGAGCAGTGGAGCCTGACTGCTAACTGACTGGCTCGCTGGCTGGTTGCTGCCTGGTTATTACTGGTGCAGAGGAGGCTGACACTGATGAGACAGAAGCAGCCAGGAGCTTCAGCACTGCAGGCATGCACACCGACATACGCATATCAACTCCTCCTGATTTAAGAAGTACACCATCCTGTGCAAACAGATAGACATGGAAGGTGACAACACGCAAGGTAAATAAGACTAGAGAGGAAATAAATGTATACCTACGGATGAGTCTCGGGCGGCATCACACACGGCATCAAACACGGGGCGGAGAGGAGGGAAACTTCTCTGCACTCACTCTGAGCCTCATGGTCGCGGGTGATGTGCTTTCATGGCGCGGCAAAGTTGACTGCAGCATTGCCTCCTGAACAGAATGACATTGTTTGCACTCTCTCTCTCCCTCACTCCTCCTCCTCCTCCTGTACGCGCTCGCTCGCTCCCCCTCCTCTTCTTTGCACGCTTGCTGGCAGCACAAACTGCACAGCTCAGCAGTGTTCCCCCACTGCCGCAGCAGATCCTGCATGAGCTCTGCGTATCTGAGTGGGATGGGACTTTTAAAGGGGAACACAACCTCCAGGGTCAGAGTGTGTGCACATCCTCAGTCTGCCCTACTCTCCTCCCTCCTCAGCACCCCCCCCCCCCCCCCCCACCCACCCCCCCCCCCCCCCCCCCCCCCCACCCCCACCCCCACCCCCACCCATTCCCAGAGAATCATCAGCGTAAAGGACTCCTCACAAGAGAGACCCCCTCCACGCACACATAACTCTCCATCCCCTTTTATTCATTTTCACACTACAGCAAAATCTGCTTTGAGATACGAGTGTGCTTGAACCTCAATGAGAAACAGTTTGCTCCACAGAGAGGCCATCTCCTCTGGTGTGCTTTGAAACTTGTCAGAAAATCTCTGAAATCTCATTTCCTCTGAAAATGCCTGGGAGGATTTCTCCAGGTTATGAGTTGCAAAAAGATGTATTTTAGACCATTTCATTCAAAAATGTACACGTAAGATCAAAAAATGTGACACTGTGTCAGTCTAAATAAAAAAAAAATCTAAAGCCTGGCCACCACTTTTAAATTACCTGTCACCTGGGGATACAGTAAAGAAAATGTGTTTGCTTTATTGTACTCTTAAGCAATAGTTACGAATTTTAACCAAGTATGTCAGCAAAGCACAAAACACGCACCACAGGATTATTGCACACAGATCACTGCGCATTTTGACAAATAAGCAATAATCCTGCAATCACTAAGTAATGTCACTGTCTAAAAGCTGCTATCTCAACACTCGCTCAAAGTTTCACAAAACGCAGGTACAAAATCCCCTTCAGTAAAATAAAATGTCCTTAATCTGCAATCCCTGTTACCTGCCTTTCATTACCCAAGATGCACAGCTCTACTGGTGCAATTCTGCAGTGCGCTAAAAAATAGAAATATCTTGACCAACCAAATTTGTCTTTTGCGCGTTGCACAACTCTGTGAGAGTGAGATCATCTATCATTGAGTCAGCCAATGGGGCTGAACTTCTCTTTCTGCAATGTCTTTACTCCACAAAAATGCATTTGGTGCTACACTTTCCCAGTGATTTGCATTTGCAATGTACTGCATGGGCTTTGTAAAGACAATGGCGGCTCCATTATAAATTCTGTGCGTTTTAGGCATCAGAGTCTTGGCTATTCTCTGCAGCAGTGCAGCGCTTCACTTCTCACTGCAGGAGCGAGCCTTTTTTTATTTTTTTTTTTGCATGACTTTGTTCTGCCGGGGCCCCCGGGTAAACTCTGTGATCCTTCGTCCTCTGGTGGAAAACTAAGAGCTGCATGCATCTCATATTAACCGTGAACCCATCAAGTCAAGGTGCTGTTTTAAGCACATTAGAGTTTGTGTATTATATCAAGGCTTTTGTCCCTAATTAGCTTGTTTCTCTGCCCTTATAAGATACGCCTCTGCTGGAGCAGATTGCTGAATCAGCAGCACTCAAGTAATGGAGCATCTCTAACTATTGGGGATCAGCTGCATGAGTGTATCTGAATCATAGGTATGCATCATGCAAGCACTGTTCTCCATCGGATGAGAGCGAAGCATAATTTCTTGCATGTCCAATCTGCATGCAGTGCTGCTGCTGCATCAGTGTGTCGAGCCTTGCGGCATCTGTCCTCTCTCCTGTGTACCCTGTGACACCAGGGAAAATGCCCCCACCAGCATATCCCTCACATAGCCCATGCCATTTTCAGTAATGGCATCCCCTGTGATGAATAAGCCATGAGGAGGGGCCCTTTTACATGTCGTATTAGATTACCTCGCTATGTTTTACCTGGCTACTGTCACCTCATCGCCTCAGGCTCCCCACTCTTCTTAATATTCTTTCTTGTTAGACCAGCCAAGGGAAGAATGTGTAAATGTGTGTTAAGGCTCATAGATCATATGAGTGTGGAGATTTGGGGTTCAGTCCTCTATACAGTTCATTGAATGTACACGGCTCTCACTCATGTTTATGATTCGCATTAAGGTCTGGGAAAACGGCCTGACTGTTAGCGTTTTTGTAGTTGATAGAAAATGTATACCTAAAGAGGTGATTTGGTTTTTTCTGCCTGGTATCATAGCAGGCAGCCGTCATTGTTTAATGTGTTATCAGACATGAGCTATGAACAAAACTGATGTAATGCTCATCTGAGGGGGAAAAAAGGTAATCTGTCAAGGATGGACATTCTTGACAGACAGTGAGTTTGCGTGTCTTCTTTTTTTTCCATTCACAGCCCATTCCTCAGCTCCATTGATCTGTAAGGAAAAGATAATAGACACATTGATTCCCAAGCTCAGCAGCTTGCTTGGTTTACACATCAATTCAGGCTAATTCTCAATAGTCCTCCATCAAGGAGGAGAATTGCCTTGAGTGATGACTGATTCCTGGGTCTGTGAAACTTTTCGGGTGAACAGTAGAGCAGAATTCATTTCTGAAAATCTGAGTATTTCAGTGAGCATAGATGATTAGGCGGTTATATGGGATGTTCTCAGGGGAAATCTGACATTGCTGATGAAAAACAGAATCAGAGAGGAGGTAATTGAGGCTAGCTAGCAATAAATCAGCTTAACAAAAATCTTGCTCTCTCTGTTCAGTTCAATTTGACTTATATAGCCCTATTTCATAACAGAAATGATCTCATTGCATAGTTCAGTCAATCTCTCAATAGGGCTAGACTGACTGACGGGGATACTGATGTTGTAGAAGGTGTGTGGTGTGTTTCACTGCACCAGTCCTCCTTTGTTGACCTCATTTTGTAAAGCTGAGCAGATTCCACTCTAGGCCAAGTAGAGTGAAAAAGACACACTGTCAACGATAAAACAGGTCAAATGTGGTTGCACAGAGATGTTTGAAGCAAACTGTTTAACATTTAGAATTGTGAATTCATAACAGATGAATTGTTCCAATTTCACTGACGAGGAAACACTAGTTTCCATTTAATCTAAGAGCCACATATGACATTACTCACCGTGATGTTAAAGACCCTTCTTTGAAAGGCAGGGCTCGATATGTGAAACATATGGTGTGTGAGGAGTCATCAGTTTCTTCCTCAGTGTGAGAGAGATATTAGTAAAAGGTCTATGATGGATTGACATTATGGTTGAGTGGCTGAACTTCTGACAGCTGGCGGCTCTGTTGTGGTGAATGAGCAGCGGCTTTGTCAGCTGCAGTTTGCTCTCAAAAGTACTGTTGTAGCACAGCATAACAAATAGATCAGCCTTAACTGAGGAAAACTGCGGCTGGGAATCCTATTATAACCATTGCAAGCATCCTTATGTAATATTTTAAGATTAACAGTAAAAAAACAGTTTTACAAGTTATGTTTTTGTCTGTTCTCTTCAGCATTTTGTGTATTTAAGATGACTGCAGTTAGTACATTGTAGGGCAGGTGAAGTAAATATTTCTCTGGATAGCTGTAAACCAGCTAAATTACACACACATTTCATGGCCTAACTGCACTTCTTAACACTGAACTAATTCAAAGCAGAGGCCAGTTTACACTGAAAAAGCAAAGCAAAACAAAATGATCATCTTGAAAGCACTCAAGGGCCTCACTTTGATGAAAATATCCTTCACAGGGAACTGCCACAGTCCATCACTGTAATGCGGCATTAAAAAAAAATAATAAAAATTAAACATTATCTGTGTGATAGTAAAGCCAAAAACAAAATTGTGTTTAATATAAAATGTGAATATCAAAGAAAATCCATTAATCTGAATATAGTCTCCAGTGTTATTTGTGTGCCATTTTCATCTGCAGAGATGGCGAGCAGCTTGTTATTTGGGTCTTTTTCCCTGCTGCATTGAGTTCTGGGTTCCAGGTTCTTGGAGGAGTGTTGCATCTCCTCCACAATAACTCGTGTCACCTGGAGATGTGTGTTGACTCCTGGCCTACATTCACTACTGCCATTTGTTACCGTCAAAAGCAGGTATAGCACATCGGGACAAAGATAATGTATGGGCTCCTCCAGAGTGGCCTGCCAATGCCTGTGAAGCATCTCCGCAGCAGCAGCAGCAGCAGCAGCGTCTCCGAGGTGATTCCTGTCTTCACCCAGAACCCCACAACTCTGAGAAGTCTGCTGCTTAATGAGAGAGTCGTTCACTGGAGGAACGGACTCAAATCAGATCTAGTGTGAAAGAATGAAGGCTTAACATTTTCTTAACTGATGAATCAGAATATGCTGTATGTTTTGAATTAAGCTGCACAGTTCAGATTTTTTGCCAGTAATGTAAAAGCTTTTTTGATCAATATTGCAGAATACAGTCGATTATTCTAGTGCAATTCTACCATGTGGCTAGTTTTCCTCTGTGAAGTATACCTATAATACCTATAAGCATATTGTGATGCATGGTGCCGATGGCAGACGGTTAACAGTTGCCTCCTCATTTGTTTCCAAATTGTAACTTTCTTCATTCACTTAAGAGCTAAGCAAGGATAAGGCTGCCAATATTCTATATTTTAGTTACTGTCAACAAACCCCATTGAAAGCCAGAAAACAACAATGCATTTATCATGTGTTTCTCAGTACATTGTCAACTGTTGCACTCAGCCCTGAGCCCAGTTGCTTGTGAAGACAAATCTTGGAAAAAGTATCAAATATTTACTTTAATTTTAAAGAAAAAAAAGGCTCAGTAATTTCCTAAAAGTGCTGGGCATTGTATTTTTTAGCAAATATTACTCAAACATGAGTAGATGGTGCATTTGCTGGGACCTATTTTCACTCACAGATTAATACAATGGAGGATACACAGACAATCCTTGTTGTAAAACCCCTTTGGTTCAGAAATGACCGGCCAGTGGTAAAAGAGAAGTGGGCAAAAGATAACAAGCTGTGAGAAGTATAAGCCTCAATTTTATTGATACATTCTAATGTTTATACATTCTAATGACTGCATCTAGTGTGTGTGGCTGATTAAATTACTGCAGATTGGAGGTCACGCCCAAGCACACCTGTCTACCATCAGCCCGTCCCCATGCGAGCACCCCATGTGAAGACCACACCCACCAAACACACACTAGATGCTCACTCATCATTCTATCACTGCACTCAAAATCAGGCCGATACTGGCCCGCCCTGTTACACCATCATTGTTGGTTTTGGTCTTTACAATGTCACCAGACTTAATATTTAAACTTAACTGTTGAAAGTACTGATATGTTACTACTACTCAGAGCAAATACATAAATATATTTTTAAGCGATTATTATCCTTACCCGTACTTTCAAACAGCTGATATCCAATCAGATGGTTCTGTAACATGTAATTTTATTTGCCCATGCCATGATTAGGAATGCACCGATTTGATATGCTGGAATGATATCTGCGCAGATACTGACGCCCTTAAGTGGAATGGGTATCAGCCGTGACATTGATGATTGATCAACACTAAATACAGTGTCTATGTCAATGTCTTTATAAAAATGTGTCTCTGCTATCAGTTACATTCTTTCAGTCACCGCAGTTTTTTTTTTTTTGCAGTTGCTGCAAATGAAAATGAGTCCAATGAGTACCATGCAGTGCTGGTATACAGATGTTTAATTATTTAGTGTTGTTGGATACCCGGATCGGTGCATCCCTAGCCAATAGCCCTAATGATAAAGGTAAATAAAAACAAATTTTTGCTTAGCTGAAAGGTTTACCAAGCTCACATCATCAAAAAAACTTGCCTCTCTCAGTGGGCTGGATATCACAGAATATTGGAGTTACAGCACCTTCATTCACCACAGCCAGGAGAATATGGACTGCCAAGAGTGAGTTTGTGAAATGTATTCATGCCCTTAGTTCAAGGCAGCTCCATTATTTTTTTGCAACTGATGAGTGAGATTAGAAAATATGAAATACATTTCCATGATTCATGATCATAATTTTTCTCTGTGGACCAGGAAGGTGTTGCCGCTGCCAATTTCCATTATGGATGCACACTTGCCTTATGGAGGCTGCCAAAATTGCCTCAACCACATGAGAGCCCTTATTCGCCATCTGCCAAACCACTGTGCGATGGATGAGAAGGCTCGTGTCCTGGATGCTATCTCACGAGCTGTGTGAGCATGAGAATGGCCGGTCACCTCCTGGCTCTGGCTCTGATCTGCAGGATGAGCTCCGTGGGTCTGCCTGTCTACTGCAACGTCAACCAGCAGAACCAGGCCACCATTAATGCTGTGACCTCACTCTGCATCATTGCTTGTCCCAGTATGGAGAACATCTCAGTGCTGCTAATATGCAAGACAGAGTCTGTGTAAGCCAAACTAACTACAATACAGTCTGTTGGATGATTGAAACCACACTGGAAAAGGGATGTTTTATTGTAAAAGTGGAAAATGTAACAATTACTTTCTTTGTTCTATGATTTCTGTTTTTCAACGGTACTCAGGAGATGCTGTGCTTTAGACAGTTAGTCAATTTCTGACAGAAAACTCCAAGTAGAACAAACTCAAAAATAACATTTTCTCTGGCTTTAGTTTGGATTTGATGAATGCTGCCATGCTGCTCCTTTTTATTCACTGTAAAAAAAAAACAAACAAAAGGTATCCAAATGTGCCTTAATATGAAATAATTCTGTAGGAACAATACAAATCTGTCTTCAGTTTCAGCGGCTTTCATAAAATCTGCAGATCACCCAAGGAGGCTCTCGTCCACCTGGGACCCCTTCCTGGAGGTGTGCTGTTCCACTGCTGATTGCCTCTCTGTGTTTTAGCAGCAATGCACCATTCAAGTCTGCAGGCAACTTGACAAATGAGCAGCGATCTGAGCCGAGGGGATGCTCGTACTGCACCACACATCCTGTCCCGTCCACATCCCCCTGTCCCGCAGTGGTGCACCTCTCTTCACTGACGCCCTTTCCTTACTCTAAACCAGCTTCTCAAAGTCACACAAACACAGCACACGCTAAATACATGCCTGCTGACGCATGTACACATAAAGACACGGCTAAGAGATTAAGTAACCCTGCACATTTCTTGTGCTGCTTCTTTATAGAAATGTTAAACCGAATGGTAAATCTATATTAAGTTTCACAAATGACCAGACTGTATCTTTTTATTGTCCTTTTATATTTAAAATAATTTGTGTTTTATGCATAATTTTTGAAAATTATACATGATCATGACTGCATGTCATTAAAGTTGTAAATGTATAGAATTAGTCTATTAATCGAATTGGTTGGTTTGATAATCAGTCAATCGTCTAGGACACTTTTGTAGCAAAAAAGCCAAATATTTGCTTTTTCCAGCTTCTCCAGTGTGAGGAGTTTCTGCTTTTCTGTGTTTTTTATGTCATTGTAAATTGAATATAGTTTTGGCTTTGGACTGTTAGTGTGACAAAACTAGAAATTTGAATTTGCCACTTTTAGTTCTGAAATTGTGACAGGCATGTTTTACTTATTGATTGAGAAAAATGTTACGAGATTAATTGATAATGAAAATAAGTGTTAGTTGCCCCCCTAGATCAAGTGTGTTAATTATCTGTCCAAAATACAAATGTGATCAATAGTTTTTGTAACCTAATTGTTGGCTAGAATACTCTAAAAAGAAGAGATCATCCTGGTTAAAAACATTAAACAGTGGTGCTAAGAATGGTGTTAAATGTTTCCTCACTGGGCCTCTTGAACAATATGTTGTTAATAATATCTAACCAGAGGTCAGTTTTCCCAGTTTGTGATTTTCTAAGGCTCACTGTCCATGCACTCTACTCTAGTAACTGGTAAAGATTATTTTTATTGCTGTCCAGAGAGATTTCTGCTTTACAAAGCTGGACTGCACAGGTCTTATATTGCAAGCCATCCACTGAAACATGAGATGTCTTCTCACCTACAACAGCATCAATCTATTAAAGGATGATTTTTTTAAAAAGGGCATCAGGAGGGTTTTATACAAGCTGCATTGGTTGCAGTTCTTTACTCATTGTGAGGCAGGTGTGTGAGTCAGCTAAGAGGCAAAAAACTCAGAACATGAAGTACCTGACGGCTGAACTAGTTCTGTGGCGTCATCAGTATGTTGCCTGCAACTGCAACCACCACTTGAGGACAGCATCCACCCACCGGTCCTCTTCGGAAACTGCATCTCTGATGTGAAGTGAGGAGCTGAGTGTCTGACGCAGCATGCGATCATTCACCTTGGCTACGTTTGCTGCTCGGACTTGCCTTGGTGCGGCTGTCCACACATATCCCCATCCTCAACCCCCACACCCTACCCCCCCTATGGAGGCAGTGCACTCTGCCAGCCATGGAGTGGGACGTACTATCGATCCTGCTGAAATGATGGTTTCTAAAAGGGAGGCAGTAAGCATGTCTGCACTCCCCTCCTCCACTGTGGAGGGGCCCTGAGATATCACCAAGCTCAGCACATTGCACCATCACCGTATGGGAAAATGGGATTTTCACTGGGAGACGAGCTGAGGGTAAGGTAATTTAAGTCACCAAGCTATGTTCCACACCAAGGATGTAAAATGAGCCATATTACCTTCAGACGCCTCACACAGTGGACAAATAAGGTCATTTAAAATGTCCTATTAATTCCAGTCCTTGTCACAGAGAAATGTGATGCTAAATGGGAGAATTTGCATGAATGCTGAAGTTAAGAAGGACGTGAAGAGAAGGAGGATGTTCATTCTGTAACCACTCATATTCACATCTTTAAGCACTTGTTCAGGGGGCGCGATGTGTACTGTCATGTGCAACGTGTGATTCTATAAAGATTTCAATGTTATTCTGAATAAGTGATAAATGAATGAAGCTGTGCTTAATGCAGACTGAGTTTATAACCTAATGTGGGGCTCTAAACATCAAGCAGAGGGTGTATATTTCGGAGAAACCACTAGATGGCAACTATGTGTTAGTATTTCCCAACACTCCAGGTGTAATTTGGCGCATATGCTGTGACTTATACAGGGCTAGAAGAAATTCTGAACAGGCTTTTATAGCTGTCAGTGTCTGGTGCATAAAATAAAACTAAATAGGAGTTGATCATCATTTACTGGGGTAATTATTATGGAAAAACTGACTGTGCTTGTGTCCATTCCCCTTTATGAATGGAAACTGTTGGATATGAGCTCCTGTTACTGAAGATATTTGAAGTGACCAACAGTTGTCCTGTACGTGAAGGTCGTGTGCAGGCTGCATCACCCTTGTCAGTCCAAATTGCCCGTCAATCACCATACTTGATGTTCCCCCAGGGGTCAGTGTGTCAGTCATTGGAGTATGATTGGGACTTACTGAGCAGCAGTGACTGATGTTTAGGATTTCCACTCGTCTTAACGTCACTCTCTGTTTTCCTAAGCCAGGTCAGCGAGGGACTGAATAGCCTGAAGGTCAAGGTTGAACAACAAAATGCTCCAGTGTTTCAGTGTGTGAGCAATCATGGTTCACTGGTGCTGTCGATAATATCGTGCTCCTGCTGAAGTTGGTCATATGGTATGTGTGGGAATGATCAATTATGGTTCCTTTCAGTATCACACATCACATGCATGCCCTTAGGACAGACCATAATCGCATACTCCTGTCCCTACAATACATTTGAGGAGGACACACCAAACTAACAAAGAAGTAAATGGTGGCAGGCAGTTTGATGTCCTACCTGACTCGTTCAGCAAGTGATCCCAGTGCAGTGTGCAGTTTAGATCACACATTACAGTGTACAGTAAGGGTCCTGTGGTGGTGATGCACTAGTCTGAAGTTGGTTTTATATTGGGGAGAGGCTGTTGAATGGATATTGCATTCAGTATTTACTGTCAGTCATTGATGAACAAATTACAGCCAATAAAAAAATCAATACACAAGGACCCCAATGATTTTACCTTTATTTCTGTTTTTATGTGATGTATGTCAAGACTATGTGTGTGCAGTTATATTTTTGTCAAATAAGTGAATCTATCTAATGTTTTTAAAAACAATCTTTGACCTTTTAATATTTAATTGGATATTTTCATGCAGCCGCAAATTTGACATTTAATAACTACTATGCCCTAAGAGTTACAGCTGTGAAGACACATTTCCTGTTTGTACCATGTAATGTAATGTACAATGACAATTTAAAAAATCGATTTTTTATACGAGCACTTTTAATAGTCTCAATCGATTTCTTACAATTTACAATAATACTTTTTTGTTCATCATACTATAATAAATACTACTACTACTAATAATAATAATAATAAGAAATATTAATATAACCTCTTAGCTGCCACAATGGCTTTTTAGCATAATGAAATCACTGAAATTTTACAAAACATCCTTTCTACATGTCAACAGTAAATTTAAATGTGTTTATAGCAGTAACAGTAAGTGGAGCAGTTGTTATAAAGGGGATTTATCTTCTTTAATCTCACATGTGTGCAAAATTGCTTGAACATGTTCCATGAATAATTAAAAAAAAAGCATAAACTAATTTACAAACATGAAGCCAATGTCGCTCGGGTTGCAGTCAGTCAGTGGGGAGGTCCTAATCTAGTGTAGCAGCTGGGAGCATTTTACCACGTGACGCGAGTGATGTTAGAGAGCAGCCATCACCAGTTCACCTAATTCATGTCCAGCCTGAAGTGGTAAAAGGTAAGACGACAAGGAAACGGAAAGCTACGATGGAGTAGGTGAAGCCTGAGTCCTCTCCCGGCCTCATCCGCTCTGCTGTTTCACTGCCTCACAGCGTTACAAGGTTTGTTTGGTAGGTGCTCTTTACCCCTTTCTCCCCCTGTTTTCTGCTCATATGGTGGCTGCCGAAGCGCTTGTTACGGTTTCTGTGTTCATCTTTACGTCACACATTAGATATCGAAAACAAAACCCGCAGAAAGGTTGGCACTTCCCAAACGTCCAGTTTAGAAGCAGTCACGAGTTGTTTTGTCTCTGTCTTCGCCCCTTTGCTAACGTTAGCCATGTTGTGTTACTGTTTATGCTAACACGGGTCGTGCTGCTTGTTGTGTAACAAACGTTTCGGATGCGACCGAGTTTCAGGTGAACAAAAGCATTGTCAGTAACGCTTGATTCACGCGCGGACGTTCCTTCAGCCAGGAGCACACAGGCTGCTTGGCCCACGAGAGCTTCTGTGAAGATTAGGCTGCTTTCACATTAGCTAGCATGACAAGCTATTGTGGGTCCAGAAGGCCTACTTACATGCACTCCGCTGCCAATATAACTTGGGCTAATGCACTTCAGTACAACAGACTATACGTTGTGTTTTCATAAAGGTTACAACAAGTTCTGTTTTTGTCGAAACGGCTTTGAAGAGACGTTTATTCAACTTTATGGTCATTCTGGAAGCTAGTTAGTGGTAGGCTACTATTGACTTCAAACGGTTTCAGACCCATTTCAAAATGACCTTCCATTTCCAGAGTACTTGCAAAACTTTTTGTTGAGCAGCTCCTCTATTTGAAGAATATTTTTGGTAAATTCCAATCAGGCTTTCCTCAAACACGTAGCCAACTGAAACTGCCTAAGGGTTTCAAATGACATCCTTGTGCAGGTCGACAAGGGGGCGCGACTCCATCTTAGCTCTGCTTACCTGGTGTAAGCCTGCTTTTTTGATACCATCAACCATTCCGTTCTCATCAGCAGATTAAGTAGTTGCATTGGTATCTCAGGGAAAGCCCTCCAGTGGTTTGTGTCATTTGTCAAACAGATGGTTTTTGGTCTCTAACTTAACTCTTGGGTAACTATGTGACTTCATCTGCCCTGCTGTTATATTGGGGTGCCTCAGGGGTCAGTCCTCGTGCCCATTCTTTTCTTTGTAAATGCTTCTCTTGGGCCATATAATCAGTTCTATACTCTATCATTGTTATGCGGAAGACACTCAGCTTTATGTTTCAGTAAAACCAGATGATTTTAACAACCCAGATACTTTCCACAACTGTTTAGCTGTGATAAATACCGGTTGTCACTAAACTTCCATCTTTAACTTAGTTTTGACCAAACTGCGCTTCTGACCATTGGCCCTGAAAATGAACCATGGGTTTTGGGTCTTACGTCATTTTCCAGTATATTGGCCCACTTGCCCCCTTTGTCAAACCAAACTCTAGGAATCTTGGCGTTTCATATGTGACCCTCAATTGGGGGGGAAAAAAACTTAAACCATTTCAGCAAAACTGGTTAAATCAGACAATCACCTCTGGCTCCTCATATAAAACGCATCATTCATGCCTTATTTTTTCCCCCATCTTGACTTCTGCAATGCCTTTTCACTTCCTTTTGTCAAACTGCCCTGGTCTTCTGCTTATACAAAATGCGTCAGCTAGGCTTTTAACTAGGACTAGTCATAGACTTCACATCACTCCTGAAGCGAAGGTCAGTATTGATTTTTAACATTCTGTTAATCACTTATAAGGCACTATGTGGCTTAGCTACTGCCTACATAGCTCAAAAAATGGCGGGGTGTCCACTTAGGTCCTTCCAACCAGAATCTGTTTGCTATCCACGCACCGAACGCAAGGCGACAGTTCGTTTGTTGTCCTAGCACCCAGCCCCCACCCCTCCCATTAGATCAGCAGAGTGTGCTGACTGTTTCAAACAACGTTTAAAATCCAGTTCCAATAGTGTGCTCTGGGTGGTGTCAGGTTGCGGTATGATTTCTATTGTCGCATGTGCGTTGACTTTATAATGTTCTTGTTTGTTTTGTGCTTAATATTGATGCAACTTGTGTTTGGTTTTTTTTTTTTTTAAAGAAGGTACCATATAAATAAAGTTTTACTTGGATGGCATTATTCTGAGATGCATTTTCATTATCGATCAATCTGTTGATCATTTTTCTTTATAAATCGATAAGCTGTTCGGGCCAAAAAATGTCAGAAAATTGTGATGGAGTACAAGGAGACATCCTCAAATGTCTTGTTTTATCCACAACCCAAATATACTCAGTTTAATCTCATAGAGGATTAAAGAGACCAGAAAATGTCCACATTTAATAAGCGGAAATCAGAAGATAATTGTCTTTTTCTTAAATGACTCAGTGATTAGTTGTTTATGAAAATAGTTGGCTATTAATTTAATAGTTGACAACTAATCCATTAAGCGTTGCTGCTGTATTAAGAACCTCTGTTTAATGTCATACAGCCCAATAGCACGATAAACTACACCCTCCAAAGAGTGCAATCAACAAAAAATTAACATTAAAGCCTTTATTAAGAAAGGATTTATTGCAGCGCTATTGTAATAGACTGCATTTGTTTTAGTAAGGTGTCCCTAATAAACTGGCACTGAGTGAGTGTAGCATACATAATTACACCAAAGAGAGGGTAATTGCATAGAGAAGTACAAAAGATGTCACTTTTCAGTTTGTCATCATAGGACATAGAAAAGTCAGACTGTTTTATATTCAGAAACACTTTTCTACATAACACATCCAAGCTTTGTAGCCATACAATGGATGATGGATGACTTTGTCTTTGGTAAACCTTGAGCTTTATGTACTCAGGTCAACAAACAGGCTAGGGCTGAAGTTCAGGTGGGCTTGGTCTATATTGGGCCTTACAAGAGACAAGTGTTTTCCTCAGCTCAGCAAATCCAGCAAGCCCTTCCTCTTGCATTTTAATAAGCTCCAAACTAACCCAGGGGCCCAGGAACCCCGACCAGGCCAGGTTCCCAGCCCAAATATATCCCACCACAAGCCACCTTTTATACTACTAATGGGTATGTTTGTTTTGAAGTCCAAGGTAAATGTGGGAAGACCCTTTTTATTGTTCTGTTAGTTTTGATTTAGTTGAGCATGTTGTGTGCGCTGTAAGGTGGCCCTTTGCCACAGTGAGAGGGAACGGTAAACCCCTGGCTCAAAGTGTGCAAATTAACATGTTTCACTCTCCTTGAATACTGGACAGGCATTGAAAAGGAGATTGTTTACATTCAGATGCTGGCCACCCGCTGCTTGCTTTTTCTTCCCTCCTGTTTTCCAATCACTGAAGAGACATGACCCATTTAAATGGTTGTTTACTTGCATTAGAATAAGAGCCAAAGCACTTCTCAATGAACTCTTGTCTACAATTCAATTAGAGTGGCCTTCCCAGCAGCACAGTTTTCCACATTACACAATGCGCTCTTCAGGCTAGCTGCAGCACAGGCAGAAGGACCAAGACCAAAGAGCAGCAGTAGTCACACCTGCGCCCACAAAAAGTCACATTATGTCTCTGGATATTGATCCTTAGTTCGCAGTGTGGTGTATCGGACCAAATGGGGTTTTCACTATGAAACACTGGCCTGGCTGTGGTCTGTTGTGATGGAGTGGAAGTGAAGCATAGCAGGTATTTATCAGGCTTTCATTTTCAATTTTCTGAAACGGTTTCTGCCTCACATGAGCTGTGGTCCGGCTACGTCTCCCTCAAACGCGACGGAACTTTTTCTTTTTTTTTTAGCCAGACATTTTATTATTGCTTTTCCTGTTGCCTCTGACTAGACAACCATATAATAAGAAATGGCTGGAGTTTTTCCCCTCCTTTTTTTTGGTCCTATTTTTGGAGATTGTGGGAATAGTAGCAGAGTAATGTGGATGGAGGGCCTCTACTTGAGTGCTGCTTTTCATGTTAATTAGCTTTTGAGAAACCAACCGTATTAGATGGCATTTCAAAATGCATAGAGCCAAATCATTTATTATATTCTCCTTTAAGATTATTTATTTACACCTTTATGGTTATCACTTGACCAAATATGGTTAATTATGGTTGTGTACGCGTGCCAGAAAAAGGACATGATTTTCAAGTTTTGTGCAGGAGACTGAGGCAGTAAAAAAAAAAAAGTCCCTAGTTGTCAGTTTGTTTTGTTGCTGCTTGATAAGTGGTTGAAATTGGCAACATCGTGTTTTATACATTCTAGGATTGACTCTGCATTATCAAGAAAAGCTGAGGAAGTAATATGTAAAATTGAGGACAACTAATCAAATCAGGTTTGAGTCACTTAAAGGAGCACATAACATGAGTGTTTACCAGTTACGCCTGTAGAGCTCTAAACCCTTTATAGCAGTGGTTCTCAAACTTTTTCACATCAAGGACCCCTAAGCTGACACAAATTAGACCACGGACCCACATTTGATAAGATTTTGTCCCAGGGTCCCCCATCTGATAGGGTTTTTGCGAACGTGTGTGAAACCCATGACCCAAATAGTTGTACATTCTGTCGTGTTACTTGCGGATGGAATTATGACCATCAATTATTCCCCTTCTTGCTGAGGACCCACTGGAACCCCCCTCAAGGACCCCTGGGTATTCCCAGACCCCATTTGGAGAACTATTGCTTTATGGAACTTAATGTTAAACTGTTAGGAACTGATGATGAAGAACAGGATCAAGGTAGCATGTTGCACATTTTAAGTGATCTAGGATTTTGAATAAATCCTTTGATGTACATATTATGTGCCTTTTATTTTTTTGAATGAATGTGAATATATCACTAACATGTTTCATTGTCTTTTGTAGGTGTACCATTGTTGTCTTAAGGTGAGGCCACATAGGGCAGTTTGGTCCTAACTATTTTTAGTTGATTGCTTAACCTCTACAGGGCACATCTGTGAGATTCTAACAGATGCTCACAAGTCTCTGAGCTAGAGTCCAAGTAAAGTCTCAAGTCACTCATGGTTATAATGAGCGTTGTATCACCTGCTGCGTTCAATCCAGGCTGCTTATAACACTGCATAGCTATAAGGATTCTGTAACTGTAACCTGTTTTTCACTTACAGATCACAAACATGTAATGTGCAATGCAATTTTGACAGCTTATTAGCTAGCCTACTGTAAGTCAACACACACTCAAACCATGTGTAACGTTAACTAAATAAAACTAACATTACATGATCAATGTAATGTTTGAAGCCATCATTAATAATTAACGTGATGGCAGGACGTAAATGATTATGTTAATCAACTACCACAAAGGTCAAGTCTGAAGTCTTTTGAGGATGAGTCTCAAGTCACTGTGTGCGACTTGAGTCCAATCATCAAACTCGAGTCCCCATCTCTGCGTTCTAATCATGCAAATTGAATTTCTCCCAGCTTCATTACAGCTAGTCAGGTGGCTTTTTTTTTTTTTTTTCCTCTACATAGAGTTGGATTACTCAAATGCAGAATTAACCCAACAGAATGCTTTAAAGCGCAACTTTATGTGCTTTGTCACAATGTGTGCACTGTTGGATAATGTTATCTGTGGGTAGCACAGTTGGAAAAATAGAATGCATTTGCTTTGCTCTTTGTTTTTTAAATTTAGGGATTTAAGCAGACACCTTAAGTGTGGTTGCTGTAGGGCTGCAACTAACAAATTTTCATTGTCGATTAGTTGTTTGCTCTATAAAATGTCAGGGGGGGAACTTCAGGTGGCGTTCCAGGATAGTTTTTCTACTTGGAGGTTGGAAATTTCCCAGTTCTGAGTTGCCTGGAACGCAGCATTAGTCTTAGTTGGCTCGACATCATACTGAAGAGGTAGGGAGGTAGAGAAAAATATATGCTGTACCGTCCTGCTACCGTCTGACTTTTCTGGACTCTAGATTATAGGAAAATACGGCACACTGTTATTGAAGTATTTACCATCTTCACTAAGGCTCCAGTGAGGCCGTGATCAGCTGATCCATGTTGTGTAAAAATGTTATCAGTACTAATTGGTATGTAGGTTTACATCTCAGATTTTTTTTTTTTTTTTAAAGGTCATGGTACACTGCTTACTGTGTTTCAGACACCAAGCATCACATGAGGAGAAAGCCACTTAACAGCCCCGCAGCTAATATCAGTTGTTGCCCACTGATTACCAAATTAATCGCATTAAAACATTGAGTTAATTTTCCTTTTTAAATGTGAACATGCACTGTAAAATTTCCAGTAAATGCTGTGTGATGTCATTATAAAAGGTGTGTGTGTGTGTGTATATAAAAAAAATATATATATGAGCGAGATAAAGACACTGTGCCTTTTTGTTTAGCTAGCTCTTGTTTTGTAGGACCTGATGCTAACGTTTGGTCCAAACAGAAAGATGGCTGATCAGTTAAAGATGAAAACAAAGTAATCTGCTTTCATCTCGCCTCATCTCCCCAGGTAGGCTTCAAACAACCCCTGGTCTGACCGTTGCTGTCTACATCTAGTGACACAGGAGCACACCCCTGCTTCTTGGGTTGCAGAAGAACAGTGGAGGAGAGGGTCTGAGGCTGAACACTCCCCCCCATTAGTATTTTGAGGAGGGGGGAGGAGGAAGGAACGAGCTGCTATAACCACCCAGAGCATGGGGCAAAAAGTCCCAGGTGGAATTAAAACCATTGATATGCGGGATCCGGCGTTCAGTCCCCTGAAGCTGGAGCTACAGGCCCTGAGTCGCACCAAGCCATCTCGACTGGATCTGCTGCTCGACATGCCACCTGCCAGCATGGACGTTCAGGTCCAGAACTCATGGAACAACGATGACCGCTCACTGAACATATTTGTCAAGGATGACAACAAGCTGGTGTTTCACAGGCACCCTGTGGCGCAGAGCACGGACGCCATCCGGGGACGTGTTGGCTATACAAGGGGACTGCACGTGTGGGAGATCAGCTGGGCTATGCGTCAAAGGGGCACGCACGCTGTGGTTGGAGTGGCTACAATTGATGCCCCGCTACACTCTGTGGGCTACACAGCTTTGGTAGGAAGCAACGCTGAGTCGTGGGGCTGGGACCTGTGCAGGAGTAAACTCTACCACGACGGCAAAAATCACCCAGGAAAAAGCTACCCAGCCTTCCTCGAGCCAGACGACACCTTCATTATACCAGACTCCCTCTTAGTAGTCTTGGACATGGATGAGGGGACGCTGGGTTACATAGTGGATGGACATTATCTAGGGGTGGCGTTCAGAGGACTTAAAGGCAGGAAGCTGTACCCGGTGGTGAGCGCCGTGTGGGGACATTGTGAAATACGAATCCGGTACATAAATGGACTTGATCGTAAGTGCAAAAAAATACTTCTGTTAGTCTTTTCCCTCTTGAGAAACAGTTTGGTTTTTGCCATCTATGATGATGTCTTGCATACAGCTCTTACACAACCAGTCGCGCCATTTATTAATGCAATAAACAAAGGTGTGACCGTTCAGGGTTTGTCACACTGTCGAAGCAGGACATTTACTGCAGACAGGGTTACTTAAATCAGTATTATGTAAAGCGGTACATGTGAGAACACAACTATTTTTGTTCTTGCCTTGTGCTTCATATCACATAAATTAATATTTAACTGTATCCCTCATTCACTTTGTCCTCCATATGTGAATGATGTTGTGTCCTTATCTTAGTAAGGAGTCACCAGAGAAAATATGTGATCTCACTGTAACCTGCCCTAGCTTTTGTCATGAACTGTACTTTGACTTTATCTTCAAACTAGATTGTGGCACCTCCAATATAGATGTCAGTGTTTATTGCTTTAAAAACATGCTCATGACCAAAAAAAGACAAGCTGTTTGTTTTCCTCCCTAGACAAGTGTAGAATGGATACTAATTGGATTAATGCCAATAATTCCATGGTGAAAGGGTCAGGCCCATTTAAATGAGGAAAACATAGGTGCTTATTGAAACATGTTGTACTACCCACATGTCCCAAGTGCTCTGTGCTCATTAGATTTTTATGTAGAGCTCAGATCTCTTGACCTAGTTTAGGCCTGCGTAACAGAGGCGCTACAGATGCAGACACTTTCTATTAGTTAAGACATTTCTCTTACTGTTGGATGTAGAGAGGGTGGCAAGTCCATGATCTTATACATTCATGTTAAAGGTTAGTCTCACAATATGTAGTCAGTCCTGTTGATCCAGTATGCAGGGTTGGCACTGCAGCTTAAAAAAATATGGCTGCAAGTAAAATAGGGTGTTTTTTTTTTTTTTTTTTTTTTTTTTTTTCTGGCTCACTTACCAAAATGGCTGGATAATGAACATATGTGTTGAAAGCCAAAGAAAATGTCTGTAGCACATATTGACAATTGTACCAAAATATATTCAGATTCTTTGATCAGTCACAAATTAATAATTTCATAAAGTATTACAAAATTGTTGAAGATGCCAACCCAAAATGACAATCACGTTAGGAGTGTTAAAACTGTCTTGCATTGAGCCACTGCGTGTGTTAATGTGTTAATATCACCTCTGAGGATGTTGTTTATATCATCCCTCCTCCTTGAATTTCCTTCCTCTGATGGAACCTGCACACACTGAGACCAACATCTTGATTTTAGATTTATTGCAATTAATTCCTATATTTCAAAGCAGAAATGGGCAGAATGGATGCAAACATCTTTGCAAATGATTTCAGAATGACTATCTCCCACAAACTTTTATTGTGTTCTCCATGGCAGTAGAAGAAAAAGGTTATAATAGTGTTCCATTCCCTTTTTAATAGCAGGTCACTCCCCCTCTGTTTGCATTATTTTATTGTATTGTGCCTATCCATTTAATGGACATGACACATTAGACACAGTATCTCTCAGATTTGTGTTAAGGCTTGACATTTACACACTCCTGAAATGAGATTCGCTAACACACTAAATATGCTCTTCCTCACCTCTTGTCTCCCCCTCCCCACAGCTGAACCCCTCTCTCTGATGGACCTGTGTAGGCGCTCGGTGAGGGTGGCACTAGGAAGAGACCGTCTGAGTGAAATCCATAGACTGCCCCTGCCGGCCTCTCTCAAGAACTACCTGCTCTACCAATGACGGCGCTAACAGTCACGTGACACTCGGTCTCTTTCTCCATGTTTCTCTGGGATCCTTCTTGGGTTGAACCCGTTTGACAGCATTGCTCAAGCCTCCAGGACTGACTCAGCCTTCAAGTATGCTTCTTCAGTGGCTGGACTCGTTTTTTTGAGTTTCTTACCCTGTTTTTATGACCCTTTGCAATTGTATTCTCTAACTTTATAAAATCAGGAATCACTGCGCACTATGCATTAGCTGATCCAGATGGTCACCATGTTGGTGTACCCCCTCCGGTTTGTAAGTTAATGTGGCACATGTGGTCCGTATCTCTGCTGTGACCTCTGGACTTTTTGATTATGAATTTCTATCAGGTAGCCGTTTTAAATTTTAATGTTATTGGTTGTGCTAAAACAAGTGTGTGTGTGTGTGATAGAAGTTAAGCTAAACCTGGAGCATTGGTGCAGAAGTGCATTGCCAGTATCTGGTCACAAGGTGGCAGCACATACACACATCAACCTGTACATCCACTCAAACTAAGAATTATAACATGAAATACTAGTTGCTTTTAGAAATTGTGGTTTTTAAATGGATTATGAATTTAAAAAATGCCATTCACACAACACAGCAAGGAGATGCTGACCACTCCATAGTGAGTCTGTAGTGCAGTATGGATGAATGCACTGTGTGGCAGTTCTGACCACTCACAGCGTTCTGTCATTATGGGAGTGTGCCCCATTGCTTACAAATACGGCATCCGTTAAGAACATCATCAGCAGGAATTTTAACGGAAGGATAATGTCACTGTGATTATTTGTAGCATGCATCAGCAGGAAATCTTTCTCTATACAATCACGTCATTTTTCTTTTTTAATGTTTCCTTGTAGTGCAGTAGTTTTGAACCACATGCTGTTGTAGTCAAGAGTACTGGGGTTTCTTTTGTTTTTTAAATTTAATTCAACCAGTCTCTTATCAACAGATTTCACGGGGTTTGCACATAATTCAGGCGGAGAATGGAAACTAACCAATGAAATGGCCACTGAAGTGGTTCGTTGAAATGGAAAAAATGCTACTTTTGGGTCTCACTGGCACATAGCTGAGAACCATTGATGTACTATTTGTGTTTTATGACATGTTAAGGGGAGAAACTTCAGATTTAAGGCACTATGACAGAAAAAGACAATCCACAAAGTGCTGCACAAATGTTAAAAGGTTAGATTGCCAACATATTGTCAAATGCCATATCATAGACTTCTTGACTCTAGGATTTTTAAATGTGCAGACGTGGTCCTTATTCAGCATTCTGCTGATGTGGACACACTGTGCCACCTTGCTTCCTTGCTTGCAGTTTCCTTTTTATTTGTATTCCTTGTTGTAGATTTGTTTGTAAGTATCTATTAAAGTTTATTTCAAAGTATCTACTGTGTTTTGCATTGTACAGCAATCTACTGTGAAAGATGGAAAAAATATTAGCTGCGGTATTTTGCAAAATGATGAAATGCTGTAAACTTGAAAAGTGAAATTACATTAGATGGAGTTGATACGGTAGTACAAGATGGTCGTTACCTTATCCATACTCTGTGATTCTCCGGAGGAGGAATGAATGTCTTATCTAAATTGAAAATTGTTACAAGACCTAAGTCTGTTACAATATAGTGGCTACATGACAGATTTTGAGGTACCTTGTTACTATCGAGATTAAGATCTTTAATTCCAGTGCTTTTTTTTAAAAAACAAAAAAACATTTTAATGTGACTGGAGAAAGCGCAAAGGTGTAAATTATAAAATTTATGATGGCTGAATTCCATTTAGCTGCTTTGGTTTCGGGCTCTTGGCATTGTTCACGCTTGCTTACTGAGACATTGAATATAACCGGTCTAATCAGCCAGAATAACTAAACCCCTGCATCGATGTGCAGGGCCTTTTAACATCAAGGCAAAGCAAGCGAGTACCTTTCAACAACCAAGGCAATTCAGAAGTATTTACATATGGCATGGAAAGGCAAACGGGGAATTAAATAAACACAAGGAAAATAGAAACACACATTCACTTAGGATTTAAAGAGTATGATAAAATACAAGATAGAAATAAGGTAAAATAAAACGGGAGAATAAAAATTGCAGTTAGCTTTGGGGAGTTTGTTCCAGATACTGTAGGTGTTGCATAAAAACAGAAAGCTGCTTCTCAGCCTGAGATTTAACCCCTCTCTCTCACTGTCGCATCAGTCTCCAACTACTGTAACCATTTCACTGCGTAGAGAAACTCACACCAAAGATTAGGGTAGACAGTGAATTTGAACACCCACATAGGCTACATAGTATTCACCATTCAGTCACCTTTGAAATTTGTAGTTAAAGCCAGTTATCTGAGCTGAATGAGACTAATACTTGAACACAACTAAGCAATCCTGTTTTAGCCACACCACACAGTCGTTGGAGAACATTTATTTCAAGAAGATGAATCCTTAGACCACTAACTTTCTGTCAATAAAAAGCACAGGACCCTCTTTTTAATGTCGTTTCCAAAAAGGAACTCATTCCCTTCTGAAAGTCAGATTGAGATGTGGGGGCACAATTTAATTATGTTTGAATACTACTAATTCTACTTTGAATATGAAAGTGAGTGATGTGATTCTACACACAATATATAGTAGACACTGCAATCAGTTGCATGTTTAGACTTGTTTAGTCTGCTAAAATTTGTAAATGTGACTCCTTTAGCGCTTAGCTAAATGCTAACAACCTGTGTTGCACCATATGCTTCCCTTTTGCTCTTGCAAGTGTAATATAGTGATTTTCATGCAGACATTCAATTTATTTCTAATTATTTATCTCGTGCATAAAAGAAGGAAAAATTCTGTGAAAATGCAACCAAATAACAAGCTTCAGATGATGAATATCATACATACAATGAAAAATCACAAACTATTGCCGCCAAAACTACCACCACCTGCAGATGAGCCAAGAACTAAGGGAAACCAATACTTAAGGGGTCAGGGAGTGGTGAGAGGAGTGCGGGGGGCGTTGAGCCTCTTTTACTGCTGCATCAGTCCGAGAAGAAACTGATACACTTTATTCCCTGTTATGGTCTGGTACAGGGTTAGGTTCAGCTAAGTTTATTTGCACATGCACACACACATTCGGGTGTATGTCGCGTTCAGCAGCTGTTTCAACGAAACCCAGACATATTTGAGAGCGCCCATAAAACTCCACCAGTGGGATCTAAATTGCACATGCAGGAGGACATAAAGCAAGTGCAGCTGGGTTTAAAAGACTTTTGACATAATGGCAGAGATGTTATTGTACAGACATACTGAAAAACAAGGTGCTATAAAGGTGACTCAGTAACTGACAGCGGGAGTTACATTCTAACACACTGCTCACTGGTGGACAGCACATAACATCACACGTCCTCCATGGCATGGTTCCCAGTCATGGATTCGTATTTGGTATCCAGTTAAAATCAATCTCTGATCTTCCTGATGAAAACATTTATATTCATCTCCCTTTATCTGTTTCTTACAATATGAACAGCCTAATTAAAGGTAGACAAAGGTAGAATAGAAAGTCTGTGGAGACTATTGCAGCATGTAGTAATAAATATTAAATAATTACAGATCAAAATGTACCATTGGGGCCTATGTTGACCTTTGCAGGATATGTTATCAAAACAAGCCAGTCAGTGGCATTAGTTGTGTGCAGTTTGCACCTACACCACTCTCCAAGCAGACCTTTATTGAGAAAACTTGAAAATGCAGAAAAATAGAAGATATGTCACATTGTTATTGGCCTTATAGGCCTACTTTCACAAGTGCAAAAATAGATAGTCTTTGTCTTTCTTTTTTTTTTGCAATATCTGTTTACAATAATTGCAGCTCTATATTTTGGTATTGTTGTATTTGTTCACAATATGTACTGCATGCATCACATTATTTATGAATAAATGCAATTATAAGAATATTGTGGTTAAGAAAAAAAGCTTTTATTTTATACTGCAACTCGTGAAGGTTCCGGGGTGACTCAGAAGTTCAATGTGTTGTTTTTTTGGATCTTTGCTGCTAGCAATACTTATGCAACAACATGAAAAAGGACAAGACACAAGGTGACAAACACGTGTGCCTACGTCACGGACAACACCCCCGTCCAACCCACTGACGTAGTTTTGAGTAGCTCTTTAGGTCACCCTGCCGGTTGGGATTTAGATGAGCTGCGGCACACCGGCATCTTAAAACAGCCCTGCGCTGTCTCTTTCACACAAACGCGATTTTAAGAGGATCATAACACAAGTATGGTGGCTGTTTGAGACAGGAAAAAGATGGCCCAGAGAGACACGCTGCTGCATCTGTTCGCTGGGGGGTAAGTTAAGTCAAATCAATGCTAATGTTAGCTACAGCCAGAATAACGGTATTAATAACTCAGAGGTTAATGTAACATGAAGAGGCAACGCGACCTTCACACATCTTTTGCTACTGTTGCATTACTACTTTTGACAAGGCTGTCTGAAACCAAATATAAATTATACGATAATTTTAACGCATTTTCAGCATTGAATAGCCGCTAGCCATCATGCTAATACATGCAGCATGTAAATGCGGGCTAATAGTTAGCTGCCGTTAACACACCACGATATTTCGAAAGTAAGTGGGCATTAGTCCTTTTTAGTTGTGTTCCTCGCTTGCGGACTATGTGATGTATGATGACTAACACTTAACATGTATTAGCTTTCAACATAGATATAACACTAACGTTGTCTTGGACAACAGCATCTTGATTTCCATAGATCCGCAGGCATTACGTCGGTGCGGAAGTTGCTAGCTGGTAGCTACCGTTAGCTAGCAGGGTATCTCTGTTAGTTGTTTGTATCATGAAGGTCATATTCGTACTGCGACTAACAACGTGATGTTTTAGATAACACGCGATGTTAAAGCCGACTTTGTCATGCGTAATTCAAAACCGAGTTAGTGGTTCACTTAGTATCCCGTTGTCGACATGGCGCAGTCACGAGAGTAGGTAGCCTTTCGGTCTTACGTAACGTTGACAGTGCACGGAAAACATAATTTGGCAACAACCATAGCTAGTGCCAGCGATGCCAACAGCTCACCTGGCCGAATGGTGGTGTTTGTTAACCCCGAATAATGTGTAGGACTTTGAAAGGACGAGCTGGATGGCTCCCAGTTGACGTTAAGGTCACAGTTAAACAGCAGCGGCTTGTTAAAAATGACACCATTTACCCTTGAAATGTTGCGACGAGCCTTTGAGGTTAACTTATTTAACTCCACACGAGAACTGTGTTTTTGAAATGCAAAGTCAGTTAAATTTATAATAATATGATGGGAATGTTGACCACTTTGCTTAAAGTCTAACTCTAGCTGAATCATATCATATCAGTCTTAAAACATGATGAGAGAACTGTAGAGAAAATGTCTGTTTACCTTCAGAGTTAAGGATCACTCAGAAAACTTGCCCAGCTTGTTTTGACAATCTTTGGTCTAAACAATGTCTTGAACTCTAATACTTAAACCAACATGCTTGTCATTTTCAGAGGGCCCACACTCTTGCACCTTTTCCTGTGGATTTCTTATCTTTGTGGTCAGTGGTCATGGCCACAACACATTATTACAACATGGTGTGTGTTTGTCAGCTTAGGTTATGCAATGTAAAAATCTTCCATAACCAGAGGATGATTTCTTCTCTATAATTCCCCAAAATCAGATAGGTTTGGATATATGACTAATGATCAGTGAATGGGCATTTAGGTCAGGTCTGTCTTTGTTAAGATATTTGACCGTACATAGTCTTAGTCTAATCTGTTCCAGACTTTTAAGATTGTCACTGACAAGGTTATAGACACTTTTAATACAGGATTTATCAGTGAGAGCTCTAAAGAACTAAAAGAATGAATTGTAAATGCTGAAATTGAAAGGTGGCTATCTTAAACAGTCTCTTGTCAGACAAACAACTCTTTCCAATTAGAACGTCTGATCCGCAAAACCCTGTGCACCAGATGTGTTGGGTTAACTCTGTGTATTTCCACTGCAGAACAAGACTCTGGCCTTTGACAATAATTGTTCAGTGCACTTGGCCAGTACCTCCTCAGCTGTGTTTTGATGGGAAAGAACTCTCTTCAGTCAAGGCTGATTTGAGTAACATTGCAAATGATAAAATGACACCTGCATTACAAAATGGTGGCTTTATGAAGGGATTGGGGGTGTTGTGACTCGTTCTACCCATTAAAGAAACCCTAGGCTAAACTGAATGATTGACGTTAATGTTAAACTAGTTGTTAGTTTTAACCCCCACCACTACCACTAATGAGCCTGAACTTGCAAATAATAAAACTTCAGTGCTCTAAGCAAGTTAACCATTGATTTACAAATATCAGAACACGTGTGTATTGACTGGTGGGACATCACCTACTTTCTTAGCAAGATTTTAAACATTTCAAGACTCATAATGTTGTTTTTGTGTGTGGCCAATTTGCAGTTGTAGTGGTACGGTGGGAGCCATCATGACCTGCCCCCTGGAGGTGTTGAAGACACGGTTGCAGTCCTCTGGCCTCACCCTCCGACCAGTCTTCCAGGTCCAGCTGGGCACCCTAAACGGCACTGGGGTTATACGGCCAGGGACTGTTACACCGGGGCTGCTGCAGGTCCTACGGTAAGGTGTTTGTTTATGCTGTTGTTAGGGAACCAGTGCTGCACCCTGCTTTGTGGGACCTCCCCTTGAGGCATTTTTTTCTTCCTTTTACATGCAAACAAAGGGACAAAGTGTTCTCTCCTCACAGCTGGTGCGCTTGGCTGTTTATCAGGACTACTCTGTAGAGAGTAGAGACTGGCATAATTGTTAGCTGGTGACATTCTACCCTGGGAAGACCTCTGTGTTCAGGCATGTCTGAGGTGTTGACATAACAAATTTGTCAAAATAAGTTGTACAAAGTCCTGTGCTTATCATGAGGAAAGGAGGTCGAGATGTTTGTAGTCCATGAAAAACACTTGCTTTCTGCTTTCGTGGTCTTTAAATGAAGGCCTCTAATCCTGTCCTACATAAAGAGAGGATTAAGTCCACAATATCCGGCTTGTACTTAGTGCCTTTAACCAGCTGTTCCACTAGGCCTTAAAATATAATAATTTTTTTTTTGTGGCGTCTGTGAAAGTAGCCCATATGACTGCTGACGTTGGTGAAGACTACAAGCAGACTCAAAGGGAAGGAGGGAACGTTTTAACCAGGGTCCTGTGTCAGTGTTATGTTACATTCAGAGGACAGGGGCCACAAACTGAACCGGTCTGGACTGGTGTCAGGTGGTAGATGCAAGTTTTTAAAGTTACACATGTCTAAAGGCAATGTCTTTGTTTTTGGAGAACAAATATTTCTTTTGTCAGTTTGGGTTGTTTTTTTGTTTTTTTTTGTCAACCTACATTAGCTGATGCAAATAAATTTTCCAAGACATCCTTTATTTTTAACCTAATACATGCAAGGAATTTATTATGGACCTTAATCCCATTCTCAAGCCATTGAAAACTTTTTACTTTGAACACTACTTTGAGGTGAAAAGATGTCAGTTGTTTTTTTTTGTTTGTTTTTTTTAAAACTCCTCATTGTTTGAGGAGGTGTTTGGTGTCAGAGAGCAAGAAGTGGAGATGTGTAAACGCTGCTTGAGAGATGAGGTGTGCGTAACAGAAACCAGCAATGATTGCACGTACTGTCGCCCTTTGCTTGGCCCCAAGCGGACCAGACTGTCATCTGGAGAATGAAGGTTACTAACTACAAAGAGTTAAAAAAAACTCTTGGATGTGGCTGACTCAACATACCATGCATGACCGAGGGGACTTCACTGGGTTCAGTGAAGAAACATATGCAAAACCGGCTCGAGTGAAGAGGACTGGCGTAACACTTGGGATGATTGCAGGAGGGAGCTATCACACTCACTCCCAGGAATACTCCTACACAGACAATTGCTGTAACATATGTAGAGGCAGGTTAACATGTATCATGGTGTATATGAATAAAACTCAGTTAAATACATGTTAGTGTTTTTGATATTTGATTGCTGTTTAATTTTGTTTTAGGTCAATTCTTGAAAAAGAGGGGCCAAGATCACTCTTCCGTGGCCTGGGGCCGAACCTTGTTGGCGTGGCCCCCTCAAGGTACAGTGAAGTTCATGTCGGCACTACATGTTTTAGTTGCTCTTTGTGTAAATGAAACCCGTCTTTTGGTGTACAGGAGGTGTCCTTTTTTCAAAAACAATTAACAAAGCAGAGGTTCAGATGGCCACAAAGTGAAGCAAAGTAGTGATTTCGCTGTAGATTCTGTTGTGTCAGGACACCTTGGAATGTATTATACCATGGTCGCTGACCAAAGAAAACAAAAAGAGGAAGCTGTAGGATGTTTACATTTTTCGCTTTAATGGTTAAAATCATAAACTGGCTTTGTAAACAGGAAGCCATTGTCGTGGCAACAACTTCCCCTCTAGCCTTGAAGAGTTCTGCGAATCAGCTGTTTGTGGAGACTAGAGTGTCTGTCAACATGAGTAGGCCTCTGTATTTGACTAAACCGTCTCTTAACTTGAGACAAATATGTTAAACTATATTTGAGTTTCACAGTCTTTGACAGACATGCTTATCAGAAGAGCTTGATGATAATTGATCTGATTACACTTTGTCTGTGAAATTTCAGCGTCTTACATGGGTACACCTTGTGAAGTTTCAATATCACCTTTTATTCTGTTTTTAGTGTAAGCAAATGGTCATTACTTTGTCCTGTTTTCTCATGGTTTATACGAGTAAACTGTTAAGCGTAACACAAACCGTCCTAATACATTTCCCACAAAATGTTGACTTTGAGACCTTGTTAAACTGGAGAAAAGGTCATGATCACATATACATTCCCCATGGTTAATGAGTAGCCGGAGCACGATCCTTTGCTCAGTTATTCCACTGCCCCTCAGTTCCACTGGCCAGCCTGGACAGGCTCACATTCAAAGCAGCTCTGTGGGCATCTGTGGTGCCCAGTGCTTATTCAGCCGATTCTGGTGTGGTAAAGGTTTGTTCCAGAAGCTGAGCAAAGAGAGAAGGCACAGACTGGTCTGGATACACTCTGTCAAAGGCCAACAAAAGTCCTAATGGAATCACTTAAATAACTTCCCAGTTGTTCAAAAATCACACATTATAAATATATTCATATTTAAGCACGGTGTGTTAACCTTTACATCTGCCTTCGCGTCGAGTTCTTACCAGCGTGTTCTCTGTGTTTCAGAGCCATTTACTTTGCTGCATACTCAAAATCTAAAGAGAAGCTCAATGGGCTGTTTGTCCCTGATAGTGGACTGGTGCACATGTCCTCTGCTGGTATTGCAGGTATGCAGTCTTCAGCCTTTTGTTACAAACATGTAATGGACATAACATGAACAGCAGAAAATAGTATGCAGTCCAGTGTCCTGCATAGATATTATATCTAAGGCTAATATTCATTTTTTTTTTTTTTTTTAAGAGTCTGTGGTTAACATAACAGAATGTTAACATAGAAAGAAATCTAGATAATAATCAATATATGCTTCAAAAAGGTAACTTATGTACATCTGACTTTATTTTGCAGATGTTTATGCTCTTGCTGTGTGATCCCGCTGTAGTTTCCCTTCAGTGAATTTGAGTGCAAGAAAAACACTTCTGCTCTTTTGTTATGAGCCACACTGAGGGGATGAAATGTATCTTGTGTCACACTGCTGTGTATAACTGAACATACTTCTTTTTTCCCCCCCTCATCCTCAGCTTTCGTTACTAACTCTCTGATGAACCCCATTTGGATGGTCAAGACCAGAATGCAGCTGGAGAAAAAGTGTGTACACTCTAAACTTCACCTGCCCCAGACTGACTGTAGTGTTTAGATCTTTGTAAAACAATCTGACTTATTTTAGGTACTTAGCAGGTGGAAAGGCACTCGAGATATGATTTGACCTTTTAATAGAAACCTTTAACAGAGCCTGCCTTCACTGAGACGGAGCGTGTGACCTGGCTCAACAAATGCACAGTGATGACGCAAAGTCCTTCGTGCAGAAGAAGAGTCTATATTTACATTGCCACAGTACAGCAGTAGTATCATGTGAGGTCACAGGAACAAGTCTGTTCACCCTGTTTTTAAGGAGCACCTGCAGCACAAAATGGTTGCTTTTATGAATGGGTTGGGAGGGGTAGTTACTCATTCTACCCAATAAAGAAATCCTAGGCTAGACTACATGATTGATGAATAAAAGAACATAGGTGATGTTAACATAGTTGTTAGTTTTAACCCCCGCTAACAAGCCTGACCTTTTTGACTTTTTAGAGCCAAAGGAGAGAAGAAGATGAATGCACTGCAGTGTGCTCGCTATGTTTACAAAATGGAAGGGATTCGGGGCTTCTACCGAGGCCTGACTGCATCTTATGCCGGCATCTCGGAGACCATGATCTGCTTCCTCATCTACGAGACACTGAAGAAACACCTCTCCAAGAGCCAGTTCTCCCCGAATAGTGAAAAGGAGAAAGGAGCATCAGACTTCCTGAGTCTGATGCTGGCCGCTGCTTTTTCAAAGGGTTGTGCGTCCTGCATAGCCTACCCACACGGTAAACGCGTATCCATTGTTTGTATCTTGCAACACAGCCTAATGTGAGGCAGTATTTACATGCCTAATACTTTTTTTGTGTCCGTCTCCACAGAGGTCATTAGGACAAGGCTGCGCGAGGAAGGCAGCAAGTACAAGTATTTCTTCCAGACGGGGAGGTTGGTAGCAGTGGAGGAAGGCTATGCAGCTTTTTATAGAGGACTCATTCCACAGCTAATTAGACAAATCCCTAACACAGCCATCGTCCTCTCAACGTATGAACTCATTGTGCATCTGCTGGGGGACTCCAAGTGAAGAAATGCTAGGAAGTTATGGATGCCACACACTGGGCAAAAGACTTTTAAAAAGCCGGCACAAATATTTTTTGATGTGGTGCTGCAGAGACTTTTTTTGGTGGAACTGAAGCAGGCTGTACTGATGTCCAAAGAGCTAAACACATTATTTTATTGAAAGCTTGTTGTTAGGAGTTTATCAAAGTAACTCAAGACGGCTTGGTACTTTTATTAAAACTCAAAACCTGTTGGCGGGGGGGGGAAAAAGGTCATTGTCTTAGAGGACTAGTGTTAAGTTAACTAAATTATTTTATCTTTTGTTATTTTATGACTGTGTGTGTCTTCTTTTATCAATGGTAAATGTACCAACACACGTAACTGTGCAGGTCGACTCTTTTAGTTAATGATGGGAAGTTATTCAGATGAAGTGCTAGTAGTGGTGCAGTTCCTTGCAATGTAGTGACCTCAGATCATTTTGAGATTTCTGTTTCACAAATACAATGTGCTGGTTTTGAAGTTTGAATTACAGACATCATCATATTTTTCATTAATATATATATTTTACAGGTTTATCTGTATGTTTTCTTTGTGAAAAAGATAGTCACCTTTTACAATATAATGCGAACTTGAATGCTTATTTGACCAGTGGTTCAATAAAATGCATCAAGAAACAGTTAAATCATATGGTGGTTGACCCTAATACTGACAATATGATGTTAGAAACATCTACTGATGCTCTGTATTGTAAGCACCAGATAGAGCAGGATTGTTGCACATTGTTGTTCTGTTAAGTCCAAATATTTGAATGAATACATGAGGATTTGGCTGTTTTTTTAAAAAAAAAAGAAACATTTTGGGGGATGGGATGTCTTCTGTCAAGCTTTTTTTTTTTTTTTTTTTTTTTTTTTTTTTTTTTTTTTTTTT